>NC_062290.1:31718587-32023426 GCF_902655055.1 Lutra lutra
TTTGTCCTGTTTTTACATTTGGGACAAATTCTTCTGTCTTCTCATTCTTTCTAAGTCTCTGTGCCTACTTCTGTGTGTTAGGAAAGACAGCTATGTCTGCTATTCTTGAGGGTAATGGCCTTATTAAGAAGAAGCCCTGTAGTTCCCTGCCATGTAGTGTACCTTGTTCTTCAGGGCCTGGCACTTTAGGGAATGTCTCCAATGCATACTGTGTGGGCTCTGCTGTTGTGTCTTGGCCACTTTATCCTTCAGGCTAGTTGTATGTGACGCTTTCTTTGCCTGTTGTGGGCAGTGTTTGGTTCCTAGCCTGATTGTAATAAATTTTAATGAGGTGTGGTCTGTTCTTCTTATGAAATGAGACTTTTGGCACAGCTGTTGGAACTGAGACCCCACAAAACTTCTGGGTCAAGAAGGTGTTGGCTGGGGTTTTAGCTGTTCTTTTTAGGATGGGTGCCTGCTGTGACCAAGGCAAGCCTGACAGGGAAGGGCAGTTCTATGGGAATGTGGGGGTGTCAGGGTTTGGTGTAAACAAGTTAGTAGCAAGGGTCAGTGCTACTATGCTGGTTCCCAGAGGTGGTCCTGGGCTTACTGAAGGTTGCAGGAAGGAAATGACATCTCCTATTTCCTTTTTTCCCATTTGGGTGTCCCTGAATGCTGCCTCTGGGACAGGCTCAGAGATGAGCAAATAACCTTTCCACTATGTGCCGCTGGTGCTTATCAGATCACTGCCTCCATGCTGTGTGTCTGTGGGATGTTTTCTCCAAGAGCACCCCAATGCCCTCCAGGCTCTATCCCAGTCAAGTCTGCTGACATTTGGCACTCCAGACTTTAAGCCCTGCTGGTTGCAAGAACTCATGAAATTCAGCCCCTCTCACTTTCCATGCCAAATGCTGTGGGGTTTCATCTTCCTTGTGTGGGTTCCCCCATGTACTATTCTGTTGTTTTACCTTCTCTGTGACCACAGTTCCCTTCCTAATTTGGCAGCCATGATCAGTTTCTCTCCCAAACCACATCTCTATACTTCCTACCTTCTTTGATGTGACCTCTTCTCTACCTTTTGTTGTGGAGTTTGTTTTGCCAGTCTTCAGATCTATTTCTGGGGTATTCAGGATGACTTGATAATTATCTAATCATATTCATGGGACAAAGCATGCCTAGGGTCATTCTACCCCATTCTTCACCTTCCCAATAGTTCCTTTTTTTTTTTTGTCTCAGCCAAACAGATGCTTTTAAATATTTTATTGTGCATGTTTTTAGAAAATGGTTTCTTGGAATATTTAGTCTTTTGAACTCCATCTTTCCTTTGTTTCTTTTGCACTATCCTAAATATTTTAATCTAATGACTGTCTTATTTGTTTATTTTTCACTTTTTATTTTTTTAAGATTTTATTTATTTTTGCATATGTGAGAGAGATAGAGAAAGACCACAAGTAGAGGGAGGGGCAGAGGGAGAAGCAGGCTCCCCACTGAACAGGGAGTCCAATGTGGGCCACTATCCCAGGACCCTGGGATCATGACCTAAGCTGAAGGCAGATGCTTAACTGGCTGAGCCACCCAGGCCTCCTTTTTTCAGTTTTTAAAATTAAATGAGGAAGGCAGAGTTAAGATGACACAGTTGGTGGACCTGGGGTTTTCCTCATCCTGCAAAACACAGCTGGATTAAGGTCAGATCACCTGGAACACCCAGGAGATCAATCTGAGGATTGGAAGAAGGATTTCCACAGTTGGAAGGAGACAATGTGGCAGGTGTGTGCATGGAAATGAATTGGGGGAGAGAAAAGCTGCTGTGGTCTGGAGGGGAGGGAAGACTTTCTGTGGGGAGAGAAAATGGAGAGAGGGAAAGAGGGATTGAGAGAGTGCAGTGGTGGGTTCACACAAGAAGAAAACTTCTTGGATCACTATCTCGGGAGCTGGGCAAACTGAGTGGTGAAGATTTTTTGCAAATAGAGAGTGAAGCTCAAACTCTGAGCTTTTGGAAGTATATGACTTTTGCTGGAGCAGAGCTATTGCATGTACTCCTGGAGAGGATGGCACTGGCCTGGGAGTGCAAACAATGAGATGTAGGGATCTTTGAGGTTGCACTGGGAAAGACCATTCCACTTCCTGGGGTACATTTGGAAGAGGGCATATTGCCTCTCCAGGACAAAAAAAAAAAACAACAAAACAAAACATGCAGGGACCAGCAAACAGCCTTTCATCAGCGAGGGATTATGACTCCCACAGAGGGTGGATAACCTGGTCGCTCCTTTTTGCATTGCCATAGCACAGAATTCACATATCACACAGGTAGGGGACCATTTTTCTGTGACAAAGAGCACTACTCAGAGGGAAGAAAGCCTCTAATCTGGAAGAGGGAACAGATCTGAGTGGTGCTCAGTCCTTTAGGATTTAAAGGTTTTTTTTTCGTTTCTTTGTCTTTTTTTTAAAGATTTTATCTGTTTATTTGACAGACAGAGATCACAAGTAGGCAGGGAGGCAGGCAGTAGAGAGAGGGGGAAGCAGGCTCCCTGCTGAGCAGAAAGCCCAATGGGGCTCAATCCCAGGACCCTGAGATCATGACCTGAGCTGAAGGCAGAGGCTTTAAACCACTGAGCCACACAGGCATCCTGGATTTGGAGTTTTGATTCTAGCTATTCATCAAAGATAAAACACGCAAGATTCAGAGTTTTGAATCCCAGCGATGCCAGAGATAAATGCAGGAGCGGTGGGTGCCAGGCATGCTTATGGCCCTCACTTTTCTGTGAGGGCTTCCTGAAAAGTGGGGGGGTGGTGTGAAATCCCCTTTCTGGTGTGGGAGAGTGGGGTGTACCATTTTATCCCCACTACCAACAAAGTTGTACATCAGAGAGCAAAACAGCAGCCTGCATTGGAGGTGGAAACCACTTACATCAAACCCAGCCTCCTGTGCTTGGCAAGTGCTTTTTTACTGGGGCAGGATTGGTTTTGAGAAAGCACAGCAGGCTTTTACCCCAAGAGAGCAACACAGGCAGCACATCACATGCACCAGGTCTACTGATCATACAGTGCCTCACAGTGTCCCCTTAAGGCCTGGTGCAGAGAGGGTCAGGCTGTATTTTTTTCTCTTCTCTTATTATTATTTTTTTCTGCCCTTTTCTTTGGAATCAGCTTATAGTTTTTTTCTTTTTTCTCAAGATTTTATTTATTTAATTTATTTATTTGACAGAAAGATAGAGAGCACAAGTAGACACAGCAGCAGGCAGAGAGAGAGGGAGAAGCAGACTCCCTGCTGAGCAGGGAGCCCGATGCAGGGCTAGCTCCTAGGACCCTGGGATCATGACTTAAGCTGAAAGCAGATGCTTAATCAACTGAGCCACCCAGGCACCCCAGGTTTTTCTTTTCTTTTCTTCTTTTTTTTCTTTGGAATCAGGCTTATAGTTTTTTGTTGTGTGTTTTTGGTTTTTGTTTGTTTTGATTTTTTTTAATTATTCCTTTCTTTTTCTCTTATTTTTGGATCAGGATTTTTTTTTCTTTTTCTTTTTCTCTTCTCTTTCTTTCTTTTCCAGGCTTTAAAAATAAAAAAAAAAATCAGAACACACCTCATAAATCTTCAAATAGCCCCCACTGCACATGAGGAGGAACTCTGTAGAGAACTGACCAGTGGGAAAGAGGAGCCAAAATGTAACAGCAGAGTGCACATAGCATACACAGAAACACTTCCTGAAGTGCCAGGCCCTGCACAGTATATGACCCCTTTTAATATAGCATTACTCTGAGTTGCAAGAAACATAACAAGGTTTCATAACAAGCAAAAGACAGAAACTTGGCTAAAATCACAAGATGGAAGAATTCTTTCCAAAAGAATGTCAGGAAGATATCACAGCCAGGGACTTGCTCAAGGCAGATAAAAGCAATATATCTGAATAAAAACTTAAATCAACAGTTATAAGACTACTAGCTAGTCTTTTTTAAAAATTATTTTTATTAACATATAATGTATTATTTGCCCCAGGGGCACAGGTCTGTGAATCATCAGGCTTTACACATTTCACAGCACTTACCATATCACATACCCTCATCAAGGTCCATAACCCAACCACCCTCTCCCTACCCCCTTTCTCCCCAGCAACCCTGTTTGCTTCATGAGATTAAGTCTCTTATAGTTTGTCTCCCTCCTGATCCCATCTTGTTTCATTTTTTCCTTCCCTATCCCCCAACTCCCCCACCCACCTCTTAAATTCCTCACATCAGAGAGATTATATGATAATTGTCTTTCTCTGATTAACTTATTTTGCTCAGCATAATACCCTCTAGTTCCATCCATGTCATTGTAAATGGCAAGATTTCACTTCTTTTGATGGTTGCATAATATTCCATTGTATATATATACCACACCTTTATCCATTCATCTGTTGATAGATACCTAGGTTCTTTCCATAGTTTGGCTATTGTGGACATTGCTACTGTAAACATTCGGGTGCACAAGTCCCTTTGGATCACTACATTTGTTTCTGTAGGGTAAATACCCAACTACTAGCTAGTCTTAAAAAAAAAAAAAAACATAGAAACCAAAGAAAACCTTGCTACAGAAATAAAACACATAAAAAAACTGGTCAGGTTGAAATAAAAAATGGTATAGTGAAGATGCAAAACAGACTGGATATAATCACTTTGAGGACTGAAGAAGCAGAGTAGAGAATAGTTGATATAGAAGATAAAATTATGGAAAATAATGAAGCTGAATGGAAGAGGGAAAGAAAAAGTAATCCTAGGGAATTCAGCAATTCCATAAAGTGAAATAATATCCATATCATGGGAGTTCCAGAAGAAAAAGGTGGGAATTGGGGGCAGAAGTTTTATTTGAACAAATTATAGCTGATTCCCTAATCTGGGGAAGGAAACAGGCATTCAAAGTCAAAGAGGCAAAGAAAACTCCCTTCAAAATCAACAAAAACAGATCAACACCATGACATATCAGAGTGAAACTTGCAAAATACAGAGAGAATTCTGAAAGAGCACACAATGAAAGGTCCTTAGCCTTCAAGAGTAGACATATAAGGGTAGCAGCAGACCTATCCATAGGGCCTGGCAGGACAGAAAGAAATTGATGGAGATAGTCAATGTGCTAAATGGGAGAAAGAAAGAAAGAAAGAAAGAAAGAAAGCAAGCTAAGACTACTTTATCCAGCAGGGTGTCATTCAGACTAGAAGGAGAGATAAACAGTTTTCAAGATAAACACTATAAGTTCATTAAAACAGCCCTGGAAGAAATATTAGGGGGACTCTTTGAGTAGAAAGAGAGACCAAAAGTAACAAAGACTAAAAAGGAACAGACACAATCTACAGGAACAGTGACTTTACGAGTAATAAAATGGCACCAAATTCATATCTTTCATTTCAATATTCTGAATGAAATTGGACAACATGCTTCAATCAAAAGACATAGGGTATCAGAATGGATAAAAACAAAAACAAAATAGCACCCATCAATATGCTGCTAAAAGAGATTTGTTTTATTTTTTGTTTTACTATGTATGTATGTATGTATGTATTTAAATTCAATTAGTCATGTGTTCAATGATTCATTAGTTGCATATAACACCAAGTGTTATCACTTCATGTGCCCTCCTTAATGCCCATCACCCAGTTGCTCTATCTCTCCATGCAACTCCCCTTACACAAACTTCAATTCATTTCCCAGAGTTAAGAGTCTGTCATGGTTTGTCTCCTCTCTGATTTATTCTCATTCATTATTATCCCTTCCCTTATGATCCTGTGTTATTTCTTATCTTCCACATATAAGTGAAACCATATGATAATTGTCTTTCTCTGATTAACTTATTTCACTTAGGATAGTACCTTCCAATTCCATCCATGTCGATACAAATAGTAGGTATTCATTATTTCTGATGGCTGAGTAATATTCCACTGTATGTATGTACCACATCTTCTTTATCCATTCATCTGTTGAAGGACATCTTGGCTCCTTCTACAGTTTGGCTATTGTGGACATTACTGCTATGAACATTGGGGTGCATGTGCTCCTTCTTCTTACTATATCTGTATCTTTGTAATAAATACCTAGTGGTGCAATTGCTAGGTCAAGGTTAGATCTATTTTTAACTTCTTGAGGAACCTCCATACTGTTTTCCAGAATGGCTGTACTAGCTTGTATTTCCACTAACAGTGTAAGAGGGTTCCCATTTCTCCACATCCTTGCCAACATTTGTTGTTTCCTGTCCTGTTAATTTTAGCCATTTTAACTGTATAAGGTGGTATCTCATTGTGATTTTGATTTGTATTTCCCTGATGACAAATGATGTGGAACATTTTTTCATGTGTCTGTTAGTCATTTGTATGTCTTCTTCGGAGAAGGGTCTATTTATGTCTTCTGTCAATTTCTTGACTGGACTGTTTGGTTTTTGGGTGTTGAGTTTGATATGTTCTTTAATAGATATTGGATATTGGTCTTTTATCTGATATGTCATTCGCAAATACAAAAGACTCATTTTAGATCCAAAGACACGTCCAAATTAACAGTGAGGTGGTAGATAACCATTTATCATGATAATGGATGTTATTCTTATAACAGACAAATTAGATTTTAAAGATTTTTTTTTAAGATTTTATTTATTTATTTGACAGAGAGAAATCACAAGTAAGCAGAGAGGCAGGCAGAGAGAGAGGAGGAAGCAGGCTCCCTGCTGAGCAGAAAGCCCGATGTGGGGCTCAAACCCAGGACCTGGGATCATGACCTGAACCGAAGGCAGCAGCTTAACCCACTGAGCCACCCAGGCGCCCCGACAAATTAGATTTTAAAACAAAGACTATAATAAGTGATAAAGAAGGACACTATATCATAATAAAGGGGTTTATCTAAAAGGATGTAACAATCATAAATATTTATACTACTAACTTGGAAGCAACCAAATACCAATTAATAGCAAACTAACTGATAATAATACAGTAATAGTAGGAGACTTTACCACCCTACTCACAGCAGGGACACATCTAAGCAGAAGATCAACAAGAAAACATAGAGCTTTGAATGACAAACTGGACTAAATGGACTTAACAGATTTATACAGAGCATTTCATCCTAAAGCAGCAGAATGCACATTCTTCTTGAGTGCACATGGAATGTTCTCCAGAATAGATTACAGAGTGGGTTGCAAATCAACCCTCAAACAGTACAAAAAGACTGAGATCATACCATGCATATTTTAAGACCATAATGCTATGAAACTTGAAATCAAACACAAGAAAAATTTGGAAGGACCACAAATACATGGAGGTTAAAGAACATCGTACTAAAGAATGAACGGGTCAACCAGAAAATTAATGAAGAATTTTAAAAACACATGGAAGTAATTGAAAATGAAAACACAGAAGTTCAGAACCTTTGGGATGCAGCAAAGTGGTCTTAAGAGGGAAGTGTATAGCAATACATGCCTTCCTCAAGAAGCAAAAAAGTCTCAAATATACAATCTAATCTTACACCTAAAGGAGCTGGAAAAAGAAGAGTAAATAAAGTTTAAACCTCACGAGAAGGGGAATAATTCAGATTATAGCAGAAATAAATGATATAGAAATTTTTAAAAAGTGAACAGATCAATGAAACTAAAAGCTTTTTTTAAAAAGAATTAGCAAAATTGATAACCCCCTAACCAGACATATCAAAAAGAAAAGAGAAGTGACCCAAAGAAATAAAATCATGAATGAAAGAGAAGAGATCACAACCAAAACTGCAGTGATACAAGAAATTATAAGAGAATATTATGAGCAACTATGTGCCAACAAATTAGGCAATCTGGAAGAAATGGATAAATTCTTGAAAACATATAAACTAACAAAACTGAAATAGGAAGAAATAGAAAATATAAACAGACCCATAACCAGCAAAGAAACTGAAGCAATAATCAAAAATCTCCCACCAAACAAGAGTCCAGGACAGAAAGGTTTCTCTGAGGAGTTCTCCCAACCATTAAAAAAAAGAATTAATGTCTATTCTTCTGTTCCAAAAAATAGAAATGAAAGGCAAACTTCAAAACTTATTCTATGAGGCTAACATTACCTTGATTCTAGAACCAAAGACCCCACGAAAAAGGAGAATTACAGACCAATATCCTTGATGAACACAGATGCCAAAATTCTCAACAAGATATTAGCTAATCAGATACAACAGTGCATTAAAAGGATTATTCACCACAACCAAGTGGGTTTATCCCTGGTCTGCAGGGGTGGCTCATTATCTGTGAAACAATCAACATGATATACCACATTAATAAAAGGAAGGATGAGAAACATATGATCCTCTCAATAGATGCAGAAAAAGCATTTGACAAAATGCAGTATGCTTTATTGATAAAAACCCTCAACAAAGTAGAGATAGAGAGAACATACTTTGACATCATAAAGGCCATATACAAAAAATGCACAATTAATATCATCTTTTTGGGGAAAAACTGAGAACTTTCCCTTAAGGTCAGGAACCAGACAGGGATGTCTACTCTCACCACTATTGTTCAACATAGTACTAGAAGTCCTAGCCTCAGCAATCAGACAAGAAAAAGAAATTAAAGACACTGATATCTTCAAAGAAGAAGTCAAACATTTCTCTATGCAGACAACATGATACTGTGGATAGAAAACTCAAAAGACTCCACCAAACTTGCTAGAACTGATAAAGGAATTTAACAAAGTCACAGGATAAAAAATCAACCCACAGTTTTCTGTTGCATTTCTATACACCACTAATAAAGCAGGAATCCAGGAATCAATCCCATTTATAATTGCACCAAAAAAAAAAAAATAAGATACCTAGGAATAAAACTAATCAAAGAGAGAAAATATTTGTACTGTGAAAACTACAGAACAATTATGAGAGAAATTGGGAAGACCCAGGGAAATGGAAAAACTTTCCTTGCTCATAAATTAGAAGAACAAATAATTAACAAAATATTAAAATGTCTATGCTTCATTAAGCAATCTGCACATTCAGTGCAATCCCTATCAAAATACCACCAGCATTTTCCACAGAGCTGGAACAAATAATTCTGAAATTTGTATGGAATGACAAAAGACCCCAAAGAACCAGAGGGATGTTGATAAAGAAAACCAAAGCTGGAGGCATTGCAGTTCTTGGTATCAAGCTGTATCACAAAACTATAATCATCAAAACAGACACATAGATCAATGGAACAGAATATAGAACCCAGAAATAGACCTTTAAAACTATGGTCAACTAATCTGTGAAAAAGCAGAAAAAAATATCCAAAGGAAAAGTAGAGTGTCTTCAACAAATGGTGTTGTGAAAACTGGGCAGCCACATGCAGAAGAATGAAACTAAACCACTTTCTTACACCATATACAAAAATAAACTCCAAAAGGGTGAAAGACCTCAGTGTGAGATAGGAATCCATCAGCATCCTAAAGGAGACCACAGGCAGCAACTTCTTTTACCATGGCTGCAGCAACTTCTTGCTGGACACATCTCCAAAGGCAAGTGAAACAAAAGCAAAATGAGACTTCATCAGGATAAAAAGCTTTTCCACGGCAAAAGAAACAATCATCAAAACTAAAAGGCACTCTACAGAATGGGAGAAGATACTTGCAAATGACATATTAGATAAAGGGCTAGTATCCACAATCTTTAAAGAACTTATCAAACTCAACACCCAAAAACCAAATAATCCAGTCAAGAAATGGGTAGAAGACACGAACAGAAATTCCTCCAAAGAAGACATCCAGATGGCCAACAGACATGTGAAAAAAATGCTCAATATACTCATCATCAGGGAAATACAAATCAAAACTACAACAAGATACTACCTCATACCAATCAGAATGGCTAAATTAACAACTCAAGAAACAATAGATGTTGGTGAGGATGAAGAAAAAGGGGAACCATCTTACACTGTTTGTGGGAATGCAAACTGATGCAGCCCCTGTGAAAAACAATATAGAAGTTCCTCAAAAAGTTCAAAATAGAACTACCATACAACCTAGAAATTGTACTACTAGGTATTTATCCAAGGATTAAAAACATAGTAATTTGAAAGGGCACATGCACCCCAAAGTTTATAGTAGCAATGTCTACAATAGGCAAATTATGGAAAGAGCTCAAATGTCCATCAACAGATGAACGGATAAAGAAGTGATTGTGTGTGTGTGCGCGTGCACACACGCGTGCGCACGTGTGTGCAATGGAATAGTACTCAGCCATCAAAAAGAATGAAATCTTGCCATTTTCAAGAACATGGATGGAACCAGAGGGTATTATCCTAAGTGAAATAAGTCAGAGAAAGACAAATACCATATGATTTCACTCATATGTAGAATTTAAGAAACAAATCAGATGAACATAGGGAAAGAGAAGGAAAAATAAAATAACAACAGAGAGAGAAGAAAATGATAAAAGACTTTTAACTATAGGGAAGAAACTGAGGGTTTCTGGAGAGGAGGCAGGTCAGGGGATGGTTTAATTGGGTGTTGGGCATTAATGAGGGCAGTTGGTGTAATGAGCACTGGGTTTTACATGCAACTGATGAATCACTAAATTTACTCCAGAACTATTAATACACTATGTTAATTAACTTGAATTTAAATTTAAAAATTAACTGAATATATGATAGTTAATTTTCCTGTATATTTGAATATCTTTCCAAGATTTTCATTCCTTTCATACTGAAAGTAAGGAATTACTTAAGTTTAAACTAGTCTCTTCAATAATTAATGTTGGGAAAATTGGACAGCCATATGCAGAAGAATGAAACCAGGCCACTTTATTACACCACACACAAAAATATAAGTATAAAAGAATCTCCTCATATATACCTAGCCCCTTCCTACCATGTGAGGACACAGTGAGAAGTTTCTGCCTATGAACTAGGAAGAGGGACTTCACCAGAAGTTGATCATGCTGGCACTTTGATTGTGGAATTCCTGGACTCCAGAACTGTGAGAAATAAATTTGTTATATAATCCACCCTGTCTGTGGTATTTTGTTATAGAAACCCTAATGGACTAAGACAACATGTTTCAAAACTTACTTGAAAAAAAAATTTAAACTGAAACAAAAATGAAATAAAAATTCAGGTCAAGACAACATATGAAAAATGTTCCCAGTAGAAAATTGTGGATTCTTGGATTTGGAAATACTGGATTGGTTTGTGAATGGATAAGTGTGGTTATGTGTGTGTGTACATGTGCACATGTGTGTGTATCCAGCATGTCCCAAAAGTCTTTGTCCAGTTTAAAGCTTTACTAACTTCAGAATTATAAAAACTACAAGCTTAAAAAAAATCACTTGAAGTTTTAACTATAACTTTCATACGTTGATTTATGAATTTTGAATAAATTATTTTATTTAGTGTATGTCTTCCTGGAGATGAGACAAAACACTAAAATTCATAAAACTAAAGTGAAAAAGAAATTTAAGTTATGTACCTGGGTTTATACAAGACAAAAACATATGGGAAGCTGGAGTTGAAGACAGAGAAAATCTTGAGAGTAAAATTTCTTGGGAAATAGCCAAAATTCTAGGGTCAACTTCAGATTTTCAAGGGTGGGTTTTAAGCCAAGATAGTTAATGAACAATGGGGACCATGTAATATCTGAGTTCCAGATGGAATAAATGGAAATTTGGCAAAGGTCTCTCTGACATACGAGTAGAGTTGGAAGGAGGAATCTAAAAGGCCCAGGATGTTGCAGGATTCTGTGGGGCTGAATGGTGGGGGAGGGGTGGTGGTCCAGCCTATTCTCTGACTGCTCCCTCCCCCATTCTCAGGAACCCTTTGTGACAAGGCCATAGCTCTGTGATGCAAGCCTGAGCTCTGTCCCAGCGCTCAGTTGCCTGAGGGCAGCAGCATGATTCCAAAGATGGAGAATTTCTTTTCTCTGAGAAGCACTGGCACCACCTGGCTGAGCTCCAGTCCCACCTCCTGGGTGATTGATACCATCTTTGCTTTCCTGTGTGGACTTGGCCTCTTTCTTCTGTTACTCCCCTGCTTTCAGAGTAATCCATCCTTACCACCAGCTAGGAAATATAGAAGCACCAGGAAGGTAAGGAAACTTTGACTAAACCCCAACAGAGATTATCTCTTATATCCACCTTTCTAAATCACCTGAGAAACTTCTGAGATAGGAAGTCTCAGAATAGAACATCATCCTTCTAGGGACAAGCCAGGCCAGCAAGGGTTAGAGAGGGCACAAGGATTTCTATCCCAAGATCTCAGATCCAGAGTCCAGGTGTTGTAGAGAGTTCCAGAGCAAAGTCACAAACAGTGACCAGTGAGTGAGGGCTGTATACTAAGAGTTTATTTTCTGCAGGAAGACAGAATCCTAAGCATTGTTTCACCAGCCACTTTCCCCTTCCTGTGGCAGGTGCCTCAGGTAAGCTCTTCCTCTGTGTCAGAGCCGATCTGGAGGCAGTGCTGATCTCTGAAGAGCCTCTAAGGGACTAGACTGGGGCTCTGAGCTTGGGAAACAGAGTCTTATCTGATGGAGCAGAGAAGGACCTGTAGTTCTCAGAATGTGTATACTTTTTGAGTAGAGGAATAGCGATGAGAGACATCCATAGTGATCTGACATAGAAAATCTGGGTTTGCATTCTTCAAAGAAGAAACAAAAATTTTTTAAGATTTTATTTATTTGTCAGAGAGACAAGAGAGAGTACAGGCAGGCAGAGTGGCAGGCAGAGGCAGAGGGAGATGCAGGCTTCCCCCCGGAGCAAGGAGCCCAATATGGGACTCGATCCCAGGACGTTGGGATCATGACCTGAGCCGAAGGCAGCCGCTTAACTGACTGAGCCACCCAGGTATCCCAAAGAAAAATTTAAAATATTTTTATCCACTTTAAAAATGAGTAAAAGGGGGCACCTGGGTGGCTCAGTGGGTTAAGCCTCTGCCTTTGGCTCAAGTCATGATCTCAGGGTTCTGGGATCAAGCACTGAATCGTGCTCTCTGCTCGATGGGGAGCCTGCTTCCCCTCCTTCTCTCTCTGCCTGCTTGTGATCTCTGTCTGTCAAATAAATAAATAAAAATCTTTAAAAAAATGAGTGAAAGGAAAGAAAACCACAGATCCCCATTAGATGTATAAATGTAGAATGTAGTTGTTCATAACGTTCATGAAGAGTGAGAATTTGCAGACCATCTAGAGAGAAGAGAGAATGAGTTCCAGACCTTCATCTTTTCTATTAGCATCAGGTGGAACTGAGGAAGAGGATCAGGAGTAAGAAGAAAAGTGGAGCTTTGAAAGGTAAGCTTATGCCATTTAGTCCTGCATGCCCCAAGTTATCCTCCATCCTTCTTGCCCCTGAGGGTCCAGCTCCACAGTCTCTGAGCATGCCAGGTGCAGAGACCATCCCTCAGGAAACAGAGCCCTCAAAGAGGGTCTGGGAAGGAAATCAGATACTGTATATTTTCCAGATTCTGTGCTTGGAAGGAAGCTGCTGGGGCTGAAATGGGTGTTGTCTGGCAAGGGTGTGTGGGCTTATGTACCAATAATGTACCAATAATGTACCAATAATGCTTGGATTCAGAGGTGGAACCTCCAAGTCCAACTGTAGATAAGTGGTTTAAGTTTGCTCAGATTCCTTTGTGACCCTTACCCTTTCTCCCCAATGAGGTAGTTGTGAGGGCTCCGGGAGGTGATGGATAGGAGAGTGCAGCATTCCCGTATCATAGGCCTTGCCATCACTGTGAAGGATCCTGTGGCTTTGAGCACTGATGCTTGGGCTCCATAGTCTAATCACCCAACACTTTAACCCTAAGGAAATATTGCATTCAGTCTTCTGTAAAAACCCTTAGGCCCCTATTTTCACCACTGTAACCCAGTTTCCTGATTTCCAGCTTGCAGAAATTGCCTGAAAGAACTGGAGGGAGCTCGCAGCCTGATTTCACTTTTGCAGAGGTGAAGAATCTTTCCCCCTCTCCTTGACCCTCCTCTGTCCCAGAGCCTATGATGTGACGCTGGGACCACAGGGAATCCTGGGAAGGGGAGCCACGGGAACAAGATGTGGGTGAAACTCTGGGGTTAGGAATAGCAGGAGCAGTGTGAAGTCAGCATGGAGGCTGTGGAGGGCTGTGAGTTATAGGTGTTTACCTCTGCCCAACCTGCCCTGCCCGTCTTGCCCGGTCAGCTTCTAGCTGCAGCTTGTGCTTCCTGTCTCCTGCAGCTGCCTGGGGAGGCTCCCTGACAAGGGTGGCTTTCATCAGCACTTATGTCAAGATCTCCCTGGTGAGGTGTACAAAGCAGCGCCTGCCGGAACCCACCAACCATGCGGAGAGCCTGTGGATGCTGCTGCTCCTGCCATGTCCTTGTTGGCTACCCCAGTTCCTCTGACCCAGCGCCCTCTACTTCTTGGCCCAAAGACCTCTTCAGTTTCTGTTCATTCCCACTCATCTCTGAGTGTCTCTTGGCCACCAGAGACTTTTCTTCCCCTTTTACCCCAGCCACTTGCTCTTTCCCCTCTCCCTCCACGTCCCCTTAATTCAGAGGCCTGCCCTCCACCAGTGACCACCTCTTCTGCCCCACAACCTTCAGACTCCATTCTGACTCTTCCTCAGTGTGACTCAAAGACACTCCCACTGGGCACCATTACACAGAGGTCATCTCATACCCCTTCATCAGCTTCTCCTATCCCAACCACCTCAGGCCTTGGCCACTCAAGCTGTCCTATTTCAGCCCTGTCCTGGTGGCACACCGCTGCCAAAGCCTTGTGCCTCTCAACCTCCTCAAATTATGAGTATCAACATGAACACCTTTCCCACCACTCACCAGAGGCATTATTCTGGGCAAACCCCACTGACAAACTAAGAGTTGCTACTCCCTCTTTGCTCAGCTCTGATGACCAGAAGTTCCTGGAGATACAAGTCACAGAGGGCATCAAGATCAACATTTGGAAAGAAAAAGAAAAAGATGGATCATATCCAAAACAAATGAGTCCTGACTACCACCTGAATTCTTTGGGAAATATGTTGAAATCACTGGATGTTGAGCAGAAAAACCCCCAACACTTCTGGAGCACAAAAGGCAAACCAGAGCAGTTGCCTGGTCCTCAGCAGCTCTCGTATCCTAAGGTTTTGGGGCACCATCTACAACAGAAATATAACCAACTTTTTTGGGGCCTCCCCTCTCTACACAGTGAATCTCTGGTGGCTACTGCCTGGATCTCTGAAAGCTCTTCAGCACTACAGTCTCCTCCTTTCTTATTCAATGGAATCTCAAGTGCCTGCCCAGTTCAAATGCAGCCTAAACTATCTCCAATGCTTTCCCAGTCCAAGCCCCTATCCCAACTGGAGTTCCAATCTCAAAACTTGATTTCAACCATACCCCAATTCCAACACCCACCTCTCACTCAGATCCTGACCCAGGATCATCTCCAGTCCTCTCTTCCAATCCTATCATCTTCTTCCTCACCTCAGATTAGAGCTTGTCAAATATCTGGCCCTATAGCTCGGGATAAGTCACAATTTCTCATCCCAACTGAGATTCAACACCCAGAATGGCCTTTGTTGCAGGAGCAACTAGAAAGTGGGGCTTTATCCTCTGTAATCAAAAGATCTCAAGAAGTCTTTAGTGTCTTCACTTCCAACCTTCCTGAAGACAGCTGGGTGGTCTCCATCCTTCCTGAGAACTTTCCAATCAGTCCTGAGCTCCGTAAGCAACTGGAGCAACACCTACAAAAGTGGCTCGTTCAACACCGTTGGGAGTTACCCCGTAAGATCCAAGAGTCTCTGGAACTAAGGCAACATCAGGGTGAATTACCAGGGACATGTCAGGCAAAGGGTAAGCATGGACCCTCACGGCCCTCTGCATTTGCAGGTAAAAGCAGCAAGGATACACAGAAAGTGGGTTTCCAACTAAGCCAGGGCATGGGCAAGGGCCTGGGGTATATTTTGGGGAAGGTCCCAAAAGATATCTCCAGGGCCTCAGAGAACTCACTAATGAGGTTTCAGGGAGTGGGCTCTGAGGAGTCAGAAAGTGACTTGGGGCTGTCACAGAGTGACTCAGGAAGTGATTTACTAAGAAGCTTGGATAAGAATCTAGAAAACCTCTTGACACGCAATTTGAGCAGGAATCTGGGGCAGATCAGTGAACGTATGCCTATGAGTGTGCGCCAAACTGGTCTGGCTGTCAACCATGCTTTTCCCAAGTTCAACACTGACATGGAAATCAGAAATCTAGGAATCTTGAAGGGTTGGAGACCATATGTGAACACCTCTCACAGGGTTTCCTTCCTCCGTCCAGACATTCAAGAAGCACTGGAAGCACATATTATAAGGTTTTGGGTGAGGCACAGGTGGAGTCTACCCCTCAAGGTCCTCAAACCCATAAATCTCTTTAAGTTGAAAAAGTTTCAACCCTTACCCATTCTACAGTTTGCTTCTGCCCCAGCAGCCACCTGTGTGTCTGGGGCCCCCTCAATGCCCAAGTTTGCTGAATTCCTGGGAAAACCTTCTCAGTCATGTCTGGGAAAGAAGGCAATAATAGAAGAATCAGTTTCCACCCTGGAAAGGCCTTTTGTTGCTCCTTCACCTATGTATGGGGAAATCCAGAGGGCGCTGGGAAGGGCCCCATCTTGTGACAACACGGGGCCCTTAAGAGCCTTTCTGATTGGACAGGAGGACAGGCCACCTTCTCAGTCCCTCACACTCAACTTCATGGGCAACACTCAGCAGAGCAGTTCTGTGGAATGCATTGAGAGGAACAGCCTAGAGTTGAGTCCCAGTTCAACAATGGCCAGGAATGAGCCAAGAGAGGAGATTATGGATTGGCCCTCACAAGACCCCTGCCATAGGGTAGCGATGCTGGAGATGAGCTTAGGATCGCAATGTTTTGGTGCTGAAAAGGACAGGGAGGCAGTGGAACTAATGTGCTTGGGAAACAATGAGCTCACAAAATCCCAAACCATAAATGTGCATATGGGGAATTTAGATACCAGTAAAAAACTTTCTAGAATGCCTGTTTCCAAGATCCTGGAGAGACATGCCTTAATGAAGAGATTAGTGAATTTAAGTCCAAAATAAATACAAAGTCAGAGAACCAGCTTCAAGACTATTCTACAAACATGCTTCTTGATGCAGACAACTTGGCTCCTCAGGTGCCACAGTGTCATCCCCAGAGAGTAGCTACTGGAGACACGGTACCTTCCCAGATGCTATATGGCTTCATAGCAGACCAAAGGAGCTGCCTAAGGCAGCAAGAGCCCATGATCCCTAAACCTCAGGACTCATGGAAGAGCCAGAGTAAGATGACTATCCCTACTAATAAAAGAGAGGACTATAGGAGGCTCAATTCAGGAAATGAAGAACAATTTGAGGAATTGAGGACCTCTCAAGCCGAGTGTATGTGTCATCCTGCCCCAGTCAGGGGAATAACAGATTCTGTTAGGAGCAGATATATCCAGGTCCCACCAGAGAAGAAACAGGGTCCTCCTGAAAGCCTCTTCAGAAAAAGGGTGAGGCGCTTTTTTCAATGGATTTTCCCCAGTGAGAAAGTCAAAGGTCAGAATGCTCTGCAAAAATGTAAGCCAATAATAGCTTCTGCCCAGAGCCAAGGACCAGTCAAAAGCAGATCAATTATGGCCAGTGAGACTCCTGAGGCTCAAGCACTCATGACAACTGTTGGACAGATTCTAGAGGAGAAAATGGTAATTCACCATGGACGTCATGCCACAAAGTTAAACAAACACAAACAGGAACTCCAAGCCCCAGTATGTGGATATGTCTGCTACCACAGACTTCCCTTCTACCCAGAGCAACGGAGAATAATGAGTTATACAGCTCACGGTCACCAAGCTACCTCCAAGGACCCAAGTAGCTCTATGAGGGAAAGGCAGGCCAGACACCAACAGTCCTTGAAAAGTGTAAGATTCAAGGATGAGCAGCTGGGCGTGAAGCATTTCCCATCCCCGCCTCCCAAGAAGACTTTGTCTCCAGTCAGTCCCTGCCAGTATGGGCCAAGGATGCCAGGTGTGCCAGGCCACCATCAACACTGCCCACGGCACTGTCTTCTTCAGGGAGGGATCTTGTCTAGTCAACCATAAAATGCTTCTTTAGTCTTTCCTGGTAGGAAAATATCTCCAAGAAAAAAAAAGTCCATGTGGAGAAAACTTTTTCTCTCTAGCACATCCAAATACTTAATATTCCCCAATATATATGTTTTTTCCCACATAAGAGGCTAATATGGTTGCTTTTGTTTGTGCTGTGCTTGGTATATTCTTTGGGTTCTAGAAGGGAGGGACATGGAGGGTGTTTGGCTGTGGGCATTGTAGGCTTGCTCCTTATCTTGAATCTTTTCATTTTTTTCATGATACTGTCATTATACAAACAAAAACTACTCTAAAAAGATGAGAAATACCTATGAAGAACTTACCCCAAGATCTGGTTCAACTTGTCTTTCTCCTGCTTCCACTCTACCTTGAACTTTATAAAGTTCTACTACTTGAATTTTATAAAGCTGTAGGGGGTAAGTTTACAGAGGTATCACGGGGCTGAACATTCCCACTCAGGCTCCAGGAAGTGTCAGAATCAAGTAGATAGAAGTTTGGGAGAGGGTACTGGGCCTAAAGTTCAGACGTAGAAGAAATCTTGTCCTTGGATCTCTTGGTGAAGAATACATGATACTTGCCCTTGAGAACCCCTGCTCTGATAAAGAGCTGGGGTTGAGATAGAGCCTATGGAACCCTCTTAGCTTAGCTTTAACGAAATGTACAGTGTCACTGTCTTCCACCTCTGCCTTTCCTGCATTTCCAGTGATGACAGTGGTACTTCCAGCTCCACATGTATGTAAGTGGGGAAGAGCAGGGAGGTTGCTGAGAGCTGTGCTCACCTCCACCTAAATGAATATTCAAGGGTCACATACTTTCCTTCTATGTTAACCCCAGAGAAGGAGTTCTGAACAGGAGTGTACCTGGTGTAGTAACTATCTGATGATTAAACACGTGAACTTAGAATGGGATGTAGGAGACAAATTGAAGAGGTTGGATTCAAAGAAGAAGGCAAAGTGGCACATGGTACCCATAAATGTGCAGTGAATGAAAAGCCCCCTGATATCCCATCTAAAGGTCTGGAGTAAAGGAAAGGTAAAGGGCCCGGTAGATCATCATACCCCAACAAGGTCTCCACCGTACAGCTCTAAGATCACAGACCTAAGGAAGCCACATTTATGTCCAAAACAGATGGCCCAACTTGTAGAAGCAAAGCACATCAAGGAAGACTAATCTCAAATAATATATTTAATAAGCTTACACCTCATCACCTCTTGAATTCTAGAAGGGATGACAATAATAGGTGGAAAATCTAAGACTCAGGAAACTTGGGCTGTGACTCCCAGTCTATTGAATTTTACTTAAACACATGACCCAAGGACTGCTCCTCAAGGAATGGTGGGGACTTAAAAGGCCCAGAAACTGGCCTGCAATCATGTCTGGCTCCAAGTTCTTGCTCACACCAGAGCCCAGAAGATGAAGACTTTAGACAGGATTTATCAACACGGGTTGGAGAGAGCATGGAAGTTACCTGTTCAAAATGGGAAGTGCAGTCCAGGAGTGGTTCTGTTCTCTCCACTTCTGGCCTCTATCCATATGGGAAAGAAGGTTGCTAAGCAACTTCTCTAGAGTTATTCTGTGCTTTGTGCCACACATGGTACACGGTGCACAGCTGCAGAGGGCATCATTCCCAGGGTAGAGAGTCTTGCTCCAGGAGACACTCCTGATCCAGAAGACAAAAGAATGGGCCCTATCCCCCATGCCTATCAGGATGCCCAACATTTGGGACTGGGACCTGGGGTGGAGGAGCAGATTGGGTATAGGCCTGATTGTGTCACTGGTTTCTCCCTAGAACCGGGTCTTGCTTTGGGGCCCCAATTCCTGAGGCAGCCTCCAGAGTGGGTTCACCAATGAAAATTGAGATAAGGCCTGTGGGAAGGGATTGGAACCCAAGACAGAGTACATTTAGGCCCTCGGGAGCTCAGGAGAGGGTGGCACAGAGGACCTTGAGCCTGGCTGCTGCTAGGTCCTCTAGGAGCATTGAGATGTGGATTCTGGGACTGGAATACAAACTAGAGGTGGACCACACATCCCCTGTTGGAAAAAGTATCACAGACAAGGATGCTGTTGGAACAGCAAAAAAATAAACAAGTGCCTTTACCCTTCTGCTGTTCAGATTTCCATAAGGTTCAGCAAAGGCAGAAATGAGACACACACAGAGATCCTTCACACAGAGACAACATACAGAGATACCTCCCACTAGAGATGACACATAGACCTTACAGAGACAACTCTCAACAGACCTCTCACATAGACACCTTCCATAGTGCCTCCCTACCATGTTGCCCCACAGAGACCTCACACTGAGACCTCACATAGAGACCTCATGTTGCCCCACAGATCCTCAGACAGAAACCTAGCACAGATTTCAGAGATTTTTCCAGAGACCTGACAGCAAATCTCTCAGAAACTTCCCAAAGGTACTTTCTATACAAATCTTATATGGAAACCAACACTCAGAGACCTCATGCAGCCTCCGAGATACCTCATAAAAACCTCACAGAAAGACTTCATCTACAGACAGTACACAGAGATCTTCCACTGACACATTGAGACCTTATACAGATACCCCACAGAGACTGACACAAAGACCTCACAGAGACCTTACATCCATCCCAAGCAGACACCCATTGACAAGTCCTTCTTGGTGAATATGAAACCATTTAGCAAACTTGGCAACACAAGAGGGATTGTCAGTTGTGCCCCCTTGAGAGCGTCAATCAGACATTGTCAGCATTGTACTAAATAGGGTTCTATACTTGGGGAATTTTCTGAATGAAAAATTACCCATTCTACATGTAGATTTGCAAAATTAATTTCTACAGTTGTTCATTAGCTTGAGAATCACAAATTTTAAACATAACTGAAACAGTCTCCAATGAGAGAAAATATCTTATTTGTCCAGTTTTAGTTATTATCCAGCTAAATGGTGTCACTGTCATTTTTTTTTTAATTATTTTGGGGACAAGGCCTGAAGGAGAAATGGTTTACTTATTTACTTTGGAAACATAATAAAGACCTGCAACGAACTGACCATAGAAATGAAATAAACCAGAAAAGAGGCATCTGGACACACACTTGCCTCCCAGAGGTCTGTGTAACCAGCACAGTATTTTGCACTTAACAGTTTGTGGAGTTTTATTTTTTAACAAGCTAACAATTGTGAGGATTTTTCACAAATACATTAAATTCCTGGTAATATTCCTATTACATCATCTGGCAAAATTATATATCTGACAAAATTATTTTATTCCTTCAAATGTACCCTTAAATAATATTATTATACATGTCTTTAGGATATGACACAGTCCTAATGTTCAGTTAACATAGTTAAAAGGACAGGCTCTTAAAAGGATTTATTTTTAATTCTATGAAATACACATTTTCTAAGATAGGCAGTTAATATCTACTTTATATTATTACAGAGCTAGAAAAGAACACATTGCTTAAAGGAATTTGAAATATTATGAAATATATGTATTTTTGAGATATACAGATGGCCTAATAAAATTACTGAGAAAGGGCTATATTAATATCTGAATTGACTTAGTCATTTATCAATATTTGTATTACAACGAATAATGAAAAGTGTCACTTATTATATATCCAGTGCTTTCCAAAGGGTACATTACAGTAAGACTACCTATTTCTTACCACTCATACCCAACCTATTGTCCTTGTCTTGATAAAGTTTCAGTGACCGCTGTCAAACATGTATTACTGGTTAAGTTTCTCAGATTTCACATTGGGATGATGACATCATAGTTTTTTCTCTAAGAGGAGGAGGGCTGACTTTCTTTCACCAAGAAATCACTTTTTCTTTAAAATTAAACAATTTAGGGGCGCCTGGGTGGCTCAGTGGGTTAAGCCGCTGCCTTCGGCTCAGGTCATGATCTCAGAGTCCTGGGATCGAGCCCCGCATCGGGCTCTCTGCTCGGCGGGGAGCCTGCTTCCTCCTCTCTCTGCCTGCCTCTCTGCCTGCTTGTGATCTCTCTGTCAAATAAATAAATAAAATCTTAAAAAAAATAAAATTAAACAATTTATAATTATGAATTTTTAAACTTTATTCCTTTATGATATCATTGAATCATAAAATGATGGAATATGATCATGGATGTCATCTAATATTCCACCAGATCATTTTTATAGTGCAAATTATGAAGACAAATTTATTGATCAGAACAAAATGGGTTCAATTAGGAAAAGTTTATACAGGAAAATATATTTTTCAAATTGATTATTTTAACAGTGTTAAAACAAATTATTCTTTAGTCTTTAAATTAATGTTGCTCAGGGTGTTCAGAATGTCTGACAACATAGGAAATGTCCATAATAAGTAGTTTATTACTATAACATGTTGAAAGCATTGTTCCTCACTAGTAATTCACAGTTCAATAAGCTGTGCTAAATGACAATGAAAGTATGCATTAAGGAAACATTTGTATTAATCACTACACATTCATCTGTCATTTGTTGCTTTAGATTTGTGTAATTCTCATGGAGAAAACTTGAATGTTTTCTTAAGTATAAAAAATCAAGGGGGATCAATCTACTTACAATATATTAGTTTTTCCAAACTCTATGGCCGTCTTTTATTTTTTAGTAAGATTTACGTATCTTAAAATTTTTTAAAAAGTTTTACCACTTATATATTTCCAGAAGAAATGGATATCAAAAATTAAAGAAAACAAAAATAGATTGCTTTTGTATTCAAAAGTTTTACATCAAAACATTTTGCTGAAAATGAAGTGATTCTTAATCTACAGATGAAATATTTTTACATGATACTTAAGATATGTTACAACTTTGGATTTAGCCCAATATCTAGTAACGAGATTGAAGCAGAGATCAAAACCTCCTAAATTTGGGTTTAAAATTAATTTTTATTTAAAACTAGCCTCATGCTGATTTCAATGAATCAGGCACTCTAGGACATAATGTGCAGGAGCAGCAATTACATGATGACTTCTTAATACTTCAAGGAAAAAAGATCTCTTCCGAAGTAGTCGTTCTACAATGTTAACCCCTAACAGGGATTCCTCTTCATAGATTATATTTTTAGCTTCATACATTTTATAATGAACTACCAAAGAGATAACATTTCTGGAAGTGTCCCCAAGTATATACAGCTGCCATGTTGTACTCACACCACAGGCACAATAAAGAACACCCAGATCTAGATGATCCAGGGACTTCATAATTGCTGCCATTTATTTGAGGTCGATTCATAATCATTTCTGGCGCAAGATTGGTCTTTCATTGTGTCCCTGACCACGTTGACTGCTGCGTTTCCCAAACAGCTGCAAGTGGCCTTCCTTCCTCAGTTTGTTGCTGTGCCCCCTTTTCAGACCGCGCCCGCCAGTCGCCAGGCATGACGGGGTCTGGTAACCTGAAGAGCCTGATTTCTCAGGTACTTGCACTCTGCTCTGCACAGACACGTTGTACCACAGACACTCAGCACAGACACTGATTGCACTTGCATCAGTGCAAGTGGCGCTGATGAAACTTCCAGAAAACTGTCAAATAATGCATGCAGACACAGTAGAGGAGGATTCAGAAAATGCTAACATAGTTTTGAGGAAATGTGGATTATGCAGCTCTTTGGTTCTAAGCATTTTTGTGTATTAGCTGGACCCCTGGATCTGGGGAAATACAGCTGATTTTAGAGTTTCTCACTCTCATTCACTGTAGTGACATCTACAGCTCTTCCTTTCCTGAGTCCGGAACCTGGATAGAAAGCATCTTCTCCCTGTGATTTCACAATCTTTACCATGTGTTTACAATGGTAAACTAAAACTTGGCCATCCTCATTTCTGGTATTTTTGATGCTTCAGGACAAAGATCACCGAACTTTTTATTTCCACCACACAATTTTATACTAGTAACACTTTACATAGCTATTCATTGTATCAATAAACTTATTTTCTAGAGTCCATAAATTTACTTTTTAGAATGTGGCCCCTGGACTCCACCTAATATATCTGTTACTTGGGCAAATTTTTTATTGTATAGATTGACAAATTTTATAAAATTATATTTATTTCATAAAATTTTAATTTATAAAGTTACTTTATTTTATGAAATTGGTAAATCTAGGGATTTTTTTTAAATATTTGTACTTAACCTAAAATATTTGCCAATTTTCCTTTTTAATATATATCAGAAAATGTGAAGAATTTAGCTGTGAAGATACCAATTTATTTGTTGGCTTTTTTCACTTTGTGTAGTTATTTTTGTATCAAACCTCTATTATTGCACAGCATAAAAGAAAGTTTGTTCCTTGGAAACCATTAGCCTTAAGGACTTACTAGGTTAAAGCCTAGTATGTTAGATCTGAGGGTCATCTTACCTTTAAGATGTTTTTCATGGTTAATAAAAAGTCTTAAAATGTTGGTAAGGATGTGAAACAACTAGAACTCTCATAAGTTGCTGATGAAAATGTAAAATGGTGTACTGCCATATGATTTCACTTATATGTGGAATTTAAGAAACAGAGAAAATGGACTCTAAAATATGGAGAACAAATGGGTGGTTATCACGGGGGAGGTGGGCAGGGGTATGGATGAAATAGGTGAAGGGAATTAAGAGAACACTTATCATGATAAGCACTGAATAATGTAGAAAATTATCAAATCATTATTTGGTACAACTGAAACTAACATAACATTGTGTGTTAATTTTGCTGAAATTAAAAAATAATTTTCAAAAAGTAATGTCCTACTTTGGAAAACAGCTTGACATTGATTTACCATATGACCCAAATATCTCATTCCTAGGAATTTACACAAGAGAAATAAAAACATATATACACACAAAATTTGTATGTAACAAATGTCTTAACAACTTTATTCATAGTTGTCCCAAAATGACAACTCAAATGTCCATTAACAAGTGAACGAATAAATACATTTTGGTATATCCATACCACAGCTCAGCAACCAAAAGTTTTAAATTTCTGTCCAAGGGAACATTTTAAGACTTTGTCACAAAAGAGGCCAGTAACCTCTGTTCACATCACTGTTCTGTTTGCAATGGGGACATACTTCTACAAAAGGGAAGTACTTAATATACCTAACAGGATGAATGTATCTCAAAAGATGCTGAGTGAAAGAAAACAGGCACTGAGTACACAGTATAAACTATTGTTACATAAAATTTGAAAATAGTTAAATTATAATCACTGAAAACAAATCATTGGTTTGCTTTTGTAAGGAGGTGAGCATTAATCACAAAGGGGCTTGAGGGAACATTCTGAGTAATGAAAATTTTCTGTATCATGACTATGGTAGTGTGTACACAACTGTATACATTTGTCAAAATTAATCTAAGTATACTAGGCATAAGTGTTAAGACATGAATGCTTTTAACTTTGAGTTATGACCCAATAAAATTAATTTGAAAATAAATATATATTATATATGACATATATCTGTCTATATATATTACAAATATATTACAACAATGGAATGGAATAATGTTCTTAGTGGTTAAATTACCTCTTAGCCAACAACCAGAATGCTAAATATCTACATCTTTTTTCTTATTTTTTCTTTCTGTAATCTTTTATAGAAGTATCATTTTTAATAGAGCCACATCAACATTATTGATTAAATTTGCAATAATTTGAAAACAGAATACATTCCCTTTAAAAATGTAAGCAAGGGACACCTGGTGGCTCAGTGGGTTAAGCC
This sequence comes from Lutra lutra, assembly GCF_902655055.1. Lineage (NCBI taxonomy): Eukaryota > Metazoa > Chordata > Mammalia > Carnivora > Mustelidae > Lutra > Lutra lutra. The sequence goes on from NC_062290.1 coordinate 31,744,288, forward strand.
TCTGCCTTCGGCTCAGGTCATGATCTCAGGGTCCTGGGATGGAGCCCTGCATCAGGCTCTCTGCTCAGCAGGGAGCCTGCTTCCCACCCCATCTCTCTGCCTGCCTCTCTGCCTACTAGTGATCTCTCTCTGTCAAGTAAATAAAATCTTTTTTAAAAATATATAAGCAAAATCATCTTCTATCTGGTCTTTAGATCTTTTTATTCTTATGCCAAGTTCTTTATACTAATTTATCAACAGAGTTATGCATTCATTTAGTTTTTCACAAGTGCTTCTGCTTGTTCTATGTTAGGGACATGACCTTGAACAAGATAAACATGGCCCCTGCTTTCACAGAGTTCACAATCTATATGGTGACAGAACAAAAATACACAAACACAAGTAGGAAATAATTTTAAAGCCTTATGGATTTGAAGTCAATAGAAAAGAGTGAAAAAGAAACTGGCCACCTTTTGAAGTCAGAGAAGGTTTCTCTATAGTCTCTTGAGGATAAAAAGGAGGTTTTTCCTTCTACCTTTTCCCTCCTCATTGCTGACCACAATAAAATGCTGACAGCAGAATTTACAATCAGTAAGTTACTTTAAAAATTGTTTTAAAAATATAAAGCAAATATATATGCATCAAAGTATGGAAGGGCATACATTTCAAGCATGAAAACTAGTACCTGATGGAAATATTACACAATTGAGGAATATAAAACCAATTATATAATAAGGAAATTAAAAATAAATTTCAGGCGAAAAAAAATAAATTTCAGGCTGGATAGAGAATAAACTAAGAAAACAATAGCATGTATAATAGCTGAGTATTTTCGCATTTGAGTTTGAGATTTTATTTTTTAAAGATTTTATTTATTTATTTGACAGACAGAGATCACAAGTAGGCAGAGAGGCAGGCAGAGAGAGAGGAGGAAGTAGGCTCCCCGCTGAGCAGAGAGCCCGATGTGGGGCTGGATCCCAGGACCCTAGACCATCACCTGGGCTGAAGGCAGAGGCTTAACCCACTGAGCCACCCAGGTGCCCTGAGTTCGAGATTTTAAAAATAGATAGATGAAAAGATGAAGGGACAGGAACCATAATCAAGAACTGAAGGACAGATGGAAAAGGAAGGGTGGCCTACTTAGCTCAAGATCTGCCTTTTGTATTTGCAGCAAGTAACAGTTTTGGAACCAGATATTGTTGCACTGTATTAGTTCTGTTCAAAGTACTGGGATGAGTCCCCCCCCCATAGTTCGGGAATAATGTTTTACTCATAACCTCTCTTTCATGTGTTTGCCTAAACTCCTCTAAAATATGGTTGGACTTGTGACTCATATGATTTTCTGATGTGTTTTAAACAGTGCAGGACTCCATTGTAATTTCACATCTAAAGCCTCTGGGATTTAACTGCTTTACTATTTCATTATTTAATATGCATGTATTCTATGAAAAATGATATGATTCACTGTTAATCTAGAATTTCCTTTTGTTTGCCTAATTTTGAGAATCCAAATTGTATTTGCATTTGTCTTCAAAAAACAGAGCTACTCTCAGAGGTCATTTCCTTGAGCTCCAGGCCCCTCACCTCACAACCTAGAGTGGTGTGGGGCCCTGGAATATGGAGACAGCAGGACCTGCCTATCTGTGTGTGTGCAGCCAATTTGAAGGTGCCATTCTGGATGGGAGACTGGGTTTGGGGGAGTCCTGTGTTACTTCCTAGAGCTTTTTTTTTGTTTAAAGATTTTATTTGTCAGAGAGAGAGAGAGAGCGAGCGAGCACAGGCAGACAGAGTGGCAGGCAGAGGCAGAGGGAGAAGCAGGCTCCCCACATAACAAGGAGCCCCATGTGGGACTCGATCCCAGGACGCTTGATCATGACCTGAGCCGAAGGCAGCTGCTTAACCAACTGAGCCACCCAGGCGTCCCTTCCTAGAGTTCTTGATATGGAGTCTCTTAAGTGTGAGTGGAGAGGCCTGGAGAGTCTAGGTACTCAGTGTTTGGTTTATTATGGAGATCAGTCACATCCCAAATTATATAGTGTGTTCTTCCTCATGAAGCTCAGCAGTTCTAGGCTGACATTCTGCCACCTACAAGTGGCCTTCCAATCTTCATTCTCTCTTTTTCATATCTGGGTTCTGGAAAGTTGCTGGGATCATCCTTTCTTGTCTGTATTCAGGGAATTTGGAACCAAGCCCAGGTCCTCCCAAGAGGCCCCTGACTTCTGGTATGAGGGTATGTCTGTTTAACAGATGGAAACTACTGCACAGCCTGACTCCTGATGGCCAGAGCAACAAGGGTACATGTGGCACTGCAGTGGGCTGGGGCAGATTTGGGCAAGCAGGGAGTCTAGTTGAGACCAGGAGTCCAGCAGAGAACTGACCTCTACAGAGCCCAGGTCATCACATCTGCAGCTGTGGTTTCAGTCCAGCATGGAAATCACACATGAAACCCGGGGAGCACAAGGTCCCTGTAGCCTTCAGGGCGGGGCTCTGCAAGGCCAGGTAGGGCCATACCCAAGAACCAACCCAGACCTGGCTTCCCCCTGTCTGCCCCTGTACCTGCTCCATCAGGTTGTCTAAGAACCAGAATACAGACCCTCAGGATCCCAGCATAGCCTTTCTCCCTTTGGCATAGAGGGCAGCTTTGTCCTAAGGCTGAGCCCATGCATGTGTGGTTCTGTTTCTGGCCATACTGTTCTCCTCCACGGGGTCTAGAATCATTTTATTATTTAGCTGATAGCCTCACAAGGAGTGCCAATGCAGGCCCAGCCCCAAGAGAGGGTGCTCACCTGTTGCATCATCCTCAGCCACCAAAGCCAAGACAGTCAAAAGTTCTCAGGCCCATTCGGAGGCATATGGTTTTGATTTATTATATTTTTCCTTGTTTACCCTACAGAGCTGCAGAGAGGAAGTCTAATGCATGCTCTCCAGCCTATGAACAGCTGGGCACTGTGCCCAGGTCAGGGTCAATGTTCCTTTCATCATGGACCTCCAAGAGAGTCACGTGACCTGCCCAAAGAGCCAGAGACTAGGCTTTGGAATCCTGGAGTTGATGGCTGGAAGGAGGGCTGCAGTTCTAGCCTAGGGGAATTAAAGGCCATCAGATCCCAGATTCTACAGAAGTCTTTGATATTCTCCTGCAATGTGTACTGGTTAATATAGGATTTCTTTATCCTATTTATTCATTATTTGTCTATTATTGTACTTCAGGACCACCCCCCCTTTTTTGGTTGTTATAGAAACTCAATGCTTTCAAATAGTTACCCTAAAGGATTATACTGTTAACATTCTCCATTAGCAAATGCCTAACTATTCCAATCTTTTTTTTTTCCTTCATTATTTACTGTGTTCTCTCAATGATGTTTCCACCTGTTTTTCCTGAGTATGACCATCTGGCCCAGGGGTTCTGCTGAATGAAGTATAAATTCTGATATGTCTTTTGCTTGTCAACTTTCCAAGAAAATTATGAATAAAATGAAAATATGGGCAATAAAATATATTTTGATTTTTTATTTTACTAATGTCTATTTCTGTATTTCAGTAGAACTCAATTATTGGCCCCTGATTATACATTTTTGAAAGTATTTCCTAGGGGCAGGTGGGTGGCTCAGTGGGTTAAAGCCTCTGCCTTTGGCTCAGGTCATGATCTCAGGGTTCTGGGATTGTGCCCCACGTCGGGCTCTCTGCTCAGCGGGGAGCCTGCTTCCTCCTCTCTTTCTGCCTGTCTTTCTGCCTACTTGTGATCTCTGTCTGTCAAATAAATAAATAAAATCTTTTAATAAAAAGTATTTCCTAAATTATTGCCACTAGTACTTCTTTTGTATACAGAATTTGTATTTTTAGCATATTCTTCAAATGCAAGTTTAATAATCCATGAAATACTCAAGTTCTCTGTTCCAATTCGAGTTCCTGTATCCTTTCTGGATAATAAAAATAGAACATGGTTGCTAAAGATTGTTGAAAAAAACTTTTTAGTTTGATTATAAAAAATACAAATATTAAAAAAAAAGTACAAATATGGTTGACTATCAACATCATGGCCCACAATCACAACCTAACCTTTTAAAATAATTAATTCTTACTTTTCCATTTTATACCTGTCATTATAAATAACTAGTATTTTAAAAGCACTAAAATTTAAAAGTAGAAAATTAACTTCTGTATTTTCTCCTCTGTTGACAAAAAATGGCTTTCTTGGTTAATTAAATTAAAAAATAAAACATGGGTGCCTGGGTGGCTTAGTTGGTTGGGCGACAGCTTTCTGCTCAGATCCTGAAGTCCCAGGATTGAGTCCCGAATCCAGCTCCCTGCCCAGCAGGGAGTCTGCTTCTCCCTCTGCCCCTCCCTTCTCTCATGCTCTTTCTCTCTCTCTCTCTTTCTTTTTCTCAAATAAATAAATAAAATAAAATTTAAAAAGAAGTAAAATAATCAGGTGTGGGGTGCCTGGGTGGCTCAGTTGGTTAAATGTCCAGATCTGGATTTCTGTTCAGGTGGTCCTGAGATGGAGCTCTGCATCTTGTTCCATGCTCAGGGAGGAATCTGCTTGAGATCCTCTCCCTCTGCCCCCTCCCAGCCACTCTAAAATGAAGTAAATCCGAAAAACAAAATACAAAACAACAACAACACCGTCAAACAAAACAGGGTGCCTGGGTGGCTCAGTTAAGTGTTCAGCTCTTGATTTTGGCTCAGGTCACAATCTTAGGGTTGTGAGATTGAGGCCCAGGTCAGATTCCACACTGAGCATGAAGCCTGCTCAAGACTCTTTCTCTTTCCCTCTCACTCTGCCCCTCACCCTCATTCTCTCTCTCTCTCTCTCAAAAGAAGAAGAAAAAAAGAAAACAATACAATAGAAGAGAAAATATCTCATCTAAAATACAGAAGAATATTTGTGACTATATATGGTATATAAACCTTGGATAAATTTTGCCTTAATTCTTCATATTACAGATACAAATTACAAAGAACTCCTTACACCATCTGTCTCAAGTTTGTCCAGATGTTGAAATGAGAGGTATATATCAATATAAAAATATATTTATTAGCAAATTAAAAATTCATTCAAACTTTAATAGCAGAAAAACATTGTTCAGCTCTCAGTGTAAGAAAGGGAGGGTGAAAAAGAGAAGAAGGAAAAGTCATGGAACTAAAGCTTAACATCACCTACTTAAAATACTTTAAAACTTAATAAAATCCAAAGAGAGGGAAGACAATTCTCAATGTCAGAACAGTGTAAAGTCAGCAAACATAACAACTAGTGCACCCCTCACAGGTATTTGTCTTGACAAGTGGCAGTTTTGAAGAAAATACTTTCGAGGAAATTTACTCTGCACTTAAAAAAAAAATGGAGGGGCGCCTGGGTGGCTCAATGGGTTAAAGCCTCTGCCTTCGGCTCAGGTCATGATCTCAGGGTCCTGGGATCGAGCCCCACATCGGGCTTTCTGCTCAGTGGGCAGCCTGCTTCCCCCTTTCTCTCTGCCTGCCTCTCTGCCTGCTTGTGATCTCTGTCTGTCAAATTAAATAAATAAAATCTTAAAAAAAAAAGATTAAAAAAAATGGAGTCACAGATTTCAGGTTTTCTGAATCCTTTAAAAGTGTTTATTGTTCTTTCCAAAAAGGGAATTTCAAACTTCCCCACAGTAAAACAGCAGTTGCCTTTTGTGCATTTTTTTTCTATCACTGAGCATATCTAAGAACAAGTGCATGGTGTTAGTTCTGGTCTGAATAATGTGCTCAGGATTCCTCCTGAGGCACTGCATGGTTCTCATTTGCATGTGAGAGCTTTTCTTATTAATATCATTAATAATCAGTTTATGAAGGAATGTTCTTGGTGTCAGAAAATGCTCTTTGGTATATTGACTTTTGGAATTTAATCTTTTTAAAATTAATTAATTAATTAATTAATTTTTATTTTATTATTTTTAAAAGATTTTATTTATTTATTTGACACAGAGAGAGAGAGAGATTACAAGTAGGCAGAGAGCCAGGCAGGGAGAGCGGGGGAAGCAGACTTCCCATTGAGCAGAGAGCCCGATGCGGGGCTCGATCCCAGGACTTTGAGATCATGACCTGAGCCAAAGGCGGAGGCTTAACTCACTGAGCCACCCAGGCATCCCTATTTCTTTTTTTTTTTTAATTAATGTATTTGTAGAATACAATTGGTAACCTTCTTTTAAAAGAAAATTGAGCGTCTTTCAGCTTTGGGGATTAAGTGCTTCCACAAAAACAGGAGGCACAGCACTTCCACAGAAAACTGAATTATATGTGCAGTGACAGTGCACCCTCATGCAGATAATTGAGAATTATCAATAGAAATCTGCTCACCCCAATCAGTGCCTGCAGTAGTGGTCCTGACAACCCCAGTGGGTGATAGCTACAGCTCAGCTGGGGCTGGAGCAGGAAATGGCTGTTCGTACGAACAAAACAGGCATAACTGTACTCAGCATTAAAGTCTGCCGGGAAAATATTCATATTCACTGACAGGAGTTGGTGGGCATGTTTGCAGGATTACTAAGGCCTTACCATACTCCCCAATGGTCAACATCAAAAGAATGTCTGGAAAAGAAGTTGGAGTGTAGGTTCTGGAACCTCACAGGTCACATGGACCTGCCACTTGCCAGTTGGGTGACTCAGGACAAGTCACTTACCCAACAATTCTGGCAGTTTCCACACCTGTATTAGGGAGACATTAATTCATGTAAAAAAGAATACTGGTCTGGCTATTTAGTAAAGTTGATCCCTCATTATTACTTCAGTCCCTGGCTCACTGTCAGTAAATGACTGTTGCTGATGGTATGAATCAGAGCCCCCAGGCGTGTTACAGTGAAAAGAGTAGAATGTCCCTCCCTGAGATAGTGCCTCCATCATTTCAGAACTTAGTCTCTATGAATGCCTTGAGGAACAATGATGGAGTGCTTCCAGGATTGATGTGCAAAGAAGTCTTTATTCCCACAGTAAAAGCACATGAAAAGGGGAGGATCCCTGTGTGCATAAATTCAGATACCTCCAAAAGGAGACAGTATGCTCTGAGCAGGTAGGAGTTTTTCCAGAACCAAAGGATTCAGTAGGTCTGTGGGCCACTCTCTCCAGAAAGGATCTCCAAAACTGTGATTGATTGCTCATAATATGAGAAACAAAAGACACATAGATGATAGATGATGATAGATGGGTTAACTATGTGAACCATGCTATGATATACATAATACAATAATATATTGTGAGGTTTATTAAACATGTAAAAAAATAAATACCAAAATAATAGATAAAAACAGAGAGCATTATTTAATATGTTACTAATCATTCTGGCTGGATAACATCTTAGTGCACAATAGACACTTAAGTAAGAATTGTTCATAAATCCATATTTTAGATCTTCCTGACTAATTTCAGTGGCTGAATTTTGTCAGGTCTGATTAATTTGTCCTCAGTTTTTACTAGCAAAAATGACAGACAGTTTAAACAAATAATTAGAATCTGCCAACTAAACATTTTCTAGGTTGTTCCCTGTGCTTATATTAATAGGACCTTCAATCTGTAGGTTCTCTGAAGGAATATTTTTAAGCTATTTGCCCATTTTATAAGAGTTATTTGGTCAAAACCAGATGATGTAAGTCTAGTTACATAGAGGAGCACCTATAGTCTATACGATGTTACCATATAGTGATAACTGATGTTACCTGATAGTGAACCAGCAAGAGACCCTACCGTCAGCTTTTCTGTATAAGGAACAGCCCTCTATCAAGAACTACGCAAAGCCTAGGATTTTACTGAACTTATAAACTGACAGATAATATTATTACTATTCATTGAATGCTGTAGAAGACAAAAGACATGTACGTGGGAGAAAACAGACTTCATTATTCATGACAAAAACCGTAGCAAGAGTTTCATGTCTCCAGCAGTTTCCCCAAGTCCTTCAACTAGCACAGGAGTAATGCAAACGGTCTACAATGGATGTCTGCACATGCAGTGGGTTGCAATATAGTAGAGATATAGGGGAGCTGGGAAGATTCACCTTACAGTCAACAGTAGTAAATCTCTTTTTCTGTGAGAAAATAGTATTTCACCTCTTAAGGTTGCCTGCTATACATACACCCCTGAGAAAAGCTTGCATAAAGAATAGTTAAGGCCTTGTATTCTTGTTACATCCAGACAGAATGCGCAGGGATGCTCAGGGTTCTTGGCAGATTGTTTCTTTTAATCAATCTCTCAATTCAGACCTCCTGAATCCAATGTAATAGAAAGTATGTGATAAGGATGATGAGAAGGAACCTGCTGTTCTGCCTGTTAAAGAAGAGTGAAGCATGAGATCTTCTTCTATTGAAATAAAAATGAATAAAAGTAGGTCTGATAATTTCTTTCCATACCCAAATTGAATTTCTTGTGTAATTTCTGGGCATATATTTACTCCATTGGAGACCACTGCCTTGGAGGAATGATCTCAAGATTTCTATTTATTCAAACAGTATACACAAACAGAGATATTGGTGCGCCAGAGTTAAAAGTTAATTAACACTTTCTTTTTTCAAATGAAGATTTAAAAATAACATGATTTACATTTCTTCAAGAAAGAAAACTTTAGGGGGCGCCTGGGTGGCTCAGTGTCTGCCTTGGGCTCAGGTCCTGATCCTAGGGTTCTGGGATTCAGCCCTGCTTCAGGCTCAGGCTCCCTGCTCAGCAGGAAGCCTGCTTCTCCCTCCCTCACTGTCTCTGCTTGTGTTCTCTCTCTCACTGTGTCTCTCTGTGTCTCTCTGTTTAAAATCTTTTTTTAAAAAGACAACTTTAACATTTTGCAAAGAAAGAACATTTAAAGCACACACAATTTCAGAATTAAATGCAGTTCTTTCTAATTGAACAAAATAGTTTTTTTTAAATTAATTTTTTATTTTTTCAGCATAACAGTATTCATTATTTTTGCACCACAACCAGTGCTCCATGCAATCCGTGCCCTCTACCATACCCACCACCTGGTGCCCCCAACCTCCCACCCCCCACCCCTTCAAAATTCTCAGATCGTTTTTCAGAGTCCATAGTCTCTCATGGTTCACCTCCCCTTCCAATTTCCCTCAACTCCCTTCTCCTCTCCATCTCCCCTTGTCCTCCATGCTATTTGTTATGCTCCACAAATAAGTGAAACCATATGATAATTGACTCTCTCTGCTGAACAAAATAGTTTTAAGAGAAATTTATCATATTATCCTTACCATTTTAATTGTCCTACAGACCAGGATGTCTGCTGGTTCTTGAACTGATATCATGGAACTACTGGGTACACAGTGCATAGCAAACGAGACCAGGAGACAGCTGCAAGTGTGTCCTGTGTCATGTTACTCATTCACTCTCTTCATTAATGCATTCTAAGGTCCTCAAAAGGTGCTTGCAAATTGATTGAGAAATTGGACACCCTCTGGGGATAAAACCTATAAGTGTGAGAAGTGAGGCAGAGCTACTGCCTTTGGCAACTTCAGAAAGGAATGATCCAGAATCATTAATGGACATGATGTGTTGTTTATTGGTTTGGAAGAACCACATGACTTAGAATTGAGGGTGGAGATCTTGACTGCAAATATCAAAGTAGATTTCAGAGAAAAGAATATTATAGAGGATATACAGAATCAATTATAATGATAAAAGGATCAATTTACCAAGCAGACACAAACTGCAAAATGTGTACATGCCTAATAATGTAGTTCCAGAATACCTCAAGAGAAAACTGATAGAATTTCAGGGAGAAACAGAAAAATCAACAATTATAGGGGCTCCTGGGTGGCTCAGTTGGTTAAGGGTCTGACTCTTGATTTCCACTCTCAGGTCATGATCTCAGGTCATGGGATCAAGCCCTACACTGGGTGAAATTTTCTCCCTCTCTCTCTCATGTCATCCCTCCCACTGCCCATGCTCGCTCGCTCTCAAATAAATAAATCTCTAAATAACAAAAACAAAGTATGCAGAGTAAATTAAGCTAAAAATATCAGTGTAGAGGGCTTCTGGGTGGCTCAGTCTTTTAAGTGTCTGCCTTCTACTTAGGTCATCTCTGTAGTCCTGGGATCAAGACAAGTCCTACATTGAGTTCCCTGCTCAGTGGTGAATCTACTTCTCCCTCTGTCCCCTTCACCCTGTTCATGTACTCTCTCTCATTTTCTTTCTCTCTCTCTCAAATAAATAAAACATTTAAAAAAAATCAGTGTGGAAATCAACAAAATAGAAAACACCAAAAAATTTACAAAACTTTAATAAAGCAAACTCAACATCAGTAAAGCAAATAATTTGATTGAAAAATGAGTAGAGGACCCAAATAGACATTTTTTCAAGGAAGCTATACAGGTGACCAACAAATACATGAGAAGATGTTAAACAATATTAATCACTGGGAAAATGCACATCAAAACCACAGTAAGATGAGAAATAACAAGTGTTGGCAAGGATGTGGAGAAGGGCACCCTCATACACTACTGATGGGAATGTAAATTGGTGCAGCAATTATGGAAAATAGTACGGAGCTTCTTCAAAAAGTTAAAAATAGAAATATAATACAATTCAGTAATTCCACTGCTGGTTATTTTTCCAAAAAAAATAAAAACATTAACTCAAAAAGATATATGCACCCTTATGTTTATTGCAACATTATTTACAATAACCAAGAAGTGGAGGCAACTTAAGTGCCCATTAGTAGATGAATGTATAAAGATGTGAGATATACATACATATATATGAAGGAATATTATTCAGCCATAAAAGGAAAAGAATGAAAAAAGAAAAAGAATGAAATCTTGTCATTTTCAACAATATGGATGTACTTGGAGTTAAGTGAATTTATGTTACATGTACTTATGTTAAGTGAAATAAGTCAGACAGAAAGATACAAATATCTTATGATTTCACTTATACGTGGAATCAGTCATTCTGAACATCTGTGATTTTAATCTCAGATGTAAGAAAAAAGTTGCTGGAATTCTACTAATAGAAAAGTGAGGGGTGCCTGGGTGGCTCCGTGGGTTAAAGCCTCTGCCTTCAGCTCAGGTCATGATCCCAGGGTCCTGGGTCCTGCATTGGGCTCTCTGCTTGGCGCAAAGCCTGCTTCCTCCTCTCTCTCTCTGCCTGCTTCTCTGCCTACTTGTGATCTCTGTCTGTCAAATAAATAAATAAATAAAAATCTTTGAAAAAAAATAAAAAAAAAAAGAAAAGTGACCACTTTTCACAAAGCAGGAGGTTCAGAGAAGTGAATCTGAGGAGATATGTCAGAAGATAATCAGCAGGGGAGAGAGCCTCTATAGCTGGCTACTGGAAAGTGATATAGTCCCAGAGTGCAATATTGGAACCTTTAGAAATCTACTCTAGTGAGAGATGTCCCTGTCTGAAAAGTGCTCAGGTAGTGAAGTAGTGCAGAATCCTACATGGGATAGTGTGGTCTCAGGATACCTGGGGTCACAGAAAGAATGCAGGTGCCTGAGCTGGCAGAGTTCCTAAGACTGGAGTGGGGAAACTGAAGAGGGTCAGTGAGTCCAGGAGGAGAGTCTCAGCTTGGTTCACCATAAACCATGAACCACAGCACAGTAATAGCTCCCTTGCAGGTGCCCTGCAAAATACAGAAAAGCAGCAGCCCTCTGCCTTCTCCCCAGGGTTGGGGGGAGAGGGGGCGCAGCCTTAGAGTACACACAATGGGGCAGTTGCTTGCATTGTGGGGTACTTCAAAGCACAAGAAAAGGTGGCCTTCTGCCTTCTCTTAGGAGGAGCAGTACAGGAACGTGCTCTGCCATGTGACTACTCTCTGTGCAGGGTCCCTGCAAAGCACAGAAACACACAAACCCTCTGTCTTCCCCCAGGAGGATCAATGCAGGCCCCCATGGCAGGATCTGCAGAGTTTGGCACACACAAAATTGAAGAGTGCTTATCCCTGAGGGTGTAGTGAAGAGAGGGGACCACAATCTGTCAGCTCTGGGGCTCAACATTGGGGAATGGCTATTTTTACAGAGGCAGGGAAGACCTGCAGTTTGCTCAGTAACAGCAACTAGTAACAGCTCTTATTGAACCCAGTGCCCTGGTGAGGGGTGGTGCAACTCCACCCAAGCAAAGACATCTGAGAATCAGCACAGCAGGCCCCTCCCCCAGAAGATCACCTGAAACAACAGAGGAACACCAATTTAACAGAACACAAAAGACTGCAAAACTCCAGGGTTAAGGGAAAATAATATCTAGAACTTGAGAGGGGGCGCAGCCTTAGAGTACACACGATGGGGCAGTTGCTTGCATTGTGGGGTACTTCAAAGCACAAGAAAAGGTGGCCTTCTGCCTTCTCTTAGGAGGAGCAGTACAGGAACGTGCCCTGCCATGTGACTAGTCTCTGTGCAGGGTCCCTGCAAAGCACAGAAACACACAAACCCTCTGTCTTCCCCCAGGAGGATCAATGCAGGCCCCCATGGCAGGATCTGTAGAGTTTGGCACACACATTTTGGTCTGGAGCTGTCTTTAGTTCTAAAATGAGTCTCTTATAGACAGCATATAGGTCTTCCTTTTTTATCCAATCTGATACCCTATGTCTTTTGATGGGAGCATTTAGCTCATTTACATTCAGAGTAACTGTTGAAAGATATGAACTTACTACCATTGCATTACCTGTAAAGTCACTGTTTCCTTATATTGTCTCTGTTTCTTTCTGGTCTATGTTACTCTTGGGCTCTCTCTTCACTTACAGGATCCCCCTTAATATTTCTTGCAGGGCTGGCTTGGTGGTTACAAACTCTCCATTTCTTTTTGTCCTGGAAGCTCTTTATCTCTCTTTCCATTCTGAATAATAACCTTGCTGAATGAAATATTCTTGGCTGCATGTTTTTCTCATTTAGTACCCTGAATATATTATGCCAGCCTCGTTTGGCCTGCCAGGTCTATGTGGATATGTCTGATGTTAGTATGACCAAAATGAGGGGGTGCAGAACAATTTTTCATGCTAAAAGACCTCAAAAGAAAGCTGGAGTAGCAATCCTCATATCAAACAAATTAGATTTTAAATCAAAGACTGAGTGGGAGATGAAGAGGGACACTATATCATACCTAAAGGGTCTATCCAACAAGAAGATCTAACAATTATAAATATTTATGCCCCCAACATGGGAGCAGCCAATTATATGAATCAATTAATAAATAAAGTAAAGAAACACATGGATAATAATACATTAATAGTAAGGGACTTCAACACTCCACTCCCAACAATGGACCAGTCATCTAAGCAGAAGATCAGCAAAGAAACAAGGGCTTTATCAACAGATGGATGGATAAAGAAGATGTGAGATTATATATATATAAACACACATACACAATGGAATACTATGCAACCATCAAAAGAAATAAAATCTTGCCATTTGCAATGAGATGGATGGAACTAGAGGGTATTATGCTGAGTGAGATAAGTCAGTCTGAGAGGGACCATTGTCATGTGATCTCTCTGATATGAGGAGTTTGGAAGGCAGGGTAGGGGCTTGTGAGGGTAGGGAGGGAAGGGAAAAAACAAGATGGGATCAGGAGGGAAACAAACCATAAGAGACTCTTAATCTCATGAAACAAACAGGGTTGCTGAGGGGTGGGGGGGGGTAGGGATAGCGTGGCTGGGTTATCGACATTGGGGAGGGTGTGTGCTATGGTGAGTGCTATGAAATGTGTAAGCCTGATGATTTACAGACCTGTATCCCTAGGGCAAATAATACATTATATGTAAATAATAAATAAATAACACACACACACACACACACACACACACACACACACAAGAAACAAGGACTTTGAATGACACATTGGATCAGATGGACTTCACAGATATATCCAGAACATTTCATCCTAAAACTACAGAATACTCATTCTTCTCAAGTGCACATGGAACTTTCTCCAGAACAGATCACATACTGGGTCACAAATCAAGTCTCAACTGATACCAAAAGATTGGGATAATTCCTTGCATATTTCCAGACCACAATGGTTTGAAACTTGAACTCAAACACAACAGGAAATTTGGAAGGAACTCACTTGGAGGCTAAAGAGCATCTTGCTATAGAAGGAATGGGTCAACCAGGAAGTTAGAGAAGAATTTTAAGAATTCATTGAAACTAATGGGAATGAAAACATATCTATTTGAAACCTTTGGGATAGAGCAAAGGCAGTCCTAAGTGGGAAGTACATAGCAAAACTAGTCTCTCTCAAAAAAAATCGGAAAAATCTAAAATACACAAGGTAAACTTCCACCTAAAGAACCTGGAGGAAGAACAGCAAATAAAGCCTAAACCCAGCAGAAGAGAAATAATAAAGATTAGAGCAGAAATCACTGAACTAGAAGCCAGAACAATAGAACATATCAATGAAACTAGAAGCTGGTTCTCTGAAAGAATTAATAACATTGATAAACCTCTGGCCAGCCAAAAGAAAAGAGAAAGACCCAAATTTATAAAATCACAAGTGAAAGGGAAGAGATCATGACCAACCACGAGGAAATACAGAGAATTTTAAGAACATATTATGAGCAACTATATGCCAACAAATTAGGCAATATGGAAGAAATGGATGCCTTCCTGGAAACTTATGAACAACCAAAACTGAAACAGGAAGAAATTTTAAAAATCTCAACAGACCAATAACCCTTAAGGAAATTAGAGCAGTAATCAAAAATCTCCCCAAAAGCAAGAATCCAAGGCCAGATGACTTTCCAGGGGAATTCTACCAAACATTTAAAGAGGAAATCATATCTATTCTACTGGAGCTGTTTCAAAAAATAGAAACAGAAGGAAAACATCCAAACTTGTTCTATGAGGCCAGCATTACCTTGATCCCTAATCCAGAAAAAGACCCCATCAAAAGGGAGAATTACACACCAATATCACTGATGAACATGGATGCCAAAATATCACCAAGATCCTAGCCAATAGGATCCAAGAGTACATTAAAATAATTATCCACCATGACCAGGTAGGAATTATTCTGGGATACAAGAGTCGTTCAACCTTCACAATTCAATAGGATAGATTTTTAACTTTAACAAAAGAAACAAGAACCATATGATCCTCTCAAGTGATGCAGAAAGGCATTTGACAAAATATATAACCTTTCTTGAAAAAAACTCTCCAAAGTATAGGGATAAAGGGAACATAACTCAACATCATAAAAACCATCTATAAAGAGCCCACAGTGAATATAATTTTCAATGGGGAAAAACTGAGAGCTTTTCCCTTAAGGTCAGGATCATGACAGGGATGCCCACTCTCACCAGTATTGTGTTACTAGAAGTACTAGCCTCAGCAATCAGAAAACAAAAAGAAATAAAAGGCATTCAAGTTGACATGAAGAAGTCAAACTCTCCTTTTTCACAGATAACATGATATTTAATGTGGGAAACCCAAAAGACTCCACCCCAAAATTGCTAGAACCCATATAGCAATTCAACAACACGGCAGGATAAAAAAATTAATGCACAGAAATCAGTTGCATTTCTATACATTAACAATGTGACTGAAGAAAGCAAAATTCAGGAATCAATCCCATTTACACTTGCACGAAAAACCATTAGATACAAAGAAATAAACCTAACCAAAGAGGTAAAGGATCTGTACTCTAGAAACTACAGAACACTTATGAAAGAAATTGAAGAAGACATACAGAGATGGAAAACAGTTCCTGCTCATGGATTGGAAGAATAAACATTGTGAAAATGTCTGTGCTGCCCAGAGCAATCGAAACATTCAGTGCAATACCTTTCAAAATGCTATTGACATTTTTCACAGAACTGGAATCTTTATCCCTAAAATTTGTATGAAACCAGAAAAGACCCTGAGGTGCCAGGGGAATGTTGAGAAAGAAAACCAAAGCTGGGGGCATCACAATACCTGACTTCAAGCTATATTACAAAGCTGTGATCATCAAGACAACATGATTTTGGCACAAAAACAGACACATAGATCAATGGAACAGAATGGAGACCCCAGAAATGGACCTTCAATTCTATGGTCATCTAATTTTTGACAAATCAGAAAAAGAATATCCAATGGGGAATAAAAAAGATAGTCTCTTCAATAAATGGTGCTGGGAATATTGGATATGCACATGCAGAAGAACGAAACTGGACCATTCTCTTACACAGTACACCAAGATAAACTCAAAATGGATGAAAGACCTCAATGTGAGACATTTGTATGTTTTTGGAGAAGTGTCTGTTCATGTCTTATGCCCATTTATTGACAAGATTATTTGGTTTTGGGGTGTTGAATTTAAAAAGTTCTTCATAGATCTTGGATACCAGCCCTTTATCTGTAAGGTCATTTACAAATATAGACTATATATTAGGACAATGTTGCCCACTAGTGGATGTAATAGGGTGTGACCAGAAGCCTGTTGAATTAACCATTTATTGAGTTTGCACTAACAAGGAAACTCTACTAGCTCTAATAGACACTGGATGCACATTTCTGTATGAAGATCCCTCAAAATTTTTGAGGGAAATAAGAGCTAGTGATGGTTATGGAGGACAAATTATTAAGGTTAGACAAACTGGTCTCTACCTACAGATAAAAAGTCTTCCTCCCTGCAGTTTTCTAGGGCATATTTCCCCCATTCATGAGTATATTTTGGGCATGGATGTTTTACAGGATCTGGATCCAAGTACAACAAGTGAATTCAGGTTTCAGGTCTTCTGATGATTATGATATATAGTCTATAGGGGTAGAGAAGGTGTCCCCTGAAATTCCCCCACTAGTGAGAGGAGCACCCAGCAACACACTTGGCTTTTTTGAGCCTTCCTTCAAAGAAGTAAACTGCTTTCCCTTAGGCAGCACCTCCCACAGCTTTCACAGACCAAATTGTTTGTTGTTCTATATTTTGTCTCAGGGTTCCAAATTATATTAGATAATGCCATAATTACTTATGAGAGACCTTGATGGGCCCCCTTCCTGCCATTTTATTTTCTATAGAATCCTTTGTTCTCTTGTTTTTTCAACCCATGTATTTCCCTTATGATGGATTCTTTCAGTTTCACTTAAATCAGCCATTATAGTGGCTATTGTAGCAATAGGCCAAGTAATTATAGAGGCAAGGACAGATACTAACTTCCCATACCATGACCCCAGGGCTGACTGTAAAATTTGGTCTTTCATACCGAAGAAAAATAATTCTTCATCTGGACTTCTAAAATGCTGGGTGTATGTGACATGTTTCATTCTCAGTTCACATATAATTTCCTGTAGTTCTTCCATAAAACTTTATCATAATGGAGGGGAGGAAGCATCCCTTTTACTAGGCCCTATTATCATAATGTTATCGTTTATCTAGTCAATCAGATTGCCAAGTGCCTGAGATTTGCAATGATGCCTGTGGCATACAGTCTTTTTTAAAAGGCAGGTTGAACAGTGACTGAGGCCATTTTTTATATCTCAAACCCATTTAACATAATACCATCTAGGATCCTTAGTACCCCCTAGGCATAAATCCCAAGTAGCCACCCTTTCTCAGCCATTTTTGCTTAAAGGAGTTTGTTAGTTTCATTAATTCAGCTGCAGAATATACCCTAACAGATATTTTCTGACTAGTGGCAATTTCTTCTTTGTCATCCCCAGGCTCATGAGTGGCCAGGTCTCCACTCAAATAAAAAAGCATGCCTGCAAATAATTTTCCTCCTCTATGATAATGTCATCAGAGGAATCATCACACCAGGGATCTCATGACTCAGGGTTCCAACTCTCCCAAGATATAATAGTTCTCACTTCAGTTCATGGCAGTCTGTGTCCATGTTCCTTGTCATCCCATATGCCACATGTGTTTCTCCTGCTGTTGAATATTTAGGACATAATGTCCATTTAGAGAAACATGAAGCTTATACATACCTCTCTAAAGCCAATGTTTCTCTAGACTGTTCCAATTATCTCCTTACTTGTAATTCTATTTTCTATTCCCTTTTTCCCACTGTTTTAGGTAGAATATCTAACAATCTCTTGGGCATTTTTGGCATGCCTCTCTACTCATGCACTAGTTTGAAATGTTCAAAAGACTTGGCCAGGTCTCCCCACATGGTGGTGGCTGACCAGCTTGGGGTTTCACCATGGACAATAGATTCCCCCTGGCACGGCCCTTTTCCCCATGCTTGTTTCATTTTCAGTATCTGGGCAATTGTAAGAAGGTGAAGAATCAGCCTCCAGAATGGCAGGCACTTTTACTACCAAAAATGAAGGAAGCCACTCCATACTATTTACACAGAGTTTTATTCAGGGTAACTTACCAACAGGGGCA
The DNA here is from genome assembly GCF_902655055.1 of Lutra lutra. Lineage (NCBI taxonomy): Eukaryota > Metazoa > Chordata > Mammalia > Carnivora > Mustelidae > Lutra > Lutra lutra. The sequence goes on from NC_062290.1 coordinate 31,762,513, forward strand.
ACCAGGTGGGTAGACAGATGACCCAGGGCGTTATGTAGCTATTCTCTGAGCCTGCTATCCACCCATTCTACACAACTATCTGGACTTTAATCTGCAGTTTTTATAAAGTAAGGGGCCTGGTCGTGAGGTAACAGGGTAGTTGTCTAAAGTGGCACCACCTGTGAACCAGAAGGGAGAACAAAATGGAAGGACAAAGATGGAGTTGTCATTGACAACACTCCTATGGGGCAAGAAAGAAAATTTTCACATCAACTGAACAAATGGTTCAGTCTGATCCTGGTTGAATATCTCATTATCCAGGCATTCATGTTTTCCATTCTAAGTTCATATCAGGGTTATGGTAGCCATAAGGTAATTTCATCTTTTCCTATCATCATCCAGAGTGCTTATCAATTAACAGAAGCATATCAGTACCCTACTGTTTTATTATGAATATGATGATCCACTTCAAAAAGCCCTGTTCAGTCTTTACACATACTTTTTGTTCATGTCATTAGCCAAGTTGGTGGTGGGCATGATGGCTTAGTGCATGGTATTGATCACTTGGTGATTGAGTGATTTCCATTTATTGTCATTCAGAAAAACTTGCATGGCTCCTTTAACCTGACAGCCAGGTGAGCCATCCTTCTATTGTCTCATTGGAGTTTTCCCAAAACCTCCCTCTAATTGCCCTTTCCCCACTTATTATAGGAGTGTATCTTACTTCATCTCTGAGTAACAAAACTTCCTTAATCACCAGGGAGTATTTTATCTGTAGCTACACGGATGGGCCAGAGGGAAGTGGGTCTTCTTTCCTGGTAGGACAGAAGGGTGAGAAAAAAACATGGATTTTTAAACTTTGTGACATCCTCCCTGCCTGTCTTCTAACTCTAGCCATGGATACAACTCATCAGATGTCTCCCGGATGACAGTTAAAAAAAATACTTATGGGACGCCTGGGTGGCTCAGTTGGTTAAGCAGCTGCCTTCCGCTCAGGTCATGATCCCAGCATCCTGGGATCGAGTCCCGCATCGGGCTCCTTGCTCAGCAGGGAGCCTGCTTCTCCCTCTGCCTCTGCCTGCCATTCTGTCTGCCTGTGCTTGCTCTCTCTCCCTCTCTCTCTGACAAATAAATAAAATCTTTAAAAAAAAAAACATACTTGTTACCTTGTCATTGAACCCTTCAGCAACTAGATGCAGTTCTGCTTCCCAATACCATATGTAGGTAATTGGCCTGGAGGATCCTTCCAGTCTTTTTTACAAAAAGGCATTGTGATCTTTTTCAGCTTCTGGAACAAAGGTGTTAAAATCTAATCTAGCTAATCTATCAGGAGTAGGTGGGGCCAAATTCCCTCTAGGGGGACCTCTTTTCTGCAACTGAAATGTACCAACTTTGCAGAAATTACAACTTTTCTATCAGGATAATTATTTAACTTGTAAATGATAGCATTTTTATCCTTGTCAGAGAAATGTAGTGTTATGGGTCCACCTACCTTGTTTGGAGAAATTTGCAAGTAAATCAAAGCAGGCTCTTGAATTTTCCTAGGGCTTATCAGTTGTTACAGCAGAGGGGCTGCCAAGAATATTAAAACACATCTTTAAATTGTCAATCACCAACATTTCACTTATAAAGTAAAAACTCAAGACATAAGAGGGATTTTTAAAAACACTTGTAAGCATTTACAATTCAAACCTGTAACATATGAATTCTAATTACAAACTTTTTATAATACATAAAATTAATCAGTTCAGAACCTTATTTATGACATGATTTAACCTATTTTTTTCTGTTTAATTACAAATTTTACCCAAACTCTATTAGGCATTTTTTTTAAAGATTTTATTTATTTATTTGCCAGGGACAGATCACAAGTAGGCAGAGAGGCAGGCAGAGAGAGAGAGAGAGGGAAGCAGGCTCCCCGCTGAGCAGAGTGCCCAATGCAGGACTCGATCCCAGGACCCTGAGATCATGACCTGAGCCGAAGGCAGCGGCTTAACCCACTGAGCCACCCAGGTGCCCCTCTATTAGGCATTTTTAATAAAAACATAGACCAATGAGGTTACACAGAAATTTCAGGAATTACTGCGTGCCTGCTAGAAAAACATCTTCACAGCTAGAACTCATAAAATGGGGGTGGGGTAAGGGTGGACCAGCTCCTACCAGTAAGCACAACTTTGAATTTACTTTTTTATTGAAATACAATTGACATACAATTTTCTTTTTTTAAAGATTTTTATGTATTTATTTGACAGACAAAGATCACAAGTAGGCAGAGAGGCAGGTGGGGGGATGGGGGAGGCAGGCTCCCCGATGAGCAGAGAGCCTGATCCCAAGACCCTGGGATCATGACCTGAGCCAAAGGCAGAGGCTTAACCCACTAAGCCACCCAGGTGCCCCTGACATACAATAATAGTTTCAGATACACATTATATTGACTCATAATTCTATACATTATTCAATGCTCACCAACATAAGTGTAGTCACCATACAATGTTATATCAAATGTATTGACAAGGTTCCCAATGCTGTACTTTCCAATCTCTGTAACTTGTTACTTATTTTATAAATAAATGGAATTTTTATATTTATAATTTATATTATAAATACATATAAATATATATTTATATTTATAAATGGAATTTTTTCACCTTTTAATCCCCTTTATCTATTTACCCATTCTCTCATCCACCTTTCCTCTGGCACAACCAGTCTGTCCTCCTGTATTTGAGTCAATTTATTTTGTTGTTTATTTGCTTTGTTTTTTAGATTCTACAATTAAGCGAAATCACATGGTATTTGTATTTCTCTGATTTATTTCACTTAACATAATACTTTCTAGGGCCATCCCTGTTTTCACAAATCGCAAGATCTCGGTCTTTTTTATGGCTGAGTAATGCTCAATTGTATATATACATACACATCTTTTTTTTTTTAAACACATACCACATCTTTACTCCATGTCATTTATCAATGGACACAGGTTGCTTTTTATCTCTGGCTATTATAAATAATACTGCATTAGACACAGGAATGTATCTACCTTTTGAATTAGTGTTTTCATTTTCTTTGGGTAGATATTCAGTAGTAAAATTACTGGACCATATGGTATTACTTTTTTTTAAAAATATATATATTATGTTTTGTATTTTTGTTTTTATTTAATTTTATTTCTAGTATAGTTAACATACAGTATCATATTAGTTTCAGGGGTACAATATAATGATTCAAGAATTACATTAATCACCCAGTGCTCATCATGATAAGTGCAGTCCTTAGTCCCCACCACCTATTTCACTCATTCTCCCCACCAACGTCCCCTCTAGTAACCATCAGTTTGTTCTCAATAGTTAAGAGTCTGATTCTTGGCTTGTCTCTCCCTTTTTCTCTCTCTCTTGCTCATTTGTTTTGTTTCTTAAATTCCACATATGAGGAGCACCTGGGTGGCTCAGTGGGTTAAAGCCTCTGCCTTCAGCTCAGGTCATGATCCCAGGGTCCTGGGATTGAGCCCCGCATCGGGCTCTCAGCTCAAGGGGAAGCCTGCCTCCCCCTCTCTCTCTGCCTGCCTCTGTGCTTGCTTGTGATCTCTTTCTGTCAAATAAATAAATAAAATCTTTTAAAAATAAGAAGATGAGGGAATTTAATAAGCAATATCACAGCCTCTTAAACTTCCTCTTTAAAAAAAATTCCACATATGAAATATGTGTTTCTTGGGAGCCTGGGGGCTCAGTGGGTTAAGCCGCTGCCTTCGGCTCAGGTCATGATCTCAGGGTCCTGGGATTGAGCTCCGCATCGGGCTCTCTGCTCAGCAGGGAGCCTGCTTCCTCCTCTCTCTCTGCCTGCCTCTCTGCCTGCTTGTGATCTCTCTCTGTCAAATAAATAAATAAAATCTTAAAAAAAAAAAAAGAATTATGTGTTTCTTAAATTCCACTGACTGAACTATGTGTTTCAGTTACTGACTTATTTCACTTAAACATTATACTTTCTAGTCCCATCCCTGTCATTGTAAATGAGAAGATTTTATTCTTTTTTTATAACTTAATAATATCCCATTATATATATATATCACTTCTCCTTTACCCATTCGTCTATTGATGGGCACTTGGGCTGTTTCCATCTTTTGATTATTGTAAAAATGCTGTTATAAACAAGGGGTGCAGAAGGAGTTAAGATGGTGGAGAAGTAGGGGTACCCAAGTGTCTCATCCCTCAAATACAACTAGATAGTTATCAAATCATTCTGAATGTCCAAGAAATCAACCTGAGATCTGAGAAAACAAATGCTGCAAGTCTACAAGTAGAAGAGTAACCACTGTTTGAAGGTAGGAGGTGTGGAGACTTGAATCTGATGTGATATAGCTGAGGATACAGTGGAGGGGATGGACGCTATTTAAGAACTACTGCAAATTATTATAAGCAGTGGAGTACAAAATCAGATCTTTCAGAAATCTGCTACAGTGTGGAAAGTGCATGGCTAAGGGTGCTCAGGTGATGAAGTGGGGGCAGAACCCAGGTGTGACAACATGGTCTAAGGTATCCCCCAGGTCTCAACAAGAATGGCTGGTGCCTAATGTGGTAGAGTTTCCAGGCACAGGAGAGGGAAAGCTGGCTAAGAACAGGGAGTATAGGTGCCAGCTTTCTGTTCTGTGTTGCCATAAACTGCATGGTTGTATAACCGCTTTCTTGGGATGGGTCCAGCAAAAAGACAGAAGCATGGTGAGATACCCCTGGGGGAAGAGTGTGGGTCTTTGTCTGTGGTAATTGCTAAAATTTGGAGTTTTTGAAACTCCCAGTCACATGTCTGAGATAAAATGTTCAGTCACAGGTTAGGTGAACACAGAGTTCTGATGGAACTGGGGAGTCAAGAATAATTGATTCCTTTTCCTATGAAGGCTCACTGAAGAGGGGTGCAAATTTCCAGCTTCAGGGCTAGAGAGTGGGGCACAGCCATATTCAGCAAGTCCATCAATGCTTTTGAAGACTCCAGAGCTGCTTACACCAAGCCTTGCCTCCCTACGCACTGAGGCACATTTCCACTGGGCTGGTCCACCTGAGAATCAGCCCAACAGGCCCCTCCAAAGAGAAACAATTCACACAAAGTTTACTGATCATTGTAGGGATGCAAAGCTTTCAGTCTTGGGGAAACAGTATATTGCATTCTTTGTTATTTTTATTCTTTAGTCTTCCCAGTATTATTTTTCAGGTATTTTCTTATTTTTCCAATTTCTTTCTATTTTTTTACTTTTTGTTTTTACATATACATTGTAGATATATTTATATGCTTTCCTTTCATTATATTTTATTTGCATACATATGCATATATATTTTTTCTTATTTTGGATTCTAGTTCTTTTTAAATTTTATTTTTATTTAAATTCCATTAATTAATATATAGTGTATCATTAGTTTCAAGGTAGAGTTCAGTTATTAACCTGTTGCATATAACACCCAGTGTTCATTACACCATGTGCTCTCCTTAATTCCCATCACACATTTACCCCATCCCCCAACCACCTCCCCTCCAATAATCCACAGGGGTTTTTTGCTATAGTTAAGAGTCTGTTATGGCTGACCTACTTCTCTGAATCCATCTTATTTTATTTTCCCTCCTTTCCTCTATGATACTGCTTTGTTTCTAGAATTCCACATATGAGTGAAATCATATGATAACTGTCATTCTCTAATTGACTCATTTCTCTTAACATAATACCTCCTACTTTCATCCACATCTTTGCAAATAGTAAGATTTCATTTTTTTTTGATGGCTGAGTAAATATCCCATATATAATATGTTATATATGGGATATAAATGTGTGTGTGTGTGTATATATATATATATATGGAATATATATACACAATATTCCATATACATATACATATCACATCTTCTTTATCCATTCATCTGTCGATGGACATGTGGACTTTTTCCATAGTTTGACTATTGTGGCTATTTGCTGCTATAAGCATTAGGGTGCAGGTTCGTCTATTCATGTCTTCCACCCCATTTCTTGACCAGATTTTTTTTGGGGGGGTGTTGAGTTTAATAGGTTCTTTATAGATCTTGGACACTAGCCCTTTATCTGATATGTCATTTGCAAATATCTTCTCCCATTCTGTAGGTTGTCTTTCAGTTTTGCTGTTTCCTTTGACATCCAGAAGCTTTTAGTCTTGATGAAGTCCCAAGAGTTCATTTTTGTTTTTGTTTCCCTCGCCTGTGGAGATGTGTCTAGCAAGAAGTTGATGCAGCCAAGCTCAAGAGGTTGCTGCCTGTGTTCTCTAAGATTTTGACGGATTCCTGTCTCACATTGAGTTCTTTCATCCATTTTGAGGTTAGCTTTGTGTATGGTATAAGAGAATGGTCTAGTTTCATTTTTCTATATGTGGCCGTCCAATTTCGCCAACACCATTTGTTGAATAGACTGTCCTTTTTTCACTGGATATTGTTTCCTGTTTTGTTGAAGATGAGTTGACCATAGAGTTAAGGGTATATTTCTGGGCTCTCTATTCTGTTCCATTGATCTATGTGTCTATTTTTGTGCCAGTACCATGCTGCCTTGATGATTATAGCTTTGTAATACAACTTGAAGTTAGGCATTGTGATGCCCCCAGCTTTGCTTTGCTTTACCAACATTCCTCTGGCTATTTGGGGTCTTTTCTGGTTCCATATACATTTTAGGATTATTTGTCCCAGCTCTGTGAAAAATTGTGGTGTTGTTTTAATAAGGATTGCATTGAATATGTGGATTGTTCTGAGGAGCATAGACATATTAACAATATTTATTCTTCCAATCCATGAATGTGGAATGCTTTTCCATCTCTTTCTGCCTTCCTCAATTTCTTTTCTAAGTGTTCTTTAGTTTCTAGGGTACAGATCCTTGACTACTTTGGTTAGGTTTATTCCTCGATGTCTTATGGTTTTTTGTGCAATTATAAGTGGAATCAATTCCTTAATTCCTATTTCTTCAGTGATATTATTAGTGTATAGAAATGCAACTGATTTATGTGCATTGATTTTATATTCTGTTACATTGCCGAATTCCTGAATCAGTTCAAGGAATTTTGAGGTGGAATATTTTTGGTTTTCCAAATAAAGTGTTATGTCATCTGTGAAGAGAGAGAGTTTGACTTTTTTTTTTTTTTTTTTTTTTTGCCAATTTGAAACCCTTTTATTTCTTTTTGTTGTCAGATTGCTGAGATAGGACTTCTGGTACTATCTAGAAGAACAGTGGTGAGAGTGGGCATCTTTGTCATTTTCCTGACCTTAAGGGAAGAACTCTGTTTTTCTCCACTGAGAATTATATTCTCTGTGGCTTTTATATATGCCTTTTATGATAATTAGTTATATTCCTTCATGGACCCCACTCTTCAGTGCATCCTTAGAGAAAAGCAATCACTTTTGTATGCACCAACTCTGTAGACTTTGGAGTGCACACCCACACCAATCTGCCTGGGGAAGGAAGCAGGGTCTCACTGCAGTTCTGCCACTTGCTGGACCCTGCTTGGAGAGTGGTCACCCAGTCATGTTGCAGTTTACAGTTTATGACAACACCTAACTGAGTGTCCACTCTGGGCCTCATTAATTGTAGCCAGCTTCCCCACTCCGATGCTTGGGAACTCTGCCACATTTAGTCATCCCCATTCTTTCTGTGACCCTGGAGATCCTGAGACCACACTGTCCCACCAAGCATTCTGCCCCCACTTTGCCACCTGAGCACCTTTCTGACAGAGATGTCTCCCACAGGAGCAGACTTTTAAAAAGTTCTGATTTTGCACATCGCTGCTATATCACTTTCCAGTAACCAGATTACAGAGGCTTCCTTCCCCTCACAGTTTATCTTCCGATATATCCTCTCAGATTCACTTCTTCACACCTCCTACCTTGCAAAAAGTGAGTCATTTTTCTATTTGTAGAACACTAGCAATTCTTTTCTTAGATCTCAGGTTGAATTCACAGGTGTTCAGAATAATATGATAGATATCTAGCTAAATTCAAGGACCAGATGATATGATGTTCCCTTACTCTTCCACCATCTTCCCCCTCTTCCCAAAGCAATTCTTAAAAAGAAAAGTACAGCTGAAGGCATTACAATTCCAGATGTCAAGCTATATTACAAAGCTGTAGTCATAAAGATAGCAAAAACAAAACAAAACAAAAACAAACAGACACATAGATTAATGGGACAGAATAGAAAAACCAGAAATGATACAATGGTATCATCAACTAGTCTTTGACACAATAGGGAAAAACATCTAATGGAAAAAAGAGTCTTCAACAAATGGTATTGGGAAAACTGGACAAAACATACAAAAGAATTCGAAACTGGACCATTTTCTTACACCATACACAAAAATTAATTCAAAATGGATGAAATACCTAAACGTGATACAGAAGCCCATCAAAATCATTAAGGAGAACACAGCCAGTGACCACTTTGATCTCCCCTATAGGAACTTCTTATTAGACACATCTCCAGAGGCCAGGGAAACAAAAGTAAAAATGAATTATTGGGACTTAATCAAGATAAAACCTCTGCACAAGAGAAGCAAGATGGCGGAGGAGTAGCAGACTGAAAATGACATCAAATCCCAGGAGTTCAGCTAGATAGATACCAAACCATTCCAAACACTACAAACTCAATAGGAGAACAAAAAGAAGAGCAGCGATGCTAGGAATGGAAAATCAACCACTTTCTGAAAGCTAGGAAGTGTGGAGAAGTGAATCCAAAGTGATGGGAGGTTAGGCTGCAAGGGGAGGAGCTGGCTCCCAGCAAGTGGTGGATCACTGGAGCACAAAATTGAACCTTTAGAAGTCTGCTCCACTGAGGGACATTGCTCCAGAGGCTAAGTGGGGGTGGAGCCATCACAGGAAGAGTGTGGTTTCAGGTCCTTGGGGTCACAGAAAAATTGGGGGTGTCTGAGTGTGGCAGAGCAGCCAAGTGTCAGAGCAGGGAAACCGGCTGCAGAGACGGAGCTGAAGAGTGAGCTTTCAGATTGGGGTTACCTTAAACCATGATCCAACAAACAGTTGGGCCTTGCTCTTCAAGCAGGGACCCCACAAGTGGCAGATCTGGGGAGACTCACCTTCCTGCTATGGGAAGTGCAGCGAGGTAGGAATCTGCTGGGTTTGGAGACTCCAAATGGGGCTGTGTGCCAGAGAAAGAAATGCTCAGTCACAGGCCAGGTGAGCTCAGAGTGTGGCCAGAGACCAGGGAGACAGAAGTGATTGAAAGCTTTTCTCTGAGGGCACTCTGAGGAGTGGGGTCCTGAGCTTTCCACTCCTCTGGGCCAGAGATTGAGAGGCCACCATTTTCATTCCATCCTCTACAGAAAGTGTTCAGGGAACAAAAGCTCCAAGAGCCAACTTGAGCAGGTTTCTTAGCCCAGTCTCCGGCAAGGGCAGTGTAATTCTGCTTCGGGAAAAGACATTTGAGAATCACTGCAACAGGCCCCTCCCACAGATCAGCAAGCACATCCAGCTAAGACCAAACTCTCCAGTCAAGGAGACAGCTGAACTCCAGAGCTAGGGGAAGCAACACATAGAATTCATGGCTTTTCCCCCATGATCCTTTAGTCTTGCAAAGTTAAATTTTTTAATTTTATTTTTAATTTTTATTTTTTCTTATTCTTTTTATTTTTTTCTTATTCTATTTTTTGACTTTTCCTCTTTTAGTGTTTTTAAACTAGTTTATCTTAACAATATCTTTCTTAAAAAAATCTTTTTAAACCTTCATTGTTATAGTCATATTTTATCCCTTTGTTGTATTTAACCTTATTTTTTGTATACATACAGTTTTTTTTTCTAAAATATTTGGGATATAATTTCTTCTAATAGATCAAAATATACCCTAATCTAGCACATGGCTTTGTTCTAATCTCCAGCCTGAGCACAGTCCCTCCTCTTTGTTTTGTTTTTCCAAACAATTTAACTTATCAATTCTTTTTTTAAAACTTTTTAAAATTTTTCATCTTTATAGTCATATTCCAGCCCTTCATCATGTTTACCCTTATTTTTGTGTGTGTGTGTGTATATATATGTGTGTGTGTGTATATATATATATATATATATATACATAAAATAAGTTTTTCTTTCTTTAAAATTTTGGGAGGTAGTTTCTTTTAAGAGACCAGAATACACCCAGAATCAAGTGGGTGGCTCTGTTCTATTCACCAGTCATATATATATATATATGATTTTTTATTTTTTATTTTTATTTTTTCTGCCGTTCTTTTCTCCCTGGTTTTGGATCTTTTCTGATTGGGTTAGTGTACATTTTTCTGGGGTCTTTGCCACCCTTTTAGTATTTTGTTCTCTCATTCATATATTCTTTTTTTAAAAAAGATTTTATTTATTTATTTGACAGAGGGAGAGAGATCACAAGTAGGCAGAGAGGCAGGCAGAGAGAGAGGGGGAAGCAGGCCTCCCACTGATCAGGGAGCCCAATGCGGGGCTTGATCCCAGGACTCTGAGATCATGACCTGAGACAAAGGCAGAGTCTTAAACCACTGAGCCACCTGGGTGCCCCACTCATTCATATATTCTTATCTGGATAAAATTACAAGATGGAAAAACTCAGCATGAAAAAAAAGAAGAGGGACCTAATCAATATGGACATTGGTAATATGTCAGAATTAGAGTTCAGAACAATTCTCAAGGTGCTAGCTGGGCTCAGAAAAGGCATAGAAGACATTACAGAAACCCTTTCTGGAGAAATAAAAGAACTAAAATCTAACCAAGTTGAAATTAAAAAAGCTATTAATGAGTTGCAATAAAAAATGGAAGCTCTTACTGCTAGGATAAATGAGGCAGAAGAGAGAATTAGTGATATGTCCTCTAAGATGAAATGACAAAGAATAAAGAAGCTGAGCAAAAGAGAGACAAACAACTACTGAACTATGAAGGGAGAATTCGAGAGATAAGTGATACCTAAAATGAAACAATATTAGAATAATTGGGATTCCAGAAGAAGAAGAAAGTGAGAGAGGGGCAGAAGATATATTGGAGCAAATTATAGTATAGAATTTCCCAATATGGCAAAGGGAACAAACATCAAAATCCAGGCGGCTCAGAGAACCCCCCTCAAAGTCAGTAAGAATAGGTCCACACCCTGTCATCTAATAGTAAAACTTACAAGTCTTAGTGACAAAGAGAAAATCCTGAAAGCAGCTCGGAACAAGAAGTCTGTAACATACAATGGTAGAAATATTAGATTGACAGCAGACTTATTCACAGAGACCTGGCAGGCCAGAAAGAAATGGTAGATATTAAGAGCACTAAATGAGAAAAATATGCAGCCAAGAATACTATATCCAGCTAGGCTATCATTGAAAATAGAAGGAGAGGTAAAAAGCTTTCAGGACAAACAAAAACTAAAAGAATTTGCAAACACTGAACCAGCCCTACAGGAAATATTGAAAGGGTTCCTCTAAACAAAGAGAGAGCCTAAAAGTAGTAGACCAGAAAGGAACAGAGACAATATACAATAACAGTCACCTTACAGACAATACAATGGCACTAAATTCATATATTTCAATAGTTACCCTGAATGTATATGGGCTAAATGCCCCAATCAAAAGACACAGGATATCAGAATGGATTTAAAAAAAAAAAAAAAAAACAAACAAACCATCAATATGCTGTCTACAAGAAACTCATTTTAGACCCAAAGACACATCCAGATTTAAAGTAAGAGGGTGGAAAACCATTTACCATGCTAATGGACATCAGAAGAAAGCTGGAGTGGCAATCCTTATATCAGATCAATTAGATTTTAAGCCAAAGACTATAATAAGAGATGAGGAAGGACACTATATCATCTTAAAGGGTCTGCCCAACAAAAAGATTTAACAATTTTAAATATCTATGCTCCTAACATGGGAGAGACAACTATATAAAACAATTAATAACAAAGTCAAAGAAACACCTCAGCAATATTACAATAGTAGCAGGGAACTTTAACACCCCCCTCACTGAAATGGACAGATCATCCAAGCAAAAGATCAACAAGGAAATAAAGGCCTTAAATGACACACTGGACCAGATGGACATCACAGATATATTCAGAACATTCCATCCCAAAAGCAACAGAATACACATTCATCCATAGTACACATGGAACATTCTCCAGAATAGATCACATCCTGGGTCACAAATCAAGTCTCAACAGGCACCAAAAGATTGGGATCATTCCCTGCATATTTTCAGACCACAATGCTCTGAAGCTAGAATGCAATCACAAGAGGAAAGTTGGAAAGCACTCATACATGCAGGCTAAAGAGCATCCTACTGAACAATGAATGGGTCAACCAGGAATTTAAAGAAGAATGGAAAAAATTCGTGGAAACAAATGAAAATGAAAACACAACTGTTCAAAATCTTTGGGACACAGGAAAGGTGGTCCTGAGAGGAAAGTGGAGTGATATAAGCCTTTCTCAAGAAACAAGAAAGGTCTCAAGTACACCACCTTACCCTACACCTAAAGGAGCTGGAGAAAGAACAGCAAAGAAAGCCTAAACCCAGCAAGAGAAGAGAAATCATAAAGATCAGAGCAGAAATCAATGAAATAGAAACCAAAAGAACAGTAGAACAGATCAAGGAAACTGGGAGCTGATTCTTTGAAAAAATTAATAAGGTTGATAAACCCCTGGCCAGACTTATCAAAAAGAAAAGCAAAAACCCAAATAAATAACATCACGAATGAAAAGGAGAGATCACAACCAACACCAAAGAAATGCAAACAATTATTAGAACATGTTATGAGCAACTCTACACCAGCAAATTTGACAATCTGGAAGAAATGGATGCATTCCTAAAAACGTATAAATGACCAAAACTGAACCAGGAAGAAATAGAAAACCTGAACAGACCCATAACCAGTAAGCACATTGAAACAGTCATCAAAAATTCTTCCAACAAATAAGAGCCCAGGGCCAGACGGTTTCCCTGGGGAATTTTACCAAACATTTAAATAACAATTAATACCTATTCTCCTGAAACTGTTCCAAAAAAATAGAAATGAGAGGAAAATTTCCAAACTCGTTTTATGAGGCCACATTACCTTGATCCCAAAACCAGACAAAGACCCCATCAAAAAGAATTACAGACCAATATCCTTGATGAACACAGATGCAAAAATTCTCACCAAAATACTAGCCAATAGGATCCAACAGTACATTAAAAGGATTATTCACCACGACCAAGTGGGATTTATTCCAGGGCTACAAGGCTGGTTCAACATCTGCAAATCAATCAATGTGATACAATACATTAATAAAAGAAAGAACAAGAACCATATGTTGCTCTCAATACATGCTAAAAAAGCATTTGACAAAGTACATCATCCTTTCCTGATCCAAACTCTTCAAAGTGTAGGGATAGAGGGTACTTACCTCAATATCACAAAAGCCATCTGTGAAAAACCCACAGCAAATATCATTCTCAGTGGGGAAAAACTGAGAGTTTTTCCGCTAAGGTCAGGAACATGGCAGGGATGTCCACCATCACCACTGCTATTCAACAAAGTACTAGAAGTCCTTGCCTCAGCAGTCAGACAACAGAAAGAAATAAAAGGCAACTGAATCGGCAAAGAAGAGGTCAACTCTCACTATTTGCAGATGATATGATACTTTATGTGGAAAACCCAAAAGACTCCACTCCAAAACTGCTAGAACTTGTGTAGGAATTCAGTAAAGTGTCAGGATATGAAATCAATGCACAGAAATCAGTTGCAGTTCCTATACACCAAAGGCAAAACAGAAGAAAGAGAAATTAAGGAGTCGATCCCATTTACAATTGCACCCAAAGCCATAAGATACCTAGGAATAAACCTAACCAAAGATGCAAAGAATCTGTCCTCAGAAAACTATAAAGTACTCATGAAAGAAATTGAGGAAGATACAAAGAAATGGAAAAACGTTCCGTGCTCATGGATTGGAAGAACAAATATTGTGAAAATATTGATGCCACCTGAAGCAATCTACACATTTCATGCAAGCCCTATCAAAAGACCATCATTTTTTTTTTCAAAGAAATGGAACAAATAATCCTAAAATTTATATAGAACCAGAAACTACCCTGAATAGCTAGAGGAATGTTGAAAAAGAAAGCCAAAGTTGGTGGTATCACATTTCCAGACTTCAAGCTCTATTACAAAGCTGTAATCCCCAAGACAGTATAGTACTGGCACAAAAACAGACCCATACATCAATGGAACAGAATAAAGAGCCCAGAAATAGACCCTCAACTCTACGGTGAACTAACCTTCAACAAAGCAGGAAAGAATTTCCATGAAAAAACAACAGTCTATTCAACAAATGGTGTTGGGAAAATTGGACAGTCATGAAGAAGAATGCAACTGGACCATTTCCTTAAATTACAAACAAAAATAGACTCAACATGGATGAAAGACCTCAATATGAGGCAGGAATCCATCAAAATCCTTGAAGAGAACACAGGTAGCACCCTCTTCAACCTCAACCTCAGCAACTTCTTCTTAGAAATATTGCCAAAAGCAAGGGAAACAAGGGAAAACATGAACTATTGGGACTTCATCAAGATCAAAAACTTTTGCACAGCAAAGGAAATAGTCAACAAAACCAAAAGACAACTGACAGAATGGGAGAAGATATTCACAAATGACATATCAGATAAAGGGCTAGTATCCAAAGTCTGCAAAGAACTTACCAAACTCAACACCCAAAGAACAAATGATGCAATCAAGAAATGGGCAGAAGACATGAACAGACATGTCTGCAAATAAGACAGCCAGATTGTCAACAGATACATGAAAAAGTGCTCTACATCACTCGGCATCAGGGAAATACAAATCAAAACCACAATGAGATACCACCTCACACCAGTCAGAATGGCTAAAATTAACAAGTCAGGAAACAACAGATGTTGGCAAGGATGCAGAGAAAGGGAAACCCTCCTACACTATTGGTAGGAATGCAAGCTGGTGCAGCCACTCTGGAAAACAGCATGGAGGTTCCTCAAAAAGTTGAAAATAGAGCTACCCTACGACCCAGCAATCACACTACTGGGTATTTACCCTAAAGGTAAAAATGTAGTGATCAGAAGGGACACGTACAGCTGAATGTTTATAGCAGCAATGTCCACAATAGTCACACTATGGAAAGAACCTAGATGTCCACCAGCAGATGAATGGATAAAGATGTGGTATATATATATATATATATATATATATATATATATATATATATATATATATAATGGAATACTATGCAGCCACCAAAAGAAATGAAATCTTGCCATTTGCAACAGTGTATATGGAACTAGAGAGTGTTATGCTGAGCGAAATAAGTCAATCAGAGAAAGACAATTATCATGTGATCTCCCTGATATGAGGAATTTGAGAGGCAGGGTGGGGGGTTTGGGGATAGGGAAGGAAAAAAATGAAGCAAGACAGGATCAGGAGGGAGACAAACCATAAGAGACTCTTAATCTTACAAAACAGACTGAGGGTTTGTGGGGAGAGGGGGTTGTGGAGAGGGTGGTTGGGTTATGTACATTGTGGGTGGTATGTGATATGGTGAGTGCTGTGAAGTGTGTAAAAACCTGATGATTCGCAGACCTGTACTCCTGGGGCAAATACTACATTATATGTTAATAAAAATATTTTTTAAAAAAGCTTTTGCACAGCCAAGGGAAAAATCAACAAAATTTAAAGACAACCTACAGAATGGCAGAAGATGTAAATGACATATCTGATAAAGGGTAGTATCCAAAAGCCATAAAGAGCTTATCAAGCACAACACCCGAAAAACAAAAAATGCAGTCAAGAAATGGGCAGAAGACATAGACATTTTTTTCCAAAGAAGATATCCGTGAGAACTAATAGACACATGAAAATATGCCCAACATCACTCATCATCAGGGAAATACAAATCAAAACCACAATGAGATACCACCTCACAACAGTTAGAATGGCTAAACTTAACTCAGGAATCAACGGATGTTGGCAAGGATGTAGAGAAAGAGGAACCCTCTTACACTGTTGGTGCGAATGCAAACTGGTGTGGTCACTGTGGAAAATAGTGTGGAGGGTCATCAAACTACCTTTTGACCCAGCAATTGCACTACTAGGTATTTATCCAAAGGATACAAAAATACAGATCCAAAGGTGTACATGCACCCTGATGTTTATAGTAGCATTATAAGCAATAGCCAAACTATAGAGAGAGCCCAAATGTCATCAATTGATGAATAAACTGATGAATAGATAAGAAGATATTATATATATATATATATATATATATATATATATATATATATATGAATATTACTCAGTCATCAAAAAAGAATGAAATCTTGCCATTTGCAGTGATGTGGATGGAGGTAAAGAGTGTTACGCTGGGGCGCCTGGGTGGCTCAGTGGGTTAAAGCCTCTGCCTTCACCTCCATGATCCCAGGGTCCTGGGATCGAGCCACGCATTGGGCTCTCTGCTCAGCAGGGAGCCTGCTTCCCACCCCCACCCCCGCCTGCCTCTCTGCCTACCTGTGATCTCTGTCTATCAAATAAATAAATAAAATCTTTTTTAAAAAAAGAGTGTTATGCTAAGCAAAATATCATTCAGAGAAAGATAAATACCATAGGATTATATATATTCAATTTAAGAAACAAAACAGATGAACATATGGGAAGTAAGAAAGAGAGGGAAGCAAAGTATAAGAGAATCTTAACTATAGAGAATGAACTGAAGGTTGATGGAGGAGTAAGGGTGAGGGATTGATGATGGGTGTTACAGAGTGTGCTTGTTTTGATGGGCACTGGCTGTTATATGTAGTGTTGGATCACTAAGTTGTACTCCTGAAGTCAACTATAGAAGGGAGGGGCAAGATGGCATTGAAGTAGGAGATGCTGTTTCAACCAGTCCCCTAAAGTGAGCTAATTATCTACCAGAACACTCTGAACACCCATGAAATCAACCTGAGATGTAAGATTATACACTTCTGGATCACTACGGGGCAGAAGACACCAGTGGAGAGGTAAAGTGGAGTGGGAATGATCAGACTGATATTGGAGGAAAAACAGAAGGGGGAGGGAGCCACCAGAACTGACCCACTGGAAAGTAATACCCAATACAAAAGTGCCCTGTGATTGGGGACAAGCATTAACTTGGAATCTGGATAAAAGCACTCAAAAAGAGCAAAAGATCTTAGGGGCAACTGGTGGAATCGGGTGGTCACAGGCACGGGCCTAAGCCCATGGACCCAGGACGGCCACTGCCAGCAACCTCCGGTGCCACAGAGAGTGCAGCGAAGCCTCCAGGCCTTGGTCCTTGAGTCCCTGGCTTTCCGCTGTTTGCACTGGCCCTGGGCCAGGTGCACTCCAGGGAGTCTGATGTGTGCACCAGCCGGCACTCTCTAGAACCACAGCCTTTTGTGCTCTGCGTACATGTGCAACTGGGGTCTGAACTGTGCTCCCCACTGGTACCTGAAAGAGCTCCGTGTGGGCACTAGTGGACCCAGAGACCAGCTGAGAGTCTGAACACTCCCAGCCTGGGCTTGAAAAACTCAGCCCTATCTCTGGTTGGGATCTCTCAGGAGGCAGCTTTGAACCCTGAGGTCTGGACCCCAGACAGCAGTCCTGGCAAAGGCAGCCACTGGAAGCGGGCTTCCTGGACCAATAGCACCCATGGTTTTAGTGGAATGGGGGTGCAGAGACAAGTGGGTGCTTTGGGCGACCCCTGAGACGGTGGCTGGGGATGTGCACTGCTTGTGGGAGGTTGCATGACTTAGCAGAGTTTGCAGAGGGGGTCTCTGTGTTCTGGACCACCCAGAGGAGAGCAGACTGAGGCTTCTCTCTGAGACAGAGGTCTGGGTACAGTTTGCTTTCCACTAAACATTGGAAAAGCTGCAAAAAGCTACCAAAGAACAAAATCCTCTAGAGAACAAAAGCCTGAAAAACTGGTTTCCACAGAGTCCAGCCCCTTGATAGGGGGCAGGAGGACTCAACCCAAGCAAGACTGACTGAAAAACAATGTGGCAGGCCCCTCCCCTAGAAAGCCAGCCAAAAGAATGAGAGGACAACATCACAGGGTCCCCATAAAAATGTGAAACCCCAATCTCAGGGGAAAACAAGCTATTAAGCTCCCAGTATTACCCTAAAACCTGTATATTTCATAGATACAACTTTTATTTTTAATTCATTCTTTTTATTTTTTTAACCTACTTATCATTACAACTAGATATTCAATAAAACATATCCCATAATAACCTTTTAATTAAACTTTTTTCATACATATAACTGTGTTTTTCTTTTGCTTTTCTATTTTTTTAATATACATATATAGATATAGGCTTCAAGGTAATCCTCTTTCCCTAATCAATACTACCCCTGTGTATAAACCAGTTTTAATCTCCCTTTATCTCTGGAAAGTTGAGTCTTTTAACAAAGATATCAAGATACACCCAGGAAGAATCAAAATAACCTTCCTCACCCACATTGAGGATTTATAACAACTGTCCCATCTTTTCTTCAGTCAGTGTTCTGTGTATTTGTTTTTGTTCTGATATTATATAAATCTTATCCTTGAGGTTCATTTTGGCTGGGTTCTTTTTTTTTCTTGTCATTCACTTTTGTCAGTCTTTTTGTTTGTCCATTTTTGATTGTATGTCTTATAAATCTTACCTTTGGGGCCCATTCAGGCTGGGTCTTCTCTCTCTTTCTCTTTGCCTATGGGTTATGGCAAAGGCAGTCCTAAGGGGAAATACATAGCCATCCAAGCCTAAAAAAAAAAAAAGCAAAATCCAGAATACACCAGCTCTCTTTATACCTTAAAGAACTGGAGAATCAACAACAAATTAAGCCAACCCCACACACAAGAAGGGAAATAATCAAGATTAGAGCAGAGATCAATGAGATAGAAACTAGATATACAGTAGAAGATATCAACGAAACTAGAAGTTGATTTTTTGAAAGCATCAATTAGATTGATAAACCACTGGTCAAACTAATCCAAAAGAAAGAGAGAAAGCCCAAATTCATAAAATTATGAATGAAAAAGGAGAGATCAAGAGTAACACCAAGGAAATAGAAAAATCATCAGAAATTATCATCAACAGTTATATGCCAATAACTTAAGCACTAGACAAAATGGATGCATTCCCAGAAAAGTACAAACTTCCAAAATTGAATCAGGAAGAAATTGACAACCTGAATAGACCAATATCTAGTAATAAGATTGAAGCAGTGATCAAAAACCTCCCAAAAAAACAAGAGCCCAGGACCTGACGGATTCCCTGGAGAATTCTACCGAACCTTCAAGGAAAAAATCATACCTATTCTCCTGATGATATTTCAAAAGATAGAAACAGAGGGAAGACTTACAGACTCTTTAAGCCAGCATTAACCTGACCCCATAAAACCAGGCAAAGACCCCATAAAAAGAAGAATTTCAGACCAATATCCCTGATGAATATGGATGCTAAGATTCTTAATAAGATCCTAGCTATGGGATCCAACAGTACATTAAAAAGATTATCCACCATTACCAGGTGGGATTTATCCATGGGATACAAGGATGGTTCAACATTTGTAAATCAATCAGTGCAATAGAACAAATCAATAAAAGAAGAAAGAAGAACCACATGGTCCTCTCAATTGATGTAGAAAAAGCATTTGACAAGATACAGCATTCGTTCCTGATTAAAATGCTTCAAAGCATAGGGATAGAGGGAGCATTCCTTAACTTCATAAAATCTATCTATGAAATATCATCCTCAATGGGGAAAAGCTGACAGCCTTCCCTTTGAGATCAGGAACACGACAAGGATGTCCACTCTCACCACTGTTGTTCAACATAGTACTAGAACTCCTAGCAACAGCAATCAGACAACAAAATGAAATAAAAAATATTCAAATTGGCAAAGAAGAAGTCAAACTCTTTTCACAGATGAAATAATACTTTATATGGAAAACCCAAAGACTCCACCCTCGAACTACTTGAACTCATACATCAATTCAGTAATGTGGCAGGATACAAAATCAATGTACAGATCAGTTGCTTTCTTATACACTAAGAATGAAAATATGGAAAGGGAAATTAGAGAATCAATTCCATTTAATAGCAACAAGAACCATAAGATACCTGGGAATAAACCTAACCAAAGAGGTAAAGGATCTGTACTTGAGGAACTACAGAACACTCATGAAAAAATTGAAGAAGACACAAAAAGATGGAAGACCATTCCATGCTCATGGATCGGAAGGATAAACATTGTTAAAGTGTCCATACTGCCTAGAGCAATCTATACTCTCATTTTTTAAAATTTTTTAAATTTCTTTTCAGCGTAACAGTATTCATTGTTTTTGCACCACACCCAGTGCTCCATGCAATCCGTGCCCTCTCCAATACCCACCACCTGGTTCCCCCAACCTCCCAACCCCCGTCCCTTCAAAACCCTCAGATTGTTTTTCAGAGTCCATAGTCTCTGGTTCATCTCCCCTTCCAATTTCCCCCAACTCCCTTCTCCTCTCCACCTCCTCTTGTCCTCCATGCTATTTGTTATGCTCCAAAAATAAGTGAAACCATATGATAATTGACTCTCTCTGCTTGACTTATTTCACTCAGCATAATCTCTTCCAGTCCCATCCATGTTGCTACAAAAGTTGGGTATTCATCCTTTCTGATGGAGGCATAACACTCCATAGTGTATATGGATCACATCTTCCTTATCCACTCATCCATTGAAGGGCATCTTGGTTCTTTCCACAGTTTGGCGACCGTGGCCATTGCTGCTATAAACATTGGGGTACAGATGGCCTTTCTTTTCACTACATCTGTATCTTTGGGGTAAATACCCAGTGGTGCAATTGCAGGGTCATAGGGAAGCTCTATTTTTAAGTTCTTGAGGAATCTCCACACTGTTCTCCAAAGTGGCTGAACCAACTTGCATTCCCACTAACAGTGTAACAGGGTTCCCCTTTCTCCACATCCTCTCCAACACATGTTGTTTCCTGTCTTGCTAATTTTGGCCATTCTAACTGGTATAAGATGGTATCTCAATGTGGTTTTAATTTGAATCTCCCTGAAGGCTAGTGATGATGAACATTTTTTCATGTGTCTGATAGCCATTTGTATGTCTTCATTGGAGAAGTGTCTGTTCATATCTTCTGCCCATGTTCTAATATGATTGTCTGTTTTGTGTGTGTTGAGTTTGAGGAGTTCTTTATAGATCCTGGATATCAACCTTTTGTCTGTACTGTCATTTACAAATATCTTCTCCCATTCCGTGGGTTGCCTCTTTGTTTTGTTGACTGTTTCCTTTGCTGTGCAGAGGCTTGATTTTGATGAAGTCCCAAAAGTTCATTTTCGCTTTTGTTTCCTTTGCCTTTGGAGAGATATCTTGAAAGAAGTTGCTGTGGCTGATATCGAAAAGGTTACTGCCTATGTTCTCCTCTAGGATTCTGATGGATTCCTGTCTCACATTGAGGTTTTTTATCCATTTTGAGTTTATTTTTTTGTACGGTGTAAGAGAATGGTCGACTTTCATTCTTCTACATATAGCTGTCCAGTTTTCCCAGCACCAGTTATTGAAGAGACTGTCTTTTCTCCCACTGGATATTTTTCCCTGTTTTGTTGAAGATTATTTGACCATAGAGTTGAGGGTCCATATCTGGGCTCTCTACTCTGTTCCACTGGTCTATGTGTCTGTTTTTATGCCAGTACCATGCTGTCTTGGTGATCACAGCTTTGTAGTAAAGCTTGAAATCAGGTAACGTCATGCCCCCAGTTTTATTTTTGTTTTTCAACATTTCCTTAGTGATTCGGGGTCTCTTCTGATTCCATACAAATTTTTGGATTATTTGCTCCAGCTCTTTGAAAAATACTGGTGGAATTTTGATCGGAATGGCATTAAAAGTACAGATTGCTCTAGGCAGTATAGACATTTTAACAATGTTTATTCTTCCGATCCAAGAGCTTGGAATGGTCTTCCATCTTTTTGTGTCTTCTTCAATTTCTTTCATGAGTGTTCTGTAGTTCCTTGAGTACAGATCCTTTACCTAATGGTTAGGTTTATTCCCAGGTATCTTATGGTTCTTGGTGCTATAGTAAATGGAATCGATTCTCTAATTTCCCGTTCTATATTTTCATTGTTAGTGTATAAGAAAGCCACTGTTTTCTGTACATTGACTTTGTATCCTGCCACGTTGCTGAATTGTTGTATAAGTTCTAGTAGTTTGGGGGTGGAGTCTTCCATATAAAGAATCATGTCATCTGCGAAGAGAGAGAGTTTGACTTCTTCATTGCCAATTTGGATACCTTTTATTTCTCTTTGTTGTATGATTGTTGTTGCTAGGACTTCTAATACTACGTTGAACAAGAGTGGTGATAGTGGGCATCCTTGTCACGTTCCTGATCTCAACGGGAAGGCTGCAAGCTTTTTCCCATTGAGGATGATATTTGCTGTGCGTCTTTCATAGATAGATTTTATGAAGTTCAGGGATGTTCCCTCTATCCCTATACTTTGAAGCATTTTAATCAGGAACGGATGCTGGATTTTGTCAAATGCTTTTTCTGCATCAATTGAGAGGACCATGTGGTTCTTCTCTCTTCTCTTACTAATTTGTTCTATCACATTGATTGATTTGGCGAATGTTGAACTATCCTTGTAGCCCAGGAATGAATCCCACCTGGTCATGGTGGATAATCTTTTTAATGTGCTGTTGGATCCTCTTTGCTAGGATCTTGTTGAGAATCTTAGCATCCATATTCATCAGTGATATTGGTCTGAAATTCTCCTTTTTGGTAGGGTCTTTGCCCGGTTTGGGGATCAGGGTAATGCTGGCTTCATAGAAAGAGTCTGGAAATTTTCCTTCTGCTTCAATTTTTTGAAACAGCTTCAGGAGAATAGGTGTTATTTCTTCTTTGAAAGTTTGGTAGAATTCCCCAGGGAGTCCATCAGGTCCTGGGCTCTTGTTTTTTGGGAGGTTTTTGATCACTGCTTCAATCTCGTTACTAGATATCGGTCTATTCAAGTTGTGAATTTCTTCCTGGTTCAATTTTGGGAGTTTATAGTTTTCCAGGAGTGCATCTATTTCATCTAGATTGCTTAGGTTATTGGCATATAACTGTTGATAATAACTTCTGATGATTGTTTCTACTTCCTTGGTGTTAGTTGTGATCTCTCCCTTTTCATTCATAATTTTATGAATTTGGGCTTTCTCTCTTTTCTCTTGGATTAGTGTGGCCAATGGTTTATCGATCTTATTGATTCTTTCAAAAAACCAGCTTCTAGTTTCATTCATATGTTCTTCTGTATCTCTGGTTTCTACCTCATTGATCTTAGCTCTAATCTTGATTATTTCCCTTCTTAGGTGTGGAGTTGGTTTGATTTGTTGTTGATTCTCCAGTTCTTGAAGGTGTAGAGACAGCTGGTGGGTTCTGGATTTTTCAATTTTTTTGAGGGAGGCTTGGATGGCTATGTATTTCCCCCTTAGGACCACCTTTGCTGTATCCCATAGGTTTTGGACCAAAGTGTCTTCATTCTCATTGGTTTCCATGAATTGTTTCAGTTCTTCTTTGATCTCCTGGTTGATCCAAGCATTCTTAAGCAAGGTGGTCTTTAGCTTCCAGGTGTTGGAGTTCCTTCCAAACTTTTCCTTGTGATTGAGCTCCAGTTTCAAAGCATTGTGATCTGAGAATATACAGAGAATAATCTCAGTCTTTTGGTATCGGTTGAGTCCTGATTTGTGACCCAGTATGTGGTCTATTCTTGAGAAAGTTCCATGTGCACTTGAGAAGAATGAGTATTCTGTTGTTTTAGGGAGGAATATTCTGTATATATCTATGAGGTCCATCTGGTCCAATGTGTCATTCAATGCTCTTGTTTCTTTATTGATTTTCTGCTTTGATGATCTGTCTATTTCTGAGAAAGGCGTGTTAAGATCTCCTACTATTAATGTATTCATATCAATATGACTCTTTATCTTGATTAATAGTTTTCTTACATAATTGACTGCTCCCATATAGGGGGCATAGATATTTACAATTGTTAGATCATCTTGGTGGATAGTCCCTTTAAGAATGATGTAGTGTCCTTCTGTATCTCTACAGATAAAGTAGTACAGATAAAGATACAGTAAAGACTACAGTCTTTAGTTTAAAATCTAATTTATCTGATATGAGAATCGCTACCCCAGCCTTCTTTTGAGGCCCATTGGCATGAAAGATGCTTCTCCATCCCTTCACTTTCAGTCTGGGTATATCTTTAGGTTCAAAATGGGTCTCTTGTAGACAACATATGGATGGGTCCTGTCATTTTATCCAATCTGCAGCCCTGTGCTGTTTTATGGGTGCATTTAGGCCATTCACATTGAGAGTGATTATTGATAGATACGTTTTTATTGACATCGTGTTACCTTTGAAGTCTTTCTTTCTGTAGATTGTCTCTATATTTCTGTTCAATGCTATTCTTAGGATTTTTCCTCTTTTATAGAACTCCCCTTAATATTTCCTGCAGTGTTGGCTTGGTGGTTGCATAGTCTTTTAAGCCTACCGGTCTTGGAAACTCTTTATCTCTCCAACCATTTTGAATGTCAGTCTTGCTGGATAAAGTATTCTTGGCTGCATGTTCTTCTCATTTAGTGCCCTGAATATATCTTGCCAGCCCTTCCTGGCTTGCCAGGTCTCTGTGGACAGGTCTGATGGGCTTTCCTCTGTACGTAAGGAGCCTCTTTGTCCTAGCAGCTTTCAAGAGATTATACCTACAATTATGATTCCTCAATTTGACTATCAGGTGCCTTGATGTTTTTCTGGAATCTATCATCTTGGGTGGAGACCGTTTAGCCTCTAGTATATGAACCCTTTACCATTCGCGAGATTGGGAAAATTTTCATGAAGAACTTGTTCCATTATATCTTCTAGACTTCTTTCTTTCTCCTCCCCTTCAGGGATTTCAATGATTCTGATGTTGGAACGTTTCATGGCGTCATTTATTTCCCTAATTCTGTTTTCATGGTTTCTAAGCTGTTTGTTCCAGGCTTCCTCTCGATCCTTTCTCTCTATCTGTTTGTCCTCCAGATCACTAATTCTATCTTCTGTCTCAGTTACCCTAGCTTTGAGAGAATTTAGATTAGATTGGAACTCATTGAGAGCATTGTGAACCTCAGCTCTGGTAGCTTTTAGCTCTGCCCTAACATTGTGAACATCCTGTCTGGTCCCTTTCAGCTCGGCCCTAATCAATTCCGTTTGATCATCCACGGCTTTCTCCAATGTAGCTATTGCCTGGATAATTGTTAGCCTGAATTCTCTTTCTGACATATTGTCTATGTTGATAGCCATTAGCTCTGTTGCAGAAGGTCCATCCTCTGTATTTTTCTTCTGTTGGGCATTCCTCCTCCTAGTCATTTTGGTGAGAGATGACTGAACAGATGTAGCTGGTTGTATTGACTGTGGTGCAGTCCGGGTGCACCCTGGAACACTTCTGAGCAATCAGGATTCCCCACCCAAATGAGAGAAAAAAGAAAGGAAAAAGAAAAAAAGAGAGAGAGAGAGAGAGAGAGAGGAAAGAAAGGGAAGATGAAAGAGAAGGTTCAGCCCAAATGGGCCCCAAGGTAAGATTTATGAGGTATACAAACAAAAACAGACAAACAAAAAGACTGATAAAAGTATATAACAAGAGAAAAAAATTATATATATGCAAATAAAGGAAGAACCTTGTTGAAAAGAACCCCAAGTGTAAGATTTATATACTATCAGGACAAACACAAAAACACCGTAACACAGGTGGAAGAAAAAGATGGGAGAGTGGTTATAAATTCTCAGTGTGGGCGAGGAAGGTTGTTTTGATTCTTCCTGGATGTATCTTGATATCTTTGTTAAAGGACTCAACTTTCCTAGGCTAAAGGGGGATTAAAAATTGGTTTACCTAGGACAAGGGGAGATGGAGAGGAGAAGGGAGTTGAGGGAAATTGGAAGGGGAGGTGAACCATGAGAGACTATGGACTCTGAAAAACGATCTGAGAATTTTGAAGGGGTGGGGGGTGGGAGGTTGGGGGCACCAGGTGGTGGGTATTGTAGAGGGCACAGATTGCATGGAGCACTGGGTGTGGTGCAAAAATAATGAATACTGTTATGCTGAAAAAAATAAAAAAATTAAAAAAAAAATTGGTTTACCTATAGGGATAGTATTGATTGGGGAAAGGGGATTACTTTGAAGTTTAACTCTATATGAATATTAGAAAATAAAAATAAAAAAGGAATAAACTAAACTAAACTAAAATTTAAAAAAATTTCAAAAAATAGAAATGCAAAAGAAAAACACAGGTGTATGTATCAAAAAGTTCAGGTTAGAAGGTTATTATGGAATTTGATGTACTGGACAGCTCGCTGTGATGGTAAATAGGTTAAAAAATTACCTATAAAAAAATGAGCCAGAATAGTGGGAACAAATTAAAAATAAAAGTTGTCCTATGAAGTAGTGGTGGTGGTTCTCTTGTAGTCTTTTTTTTTTTTTTTCTTTCCTGGTTGGTTTTCTGGGGGAGGGGCCTGCCACGTGGGTTTTCAGTCAATGATGTTCTCTGAGTTAAGTCCTCCAGTCCCCCTCAAGGGGGTGGGCTCTGAGGAAACCGGTTTTTTCAGGCTTTTGTTCTCTGGAGGTTTTTATGTTTGTTCTCCTTTTTTTTTCCCCCTCTCGCCTTGACCGCTTTTGATGGTTTTTGTAGGTTTAGAGGAAAGCAAACTGCACCCTGACCTCCCTCTCAGAGAGAAGCCTCAGTCTGTTCTTCTGTGGGTGTTGCAGAGCCCATATAAATCCCCCCTTGGCCGCTGGCAGAGCAGGTTCCGAGTTCGGTCCCTGGGGACGCAGGATCTTCTGCTTGTACCCAAAACCACGGCAGCAGCGGCTGCTGTTTGGGCAGCTCCAGACCGCCAGAGAGGTTTCAAGCAGCGATCGAAAAACACTGAGTTTTTCCCGCTGGCCCAGGCTGGGAGTGCCTGGTCTTTCTGGGTCTAAGAGTGCCCGGCTTGCGTGCACCTCTTTCAGGGGAGAGTCTGGGGCACGTGTCTTAGGCTCTGAAACAATGGCGCATGTCAAAGAGTGCTGGCTGGGCCTTTGTACTTTTCTCAGGGGAGGATGAGGGGCGCGCGCATCTCAGGCTCTGTAGCAGGGCTTGTGCGTTCTGCCCTCCGTTGGCGTGGCTCCCATCCCCTCACAGGGGCCAGAACCCAAGCAATCTCGAGTGCGCTGCTGGCTCAGGGACCAAGACCTGGTTTCTCTGCCGCACTCTCTCTGGCTCCGCACCAGGGGAGGCTGTCCTGGGACCGGGGACTTAAGCCCTGATTCCCACAATCCCTCCCCCCACCCCACATGCTCTTTTGCTCTTTTGGAGTGCTTTCAACCAGTCTCCAAGTTAATGCTGGTCCCCAGACACAGGACACTCTCACTCTTATTAGGGGTATTACTTTTCAACCGGTCACCTCTGGTGGCTCCCTCCCCCTTTTGTTTATCTTCTGATATCAGTCCGCCTTTCCCACTCCGCTTTACCTGCCCACTGGTGTCTTCTGCCCGTGTAGAGATCCAGATGTGTATAATTCTGATCTCAGGCTGATTTCATGGGTGATCGGAGTTCTTTGGTAGGTAATCAGCTCACTTTAGGGTACAGGTTGAAAAGGCGCCTCCTCCTACTTCCCCGCCATCTTGTCCCCTGTGAGGGTATATTTTGATGGATAAATAAAATTAACCACAAACTGCTTTAAAAAAATAAAGATTAAAATTAAAAATCAATAGAATAGATCAATGAAGCCAGAAGTTGTTTCTCTGAAGAGATTAAAAAAAAATTGATAAACCTCTAACCAGACTCATCAGAAAGCCAGAGAGAGAGCCCAGAAATGAAAGAGGTGAAATAATGACAAATGCCACAAAAATACAAATAATTGCAAGAATATATTATAAGGACATTATAACCCAACAAACTGGAACTGGATGTGGTAGGATAAATCAATATAGTCCTATAAATATAAACTACTAAAACAGGGTAAGAAGAAGTAGAACATTTTAATAGACTGATAAGCAGGAATAAATTTGAATCACTAAACAAGAAACTCACAACAAATGAAAATCCAGGATGAGACATCTACACAGATGAATTTTACCAAACATTTAAAGAAGAATTAATACTTGCTCTTCCCAACTATTAAAAAAAATAGAAGACAAAGGAAAACTTCCAAATTCCTCCTGAGGTCGGTATCAGCCTGATAGCAAAACCTGGTAAAGACACAACAACAAATGAAAAATAGGCCAATATCTCAGATGAATTAAATGCACAAGTCCTCAAAAAAATGTTAACAAACTGAATCTGACAATAGAGTAAAAAAAGTCATCCACCACGATCAAGTGGGATTTATTCCCAGGATACAAGGGGGTTCATATTTGCAAAACAATATATGCAATATGTGACATCAGGGAAAGGATAAAAACCATATGACGACTTCAGTAGATGCAGGGAAAGCATTTGACGAAGTACAACACCCATTCATGATAAAAACTCTAAACAAAGTATGTCTGGAGGAAACATATCTCAGCATAGTAAAGGCCTTATATATCAAACCCATAGTGAACATCATATTTAATGAGGAAAAACTGAGAGCTTTTCTTCTAAGTTCAGAAACAAGACAAAGATATCCACTCTCACCATTTTTATTCAACATGGTACTGGAAGTCCTAGCCACAGCAATCAATAACAAAAAGAAATAAAGGGCATCCAAATTGGTAAGGAAGAAGTAAAACTCACTACTTGCTGATGAAATGATCCCATATACAGAAAACCCTAAAGACCACCACAAAACTTCTAGAACTGATGAATGAATTCAGTAAAATTGCAAGATACAAAATTAATGTAAAGAAATCTGTTGCACTTCTGTACACTAATAATGGAGTGGCAGAAAAAGAAATTAAGAAAATAATCTCACTTACAATTTCAGTAAAAACAATGAAATATCTAGGAAATCAACTTAACCAAAGAAGTGAAAGACCTGTACTCTGAAAAATTACAAAACATTGATGAAAGAAGTTCAAGATGACACAAAAAAATGGAAAGACATTCTATGCTCATGGACTGGAAGAACAAATGAATTCCACATATGAGTGAAATCATATGGTACTTGTCTTTCTCTAACTGCCTTATTTTGCTTTGCAGTATACTTTCTACCTGCATCCACATAGTTGCAAATGGCAAGATTTCATCCTTATATGGCTAAATTATATTCCATTGTATATATATATACCATCATTCCTTCTTTATCCAACTATCTATCCATGGATATTTGGGCTGCCTCCATGATTTGGCTATTATAAATAATGGTGCTATGGGAGTACATGTAACCCTTTGAATTAGTGTTTTGTATTTTTTTTTTCAAGCTGAAATGAATTTTTTTTTTTATTTCTTTTCAGCATAACATAATTCATTGTTTTTGCACCAGTGTTTTGTATTTTTGTGTAAATACCCAATAGTGCAATACCTGGATCATAGGATAGTTCTATTTTTAACTTTTTGAGGAAACTCCATACCTCCATACTATTGTCTGTAGAGGCTGTAGCAGTTTGCATTCTACCAACAGTGTACAAGGCTTCCTTTTTCTCCACATAATTGCCAATGCTTGCTGTTTCTTGCATTTTGGGTTTTAGTCATTCTGATAGGTGTTAGGTGATATGTCATTCTAGTTTGATTTGCATTTTTCTGATAATGAGTGATATGCAACATCTTTTCATGAGTCCATGTGTCATCTGGATGGCTTTTTTGGAGAAACGTCTCTTTGTTTCTTTTGCATATTTCTAATCGAATTATTTGGTTTTGTGCTATTGAGTTATATAAGTTCTTTATATATGTTAACATAAGATATATATATGTGTGCACATATATACATACACACACACACATATATATATGCATGTATGTATCTTTATCAGATATATCATTTACAAATATCTTCTCTCATACTGTAAGCTGCCTTTTACTTTTGTTGATTGTTTCCTTCACTGTGCAGAAGGTTTTTATCTTGATGAAGTCCTAATAGTTCATTTTTGCTTTCATTTCCCTTTCCTCAGGAGACATACCTAGAAAAATGTTGCTATGACCAATGTCAGAGACATTACTGCTTAAGCTCTCCTCTAGGATTTTTATGGTTTTAAGTCTCACATTTATGTCTTTAGTCCATTTTGAGTTTATTTTGGGGTATGGTGTAGAAAGTGGTCCAGTTCCATTCTTTTGCATGTAGAAACAAGTTTATCCAACACCATCAGTGGAAGAGACCATTCTTTTCCCCATTGTATATTATTTTCTATAATTTACTATAATTTTTAAAGCATGTATTTTAATTTAAAAATTTCAGTAAAAGTTGATTATCTAATATAAAGTAGAGAGATCTGTATTTACGAGTCAGGAATTTCAGTTTCCAAGTTTATTTTCCTTTATATTTAATACTTTTATTGATGATGTAAATTGTGACTCAGCTTGTATTCAGACCTCTTTCTATTTCATGAGTGTATATATCTAAATGTTATTAAATGTTTAAACAAAAAATATGAAAAAAACATGAAAAAGCTTTTTTCCAATTACAAATTGATCATATAGAAATAGTATACAAGATGTAATTCTGAGACAAACAGGGGCACTTTTTTCTTGGCACTTTAGTCTTTTGTTAAAGACTAAACTGTTAAAAAACTTTTAAAATGTACTTAAAGGAGGCCAAGTAGCCAATCTTTCAGCCTCAATTCATGTTTTAGTTTATATTTGAAGACAAATCCCTTATTTTTGCTTTTGTCATTTTGTTGCATGGGTATTTTTCTGTTTGCTGGTTCAAGGGTATCATTCTAATTCTAAGGCATTATCATTAGCATAAAACAATGACAAAGTATTTAATCTTTTCCTTCTCCTAATAACCACAGAGCTATCTATACCAAAAATATCAGAAATGATAAAAAATACTTTATACTACTTTTTTGAAATATGGAAAGTTAAGAAAAGATACCCTGAGAATTACTTTAACACTTGTGAAGTAAGCACAGAGCATCATCTGTAAAGTCTGACTAAACTTCAAATGATATATTCATATAACTTAACAGCATTAAACAAAATGCAATATTTATTGCTTGAAAATGCAATAAACAAAAATAAAGTTCTGCTTTCTGGTATGTAAAGAACTTGGCAGTCATCACTTGCATCTACAATAAGAATATTTACAATAAGAATATTTACAATAAGAATACAGTAAGAATATTTACAATAAGAATAAAGCTGAACGAGGGTGCCTGGGTGGCTCAGACGTTAAGTGTCCGCCTTCAGCTCAGGTCATGACTCCAGAGTGCTGGGATTGAGCCCCTCATTGGGCTCTCTGCTGGGCAAGAAGCCTGCTTTTCCCTCTCCCACTCCTTGTGCTTGTGTTCCCTCTCTCACTGTGTCTTTCTTTGTCAAATGAGTGAATAAAATCTTAAAAAAAAAAAAGAATAAAGTTGAACAAACTGAAATCCAACCTCTCTTACATTCATCAAAGAATTGAGATCATAAGACAAAATATTGTCATGGAAACTGAAGAAAAATACAGTTATAGAGAACTACAACCTAATTAGGCACAGAAGCCCATAGTTTAAGTCGGTATATTTAAAGTGTAATTGATGAATTTCTGGACTCTTTTTGTGGACTAGATTAAGATCTTAAAACTTGGAAGGAGCATACTCTTAAGGAAGTGCCTGCACTTTCCATAGTTTTTCTTGAAACAACCCTACCAGTTTTTTACTATGAATATCAGAGAAAAATCCTGTAGTGCTTCCCACAAGGGAAGAAGAAGATTAACCATTTTCAAAAAATATCTAGAGCTTTCTTCCCCTTAAACAATGCCTGCCCTCAAAGAAATTATTTTTCCATAGCCTAACATAAGAGGATTTTTACCAAAACCTAACCAGTCTTGGGAAGGAAACACCCAAGTCCAGCCCTCTTTAGATTTTGACAAAGAGGAAGGAAAATACATAATTCAGGCCCACTAAAAGACTAAAACCTAATTATAGGACTGCAGAAGGCCTGCTCTCCTCCTATGCATTATTACCACATTTATTAGGCTCCTGCATAATAGCAGGGGATTAGAGCTGAAAGAATTGAAAGCCTTAGAGCATATTTATGGAGTCTATTGATAACCAAAGACAAAAGAGAAGACAAAAACAAGGACAGAAAAAGAAATTTAGCCTCTAACATCACAGCTACAGCAAATAGTCAACAGTCTTACTCTTAGCCAGATAAACATAAAAGCTTGCACTAAAGACCAATCCACCTCAGCATCTTTCATCTATTATAAAAATAATAATTATATATATATTTTTTTACTGTTAAAAAATTACAGGCAAAATGGTCTGATGAAACAAAGTAAGCATCTGAACTAGACTCACAATGGGCAGAGATTTTGGAATTTATCAAACTTTGAGTTTGGTTAATATACTAATGGCTTTAATCAGTGAAGTTGAACATATGTCAATAGAAACTTCCAAAAGTTAAATGCAAAGATATAAATGAATAAAAACAATGGAATAGAATATACAAGAACTGTGGAATAATTACAAAAGGAATAACATACACATAATGGGGATATTAGAAGAAGGAAGAGAGAACAAATATTTGAAGAAATAATGACTCAGAATTCTCTAAATAACAGACACTTCAGATCTGAAAGCTCAGAAACATCAACTTTGAAACATGCCAGAGAATGTACACCAAGGTGTATTATATTCAAACTTCAGAAAATCAGAAGCAAAGAAAATATCTTCAAAGAAGTCAGTGGTAGTGATGTTGGATATGAAACCTTAGATATAGAGAAACAGGGCAATAATTACTTTGGACTTCTCTTCAGAAACCATTTAAGCAAGAATAAAGTAAAATGAAATATTTAATATTGAAAGAAAAACCTCACCAAAATAGATTTTGCATAAAATATACAACTTTATGCCTACAAATTTGATAACCTAGATTAAATGAACCAATTTCTTGAAAGATGCATTCATTAAACACACAGAAAGATAAATATATAATCTAAATAGCCCAATATCTATTAAATTAATTAATCAATGATTAATAATCTTTCCAAAAACTGCTCCAGGCCAATATGGTTTCACTGGTGAATTCTACCAAAAAAATTAAGGTGGAAATGACACCAATTCTATACAATCTCTTTCATAAAATACAGCAGAGAAAATAATTCCTATCTTGTTCTCTGAGTTCAGCATTAGCCAACTAAAATCAGGCAAAGACATTACAATTCAGAAAAGGTACAGAATATGTGAGTGAGAATATGTAAGTGCATTATCCCCTTAACAAAATACTAGCAAATTGAATCCAAATATGTATAAAAGAAATTATGTGTCATAACCAAGTGGGATTTATGCCTAGAATGCAAGGCGACTTCAATATTGAAAATCAACTGATGAAATCAATGACATTAACAGGCTAAAGAAGAAAACCATACAATCATATCAATAGATAGATAGGGTGCCTGGGTGGCTCAGTGAGTTAAAGCCTCTGCCTTCAGCTCAGGTCATGATCTCAGGCTCCTAGGATCGAGCCCCGCATCAGGCTCTCTGCTCAGCAGGAAGACTGCTTCCTCCT
Source organism: Lutra lutra (assembly GCF_902655055.1). Lineage (NCBI taxonomy): Eukaryota > Metazoa > Chordata > Mammalia > Carnivora > Mustelidae > Lutra > Lutra lutra. The sequence continues at coordinate 31,796,096 of NC_062290.1, forward strand.
CTCTCTCTGCCTGCCTCTCTGCCTACTTGCGATCTCTATCAAATAAATACATAAAATCTTTTAAAAAATAGATAAAATGCATTTGACAAAATCTAACATGGATTCACACACAAAAAACTCTCAGGAAATAAGTTATAGAGTGGACTTCCTCAACTTAATAAAGAACACCTATAGACAACTGACAGCTAACTTCCCACTTAATGCTGAAACTAAATGATTTTTCTCAAGAACTGGAAGTCCTAGCTAAATGCATCAGAACAATCAGTCAATCAATCAATGGCACATAGATTTGGAAGGAAGAAATAAAGTATCTTTTTTCATAGATGATATTATTTTCTGCATCCAATAACTGACCAAAAAGAACCATCTGGAACTAAAAGTGAATATAGCAAGATGCAAGATACAATGTTATTATATAAACTTAATTACCCAGGGTGCTTGGGTGCTCAGTCATTAAGTGTCTGCCTTCAGCTCACGTCATGATCCCAGGGTTCTGGGATCAAGCCCCACATCAGGCTCCCTATTCAGCGGGAAGCCTGCTTCTCCTTCTCCCACTCTCCCTGCTTGTATTCCCTCTCTCGCTGTCTTTCTCTTCGTGTCAAATAGACACAAATGTGTCTATATTGTGTTGTGTTAAATAAATAAAATCTTAAACACACACACGCGCGCGCACACACACACACACACACACACACAACTTAATTATCCTCCTAAACCAGCAATGGACAACTGGAATTTGAAATGAAAAAACACAAGGGTGCCTGGGTGACTCAGTCAGTTAAGTGTCTGACTCTTGGTTTCAGCTTTGGGTTGTGAGATTGAGTCCCGTTTCAGGATCCACTTGAAACTCTCTCTCTCCTTCTCCCTCTGCCCCTCCACAACCCTCCCTTTAAAAACCAAACACCAAAAACCGAAAACACACAGTAGTACTTACAATGAAATACTTAGGAATGCATTTAACCAACTATGTACAACTATGTACAAAATCTATGTGAGGAAAACTACAATATTCAGATAAAATAAATCAAAGAACTAAACAGATGGAGATATTCCATGTTAATAAATATAATTCTCAATATTGTTAAGATGTCATTTCCAACTGATTTGATCAATAGATCCATTCAGTCTCAATCAAAATCACAGAGAGTTATTTTGTAGATACCACCAAATTGATTCTAAAATTTATATGGAAATGTAAAATGTCCAAAATAGTCAACCCAATATAGAAGAACTAATTCAGAAGACTAGCACTTATCTAATGCCAAAAATTGCTACAATGCTACAGCGATCAAGCCAGTGTGGTGCTGGAGAAAGTATCAACCAAAAAATTAATGGAATAGCATACAGAGCCCAGAAATAGACTCATACAAACATTGTCAACTGATTATTGGCCGTGGGGGCAAAGACATTCAATGAAAAAAAGACAGTCTTTTCAACATTGTCAATAGAATATTTAGACAACCACATGCAAAATACATTATATATGTGTATAAACACACACACACCTTACACATCTCACAAACAACTCAAAATGGATCATAATTCTAAAAACAAAATGTAAGCTTTATATAAAACATCTACATTATAACATGAAAGACAATCTAGGTGATTTTGAGTTTGGTGATGAATTTTTAGAAACATCAAAGCACAATCATGAATGAACAAATGGTCAGTTTGACATCATTAAAATAAAAACTTCTACTATGTGAAGAATGTCAAGAGAATGAAAAGACAAGTCGCAGGACTGAGAGAAAATATTTGCAAAGGTCATATCTAGTAAAGGAATTTTATCTAAAATAAACAAGAACTCTTAAAAGTCAACAATAAGAAAATAAACAATCCAGTAAAAAATGGATGAAAGAGTTGAACAGATACTTCACAAAATAAGATATACTTATGGCAAATAGGTATATGAAAAAAAGCCCAGCATTACATGTTATTACAGAATGCCAATTATGAGATGCCACCATATATCTATGTGGCCAAAATCCAATGCACTGACCACACCTAATGCTGGTGAGTATATGGAGCAAGGGAAACTCAGTCATTTTAGGTAAGAATGCAAAATGATACGTTCACTTTTAGAGGACAGTTTGACAGTTTCTTATCAGCTTAAACACAGTTTACACTATATAATCCAGCAATTGCTCTCCTTGCTACTTACTCAATTGATTTCAAATCTTATGTTCATACAAAAGCCTACACACACACACATATACACACACACATGAGTTTTATTTTGTGATTGTAAACACTTGAAAGCAACCAAGATGCTTTTCAATAGAAGAGTGTATAAACAATCCGTGTACATCCATATAAAGGAATTGTATTCAGCTATAAAAAAATAAATGAGGTATTAAGCCACAAAAAGTGAGAAAGCTTAAATGCATGTTCTAACGGAAAGAAGTCAGTCTAAAAATACTATTCACTATATGATTTTAACTCTATGATATTCTGGAAAAGGCAAAACTATTGAGACAATGGAAAGATAAATGGATGCCAGGAGTTCAGGAGGGGAAATTCAGAAGGGAGAGGCACACATTGTTAGGGCAGTATAACTGTTCTTTATGGTTTAGGGCTATGAGACTGCTATGATAATGTAATAGTGGATGACATTATTCATTTGCCAAAATCCATAGAACTGTACAACACAAAAAGTGACTGCTGATATCAATGTGGACTTTATGTAGTAATACTATATTATTCATTAATTGTAGAAAATGTACAACGCATATGTAAGATGTTAATAATAGGGGATACAGTGTGTGGAGTGATGAGAAGGGATATATGGGAACTCTGCTTTCTGCTCAAGTATTTTATAAACCTAAAACTACTCTAAAAAAGTCTACCGGAAATTTCTTTTCGTGTCCTGAGGTCTCAAATTTTTAAAAATGTGAGGTATGCATGCATTGGTTTTGAAAGGAAATTTACTGGTGGAACTCCAAAGTTGACAATAGTGATTTTCTTATTTTGGGTTGTATGTATTTTCATGTATTACTTGTGTAATTTTGAGCAGCTAGCTTACCCCACCTCTACTCCCCAGATAAACTCTGCCAAGATATGACTCCTGCCTTAATTCTTGCTCCATTTCTAGTATTTGTTATATTGCACAAGCAGTATTCACAAGAGATACTTGTGTGTACCCGGGAAACTTGATTTTAAGAGGTATACTTCTGGAGGGGCAGTTAACTCTCCCTAACCATCTTTCCACCACCACCACCACCACCTTGCTGCTCCAATTTTTATACTATGTATTAAAAATAAACTCAAACTTTCAGAATACTAGTAAAATGAGCATCATATACTATTACAACAGTTTAACAATTCTTAACTTAGCCATATTTTTCTAATCGTTTTGCTGAATTTTAGAAAGTAAATTATAAATATGATTTAATAATCAAATATTTCTTTCTTAAAATGTTTTAAGTTTTTATTTAAATCCAGTTAGTCAACATATAGTGCAATACTGGTTGGAGGAGAAGAATCCAGTGACTCATCACCCACCACACCCACCACCCCTTCCTCAACACACAACACCCAGTGTTCATCACAACAAGAGCCCTCCCCAACACCCATCACCTATCCAGGCCATCTCCCGCCCACCTCTCCCTCGCCCCCGCCCCCACCCCAGCAACTCCTAATCTGCTCTCCATACTCAAGAGTCTCTTATGGTCTGCCTTCTCTCCCTTCTTCTTCTTTTTTTTTTTTTCCCCTTCGCCAGTGCCCTTCAAACTCCACATATTTCAGTATGTATCTTCAAAAATAAGAACGATTTCCTCCGTCCTCCAAAAATGAAATACACTAACCAAAGTAATGGTAATTCTCTTCTGTATTTCTATTATCTAGTCTATATTCGCTTCTCCAATTGTAGTCTCTTGCAACTGTTGTTTTTTCCCCACTAGCATCCAATCGAGAATCATGCTTTGCAATATGTTGTCTGGTCATAAGGTTAAAGTCTAAAGCACAGTATCTGAGGATTCAGAAAGTTTCCAACGTTCAGATCTCATTGTTAAGTCCCAACTCACTAACTGAGGAGGAAACGCTTCTAAAATTACTTCCTTTGGTCTCAAAGTTTTATGGGAAATGTAGTCTTAAATGTTATGGGCCTACCGCACAGCACTCTGGGAACGGGACTTGGGGCTTTTTCTGCGCAAGCGCATAGCCAACCTTGTTTCTTTCCGCCCGTCTTCTCTGGTTGAAAAAGGACACGAACTCGGGTTCTTTGGCTGTTTACGGGAGTGGAGGCTTTGCACTGGGGGTGGGAGCACTGGAAACACGGCTCCGGGAGGCCTGGGGCCCTACCAAATCCGGTAAGTTTGTGTGCAGCTTGCGCGAGAGGGAAGTCCCGGGAATTTCCTAGCGGATCCTCCCCTCCCCCAGTCCCTGTGTGCTTGAGACGTCGGTTCCCGCCTGCTTCCGTGGCGCAGGTGGGGCTGCGGCCCTCGTCTGGGGAAGGTACTCCTCGCGGACGCCGAGTGCGCAGACTGCAGGCAGTGAGAAGGGAATCCACCTTCATAAAAATGTTTTCGACGAACATGAGGCTACTAACAGCTTTTGGAATTACTCTGAGAAGATGTCAGCTGCAAAGCTTTTCGTCAAGTGCTTGTAAAAATCGGTGTGTAACTGCTATCACAAGACACTTTGTTTCCTTTGGTATTTTACTTAAGCCTCACAATTTCCCTTATAATTATGCCGTTTTTAAGAAGTGCAAGTTTACTGGAGGCCGAATAATATACACCAGGGCACAAGCTAGTAGGTGGCGAGGTTGCATGTAATTACAAGGAGGTTGTACTCCCTACATAGTCTTGCTCTCAGCATCCTTTCTGCCCCAAACCCAGATTTGCAACCTTCGGATCTCTTAGAAGCATAGCCTGCCCCCAGATTTCCAGAGATGTGATTGTGAAGTGAATATGGACAGAATCTCACAAGGTGGTAAAATATATCCTGGGATTTGTGGATTCTTTTCAGAGCCCCTGGTCAAGAGATTCTTGAACTTTATTGCACCTTGTAAGCTGTCTCCATCCTCAAAGGCACAGTCTGATAATCTAATAATGCAGTGCTGGCCAATAGAAAGATAGTGGAAACTATAATTTTTTAAAAATTTTTCAGTAGCAATAATAAAAGAAAGATGAAATTAGTTCTATTGATGTGTTTAACTCTGTATATCCGATACATTATTATTAACACACTTCAGGTGTAGTAGTTGCATTCAGCTAATGGCTACGTTACTGGGTAGTACACTTATATGGGATTCCAAAGTCAGGTTTAGAGTGCTAAATGGAAGTTTCAGATATGGTGAATTTGTTTCTCAGGCCCAGATCCCAGCCCCTCTCTAGTAAAGTAATTTAAGAAAAAAAGGGCCTTAGAACAACCATCATTTAGAAGAATAGCTCTTCTGACAGATTGCCTCACTGGAGGTTCAGAGCAGAGGTAGAAATTTCAAGAAAGGCACAGGTCCTGACTTGCTCCACCACAAGCAGTTTTTTGATCCTTGTTAAGCATGAGATGAGTCAGACTTGATGATCCACACAGAAACCATCACAAACTGTGTGACAGTGGGCACTGGACAGCTTGCAGAAGGTGGTAAACCTGAGGTTGAAAGGGATGGGTGGCTCTCAGGTTGTGCAGGAAAAGGCACTTCACTGGATGGCAGGTAAGGACATGATGCCCAGGGAAGGTATAAGCAGCCAGAGCTGATGAAATCCGAAATAGCACCCTGTTTCCTTCACTCTCCCCTCATTCTTTCCAGATTCTGATCTGCCGTCATACCATGTCCATTACCACATGTGGCATCTAGAGTTACGCTAATGCTCCCTCTTTCCTAAGTTTAGGGAATGACAAAAGGATAGTAGAACAAAAGTTTTCTTTTCTTTGGAAGCTCAAAATGTTGGGCCTGAAATGAATGATTTTTGTAAAGAAACCCAGGGTAGAAGTAAGCACTTAAGCACAGTCCTGTTTATTTACACAGTTAAGTACTAGAGGCATCTTACTAAAAAGTCTGTTTTAGAATTTGCAACCAAGTTAGAACAAAAAGTTAGGAAAAATATTTCTTTCATAAGCATCCCATCTTTATTTTGAAGTTTTCTGGGGAAGCTCTAACTCAAGGTGTAAAGGCAACACAAATTTGATTAACAATCCCATCTTAAGTAGGTGTTTTTTTTTTTAAAACAAACAAACAAACATTAGTTTAAATGAAGGTAGAAGGTTTTACCTTTGTATACCTGAATTTGCTTAACCAATATCCTTTTGTTTTATTTGTGTTTTTTTGTTTTGTTCTTATTTAGTCAGAAGGGGACATAATTGTTAATTCATGAATATGAGTTTCCATGCAGTGAAATGCAAGGTCAAGCCTCTGTAATCATATCGCAGATGCAGTGTTCAGTATTACCTCTGTGTGGTCCTTCTTGTTCCCTCTCAAGAATGTCAAAAGGATATTCTTCTATAGGGAAACCTTTTTTCCAGCTGATGTTACGAGATTTTTAGGTAAATGAAAATAGTTGTAAGGCAGACCAGGTTTCTTATCACCCTATTTCTCCTTCCTCTTTCCCAGCTGAGCCTTTTCATTTCTTTACATTCTTCAAGGAGCAGCAGAAAATGAACATGGTGTGGGTAAGTTCTATTTTTAATAGTCTGTTTTATAGTAGATTTTATAAGGGTTTTAGAGTCTATTAACATGAAAAAGTAGAAATAGAAATGAATCAGATGCATTTAGATGCAAAGGTGGCATGTGGATATGAAATTGGAGTTCCAGATTTATTTCTGAATTTTGGTAGCCATGTCAAACAAACTGTACTGCTTTAAAGGTTGGCATGGATGAGAAGATTAAGCAAACCACATTACCCTCATAGAATGTTAAAACATTTCAAGTTAAAAATGATCTTTATTTTTTGAGTAGGTGATTTAGTTAACAACTTTTCAGTAATAATTCTAAAATAATCTAGAACATTGTCTCTACTTGTTCTTCAATAAAAGTAGAAGATGTAATGTTAAATGTGAACTTGGTCAGTTCTGTTTTCCAGAAACTCAAACATTTTTTTCTGTTAAATCAGCTGAATATCCCTTAAAATTACTCTCCATAAATATTTTGAGTACCCATGATATTCAGGTTGCTCAGGAGTTTAAAATCATAATGCTTTGGTTTCTCTCAGAGAAACCTGCCTGTTATATCTGGTGACCAGAGACTTGATTATAATCAACTCCATTGGGTCTTTTCTAATTATTTCTGTACCTGACATCTCTGTAGCATTTGCCTCTACATCTCACTCTGTCCTTCTGGCAAGTTTCTTTGTTAGTGACCATGACACACTCCAGTGGCCCCATCCTTACAGTGCTGATATCTTTTTCGAGTCATCTCTTTCCCTTGTCATTTTACGTGGTTCATTCCCAGTTTCTGACTTTGGCCCTTTAATTTGCTCTATTAGTCTTAGATTGGTTTCATTGTCTTTATTTTTTTTAAGCTTTATTGAGATTCAGTTCACATGCCATGCTGTTCACCATTTAAGTGTAGAATTCAAGTGTTTTAATATACTCACAGACTTGTGCAAATACCACCACAGTCAATTTTAGAACAGTTTCATCATCTTAAAAAGCAGCTCTGCATTTTATCCCCTCTCATCTGCTCATTTCCTCCAAACCCAAGCACCACTAATCTATTTTCTATCTGTATAGATTTGCTGAACCACTCCCTGTATTATTCTTATAGGGCAGTTCTGCTGTGACAAATTTTGTTTATCTGGGAAGGTTTAATTTTTCTGTTTTTGCTGGATATACAATTCTTGGTTGACAACTTTTTTTTCCCAGCACTTACTTTATCATATATCATTTCACTGTCTTCTGTCCACCATGGTTTCTGATTAGTAATCTGCTTTTAATACTATTGTACATGATGAGTCACTTCTTTCATGCTGCTTTCAGTATTGTTTCTTTGTCTTTACTGCTTGATACTATCCCATATTTTATTTTTGTGTCATTATTTTTCTTTCTGTTTTCTCACACTATGTAATTTCAATGGGCATATTGTCCAGTCTGTTCATTCTTTCTTTCACCTGTTCAAATCTGCTGTAGAATCCCTTTGGTGAAATTTTGATTTAGTTATTATTATCAACTCTTGAGTTTCTATATAATTTCTATTTGTTGTTAAAATTTCTATCTCTTTATTGATATCCTTCATTTAGTGAAACATATTTTATTTTCCTTTAGTCCTTGGACTTTTTTTCCTAGATATTTGACCATATTTAATATGGCTGATTTAAGGTTATTGTCTAGTAAATCCAATGTCTGCTTCCTTAAGAGCATTTTCTATTGATTATACCTTTTCTGCATATGGGCCTTTCCTGTTTCTTCCCTTGTTTACTAAACTTTTTTTGTTGAAAATAGGACATTTTAAATAGAAGAATGTGCCAGTTCTAGAAATCAGAATTTCTCCCCTCCACTGGGGTCATTGTTGAAATTTATTTGTTCAGTGACTTCTTAAAAAATTCTGTAGAGGGGCGCCTGGGTGGCTCAGTGGGTTAAGTCGCTGCCTTCGGCTCAGGTCATGGTCTCAGGGTCCTGGGATCGAGTCCCGCATCGGGCTCTCTGCTCAGCAGGGAGCCTGCTTCCCTCTCTCTCTCTCTCTCTGCCTGCCTCTCTGTCTACTTGTGATCTCTCTCTGTCAAATAAATAAAATCTTTAAAAAAAAAAAATTCTGTAGAGCCTGTGTTTCTTTCATCTGATAGTTGAAGTATCTACAGAAATTTCTCTAAATGCCTAGAACCAGTGAGTCTCCCAGTCATTGCTTAGGGGCTCTGTGCATGTCCAGGAATTCTTCAACAGACAGATGGTTTATAACTGCATTAGCTTAGACTTCCTTCTAATGACAAACCTCAAGGTCACCTAGGGGTGACAGCTCAGAGCCTTCTCATAGCTTTCTTGAGTATGCTCATAACCTTAGGCATATGCACAGCCCTTTGTAAGTTTGCAGCCTCCTTGATTCTCAGGAATATATCAGAGCTTTTCAGAAACATTTATGGACATCTCGTTGTCCAACTTTTCTTTTCAGTTTTCTTGGTTAAGTCATTATTTGCTTCAGCTGTTATCTACCACCTCAGGTAGCCATTAAGTTTTTGACAAATGATGAGTGAGGATAAGGCTTTTCACACTGAGCTCTGAGTTAGCTCAAATAAAGGTATCCTTATAAGTGGGATCTTTCAGGAAATCACCAAACTGGCCAAATAATGACAGTTTTCTGTGAATGAGGCTTTGATGGGTCTCCAGTCCAGTTCTGCTGTTGTGGTTGCCAGGCTGCTGGCTGCAGACCATTGGTTGTCAAACTATTGCAGAGTTGTAAAGAGAGGGATGGGAGCAGGGTATCACCATTCTTACTATGGTTCAGCTGTTTTGTTTTTGTTTGTTTTTTATAAACATTTTGAAGATAGCCTTTGTTAATTTTTGTAATTTTTGCTAGTTTTTTTTTTTTAAAGATTTTATTTATTTATTGAGAAAGCGAAAGAGTATGTGAGTGTTGGGGGGCAGGGAGGGGAAAGAGAGAGAGAATCTCATTGCCGACTCTGCTCTGAGCATGGAGCCTGACGTGGGGCTTGATCCGACAGCCCCGAGATTATGACCTGAGCCAAAATAAAGAGTTGGACACTTAACCAACTGAGCCACCCAGGCACCCGTTTTTGCCAGTTTCTTCATAGTTTTTTCTGAAGGAGAGAATTTTTTGGATCCTTACTTAGCCAGTTTGATTTATGTCACTTGTTAGCTTTTTTTAAATCTGATTGATCTTATTAAGTCATATATTAAAGAGATAAACAAAAATGAAAGCAGTGCAACTTTTCTAATTTTTTTAGTTTTGGAGGATATAATTACCTTTTCTTTTTATCTTTTTTAGGTTAAATTTTATGAGAGATGTTCCTGTTCTTTTATTTATTTGTTTTAGTTACCAGCTATTACTACTGAGTTTCACATGCAGGAGGTACTCACTTAGTAAAACTAAAGACATGAATGAACAAATAATTGGATACATAACACTGAGGGGGAAAAAGAAACTTGTTTCTGTCCTTTTATCTCTTAGTTTTCTTCCATTTCTTTTCTACTTTTAATTGTGATAAGAATACTTAACATCTACCCTCAGCACATTTTTATGTGTATAATACTATACTGTTAACTGTAGGGATGATGTTGCATAGCAGATCTCTGAAACTTAATGACTTTGCATAACTGAAACTTTATACCTGTTGAATAGCAACTCTCCAATTCCTCCTCTTCCTAGCCCCTTTGAATTGTTCTGTTGTGGAAGTTTTCCCTTTTTGCATTTTCCAAGATTCTACCCTTTCCTGACTCTTACTACTTTTCAGAAAGCTTTTTCTTTGGCTTTGTGGCCTATCTATACTTTTCCTGCCAGCCTCTTTAATATTCGTGCTTCCCTAAATGCTTTTTGGTATTTTCTTTCTTCAGTTCCATATAGGATGTATAGCATGTAGCTCGAGTTGCTGTCTGATTGCCTTTTAAAATTTTACCACCTAAATTGCTAGTAATTCCTAAATGCTTGTCTTCATCCTTAGACCTCCCTTCTGTACTTTAAAACTATATGTATATTAGTTTAAGGGATGGTTCCAGCTTTATGTTTACAGACCATTCAGGAGCAACATGAACAGATCTGTCTCACTAGAACTTCTAACACATTTTTTTTTCCTTTTGTTTCCTAAATGTCAGTGTTTGGCATCAACATTCCAGAAGCTGCTCATTTAGTTAGACTGGGTGGTTGTACAAGAAAGTAATTATAAAATTGTACAAATTGTACAAGTGTACAGTTGTACAAGTTGTACAAGGAAGTAGTTATCAAATTGGTTGCTGCTGCTACTCTGTAAATCCCTGTCCTTATATTCATTGCTGTTACTTCAGTGTAAATAATATCACTTATATTGGTCTCTGTAATTCCAAATCCTTGGTAAGTTGTTCTTTGCTCTTCATGAGCTCTAGATTTATATATCTTTATATACGTATTTATATACATATAATGTATATAATGTAAAATATCTCCAAAGCTTACGTGTATCTTCTTTGTCTCCCATTATTTACAATGATGATGTCTGAGGAGGGAGTGAACATCTTAGAATTCTCTAGAATACCCACAGTACCTTGGGATGAAGAGGAAGAGTTGTAGGAACTCTTTACATTGAATTTTTTGTCTTAAAAAATCTATAGTTCATAAATGTATAAAGGAATTATAGTACGTTAAAAACCTTTTTAACTGAGCACCTCCCCAGTTAAAGACAAAATTAGGTCAGAAATAGGTGTATTTGATAACCATATCTTTTAGAGCTTAAGAGTAAACAGTAGTTGTTCTCAAAGATATTTTCCTTGTCATATGATTCTGAATCTTTGAAGAAACTGTGTTGTTACAGGGATCCATGTCATTTGAAGATGTGATTGTCGAATTTACCCAGGATGAATGGCAGTACATGAGCCCTGCTCAAAGGATCCTGTACAGAGATGTGATGCTAGAGAACTATAGCCACCTCATCTCAGTGGGTAAGCAGACCTTATTATGGGACTTCATCTAATTAAATTTCCTTTTTTTAAGTTATTAAGGTACATGGACTCCTTGTAGAGATTAATGTTGTACTGGCTTTTGAGCAGGAGGTCTAAGGTACCTGAAGCCTTTAGGAAATAGACACAATGTTTATGTTATGACTTTCCCATGGAGTACTTCAAATATGCACATTTATTTTGCTGCTCTTGTTGCTATATCTTTTAACTCTTTTAGAAACCAAAAAGCCCATGGATCTGGCATATATATATATATATATATCCTCAATTGTCATGTTTACAGGGTGTTGCACCACCAAACCTGAGATGATCTTCAAGTTGGAGCAAGGAGAAGAGCCCTGGTCCTTAGAGGAAGAATTCCTAAACCAGAGGTACCCAGGTGAGTGAGCACTGACAGAAGGAAACACTTGGGGTAGTTAAACTTTTAGGGGAATACCTTTGAAAGTTTTGTTTGTTTGGTTGGTTGGTTGTTTTACCCTTTTAAACAGCTCTATTGAGATACTATTTACATATCGTACAATCCAGCCATTAAAAGGTGCATTTCAGTGGCTTTTCATATATTCACAGATATGTGTAAATATCACCACACTCCCATTTTCATCACCTCAAAAAGAGACCTCATACCTTTTAGTTATTACCTCCATATCCTCCCTTCCTCTGCAGCCCCATCAATCACTAATCTACTTTCTGTCTTTATAGATGAGCCTGTTGCAGACATTTCATGTAAATGCAGTTACACATTATATGGTCTTTTATGATAGGTTTCTTTCACATAGGATTACAAGGTTCTTATATATCAGTACTTGATTCATCCTTTGTATGGCAAAATAATGTCTCATCGCATGTATTTGCCACATTTGTTTGTCCATTCTTCATTCAGTTGACGTTTAGGATTCTACCTTTTGGCTGTTGAGTAATGCTGATAGAAACATTCACTTACAAGGTTTTGCACAGATTTTTTTTTTTTTTTTTTTTTACATAACGTTTTAATTTCTCTTATTGAGTTGAACTTGATTCAAATGGCTGGGTTGTGTGATAACTGTTTCAAGAATTTCAAGACTATTTTCCACAGTGTCTGCCTATTTATTTTCATTCCTAGTGACAGCATATGAGGGTTCTAATTTTTCCCACGTTAGGGGCATAGATATTTAAAATTGTTAGATCTTCTTGTTGGACAGTTCCTTTGAGTATGATATAGTATCCTTCCTCATCTCTTATTATAGTCTTTGGCTTAAAATCTAATTGATCTGATAAAAGGATTGCCACTCCTGCTTTCTTCTGATGTCCATTAGCATGATAAATTCTTTTCCACCCCCTCACTTTAAACCTGGAGGTGTCTTCGGATTTAAGATGAGTTTCTTGTAGGCAACATATAGATGGGTTTTGTTTTTTTATCCATTCCGATACCCTCTGTCTTTTGATTGGGGCATTTAGCCCATTAACATTCAGGGTAAGTATTGAGAGATAGGAATTTAATGCCATTGTATTGCCCGTAAGGTGACTGTTATTGTATATTGTCTCTGTTTCTTTCTGATCTACTACTTTTAGGGTCTCTCTTTGCTTAGAGGACCCCTTTCAATATTTCCTGTAGAGCTGGTTTGGTATTTGCAAATTCTTTCAGTTTTTGTTTGTCCTGGAAGCTTTTAATCTCTCCTTCTATTTTCAATGATAGCCTAGCTGGATATAGTATTCTTGGCTGCATGTTTTTCTCGTTTAGTGCTCTGAATATATCATGCCAGCTCTTTCTGGCCTGCCAGGTCTCTGTGGATAAGTCTGCTGCCAATCTAATATTTTTACCATTGTACGTTACAGACTTCTTTTCCCGGGCTGCTTTCAGGATCTTTTCTTTGTCACTAAGACTTGTCAATTTTACTATTAGGTGACGGGGTGTGGACCTATTCTTATTGATTTTGAGGGGGGTTCTCTGAACCTCCTGGATTTTGATGCTTGTTCCCTTTGCCATATTGGGGAAATTCTCTCCAATAATTCTCTCCAGTATACCTTCTGCTCCCCTCTCTGTTTCCTCTTCTTCTGGAATCCCAATTATTCTAATGTTGTTTCGTCTTATGGTGTCACTTATCTCTCGAATTCTCCCCTCGTGGTCCAGTATCTGTTTGTCCCTCTTTTGCTCAGCTTTATTCTCTGTCATTTGGTCTTCTATATCGCTAATTCTTCCTTCTGCCTCATTTATCCTAGCAGTGAGAGCCTCCATTTTGATTGCACCTCATTAATAGCTTTTTTGATTTCAACTTGGTTAGATTTTAGTTCTTTTATTTCTCCAGAAAGGGCTTTTATATCTCCCGAGAGGGTTGCTTTAATATCTTCCATGCCTTTTTCAAGCCCGGCTAGAACCTTGAGAATCGTCATTCTGAACTCTATATCTGACATATTACCAATGTCTGTATTGATTAGGTCCCTAGCCTTTGGTACTGCTTCTTGTTCTTTTTTTTGTTGTGAATTTTTCTGCCTTGTCATTTTGTCCAGATAAGAGTATATGAAGGAGCAAGTAAAATACTAAAAGGGTGGCAACAACCCCAGGAAAATATGCTTTAGCCAAATCAGAAGAGATCCCAAATCGTGAGGGGGGAGAAAGGGGATTAAAAAGGGGTTCAGAAACAAAAAAAAAAAAAAAAGAAACTATTAAAAAAAGAAAGCCGATTAAAAAATATAAAAAGGAAAAAAAATATATATATATTAGATAAACTATTTAAAAAACGTTAAAAAAGAAAACGGTAAAAGTTAAAAATAATTTAGCAGAAGAAGAGAAAGAAAAAAGAAAAAGAAAAAAAAATTAAATTAACTGCAAGGCTAAAGAATCATGGGGAGAAAGCCATGAGTTCTGTGCTTTGCTTTCTTCTCCTCTGGAATTCCGCCGCTCTCCTTGGTATTGAAACTGCACTCCTTGGTAGGTGAACTTGGTCCTGGCTGGGTTTCTCTTTGATCTTCTGGGGGAGGGGCCTGTTGTAGTGATTCTCAAGCGTCTTTGCCCCAGGCGGAGTTGCATCGCCCTTACCCGGGGCGGGCTGAGTAATCAGCTCGGGTTTGCTGGGTTTGCTTTTGGGAGCTTTTGTTCCCTGAGGCTTTCCGTAGAGTTCCGAAAGACGGGAATGAAGATGGCGGCCTCCCGGTCTCCGGCCTGGAGGAGCCGAGAGCCTGGGGCCCCACAGTGCGCCCCCAGAGAACAGCGCCCAATTATCCCGTCACCCTGGCCTCCAGCTGCGCTCTGAGCTGACCGAGCCTGCGACTGGTTCAAGGTAACCTCGAGTTTAGAGCTTACTCCTCGGCTCTGTCTCTGTAGCTGGCTTCCCTGTTCTAATACCGGTAAGCTCTGCGACACTCAGACACCCCTGATCCTTCTGTGACCCTGTGGGGCCTGAGGCCGCGCTGACCCCGCCTGGGCTTCACCCCAGTTAAGCCTCTGGAGCGATGTCCCTCAGCGGAACAGACTTTTAAAAGTCCTGATTTTGTGCTCCGTTGCTCCGCCGCTTGCTAGGAGCCGGCCCCTCCCCCCGTGGTCTTTCTTCCAGTCGCTTTGGATTCACTTCTCTGCCAGTCCTACCTTTCAGATAGTGGTTGATTTTCTGTTTCTAGAATTGCTGTTCTTCTTCTCTTCAATCTCCCGTTGGATTTGTAGGTGTTTGCAATCTTTAGATAAGCTATCTAGCTGATCTCCCGCTACCTGAAGTAGTCTCAGCCTGCTACTTCTCCACCATCTTGACTCCTCCCCGAGGGTTCTAATTTTTCTACACCTTCACTAACACTTAGTATTATCTGACTTCTTTATTCTAGCCATCTTAGTAGATGTGAAGTGGTATATCATTGAAGTTTTGATGTGCATTTTTGTACTAGTCATTTGGCCTGGCATAATAAATATCATAGTCTGGGTGGCCTAAATAGTAGAAATTTATTTCTCATAGTTCTGGAAGTTGAAAGTCCAACATCAGGCTGCCAATATGTTTAATTTCTGGTGATGCTTCTTCCTGTCTTCTACTGACTGTGACCCCTATGGCCTTTCCTCTGTGCTTACGTGGAGAGAGAGCTGTGGTGTCTCTTCCTATTCTTTCAAGGACACCAAGCCTATAAGTTCATCGAGCCCCACCCTGATGAACTCATTTAACCTTAATTTCCCCAAAGGCCTTACCATCAAATACAGTAACATTGAGGGCCAGGGCTTCAACATAGGAATTTGGGGGGGAGGTATAATTCATTCCATAACAACATGCCTGGTCCCTAGTGATGTCAAGCATTTTTTTCATATACTTATTGGTATTTGGTGTAACCTGATAAATCCAGGAACTTCAAAAATTAGAGTTTCAAAGAATTCTTAGAGCAAAAGAGTGAAATCATCCTATATGTGTTTACTGAAAGTTTTTGTTGTGAAGCTGTTGAGCCAGACAGCATAATTTTTAGATTAAGCATATTTCCTAGTCAGTGTATATAAGTGATTTGATCGTATTGGTTGCCTAAAAGAAATAAGTATGTTTGAAAGATTGCAGTAAAAGAATAGTAAAGTTATTCAGTCAAAAATGAAATAATTTAGAGTTTCATGTTATTCAGGCTTGAATGTAGACAGTACATGCAGTAACTTAGGGGCGCCTGGGTGGCTCACCAATTAAACATCTGCCTTCAGCTGAGGTCATCCTCTCAGGGTCCTGGGATTGAACCCCATGCCAGGCTCCCTGTTCAGTGGGGAGCCTGTTTCTCCCTCTCTCTCTGCCCCACACCTTCCTCATGCTTTCTGACTCTCTCAAATAAATAAATAAAATCTTCATAAATAATAAACAAGTAAATGCATTAACTTAAAAGACAGCCCTTTTTTCAATAGCACAGGTTAAAGTAAACCCTTAAGCATTTGAATGACTGCACCAAACAGTATCATGCCAGCTATCATAAAACACAAAATAATGAGGTCTAAGAATTTAAAATTCACCAGGGGTAGGAGATAATAATGTACCTCATCTGATTAAAGATACTATGAACACTAAGTAAGTATGCCTGTATGGGATGTAAATGATACTTATATTAGAGTGAACTCGGGGTGCCTGGGTGACTCAGTCAGTTAAGCATCTGCCTCCGGCTCAGGTCATGATCTCAGGGTCCTGGGATGGAGCTCTGTGTTGGGCTCCCTGCTCAGCAGGGAGTGTGCTTCTCCCTTTCTCTCTGCTCCTTCCCCATGCTCCTTCTCTCCCACTCTCTCAAATAAATAAAATCTTTAAAAAAAAAGTGAACCATGTATTTGTACGTGTATCCTGATCAAAGAACAAGTCTTTCACCTTCCATAGGTTAATCATAAGATAGTGAAAATATAGTGTTAATCTATAAAGAAAACCAGTTAAGTTTAGAATATAAGTTTAGTTTAGAATCCCATAAGTAATATTATCAACATATTTTGATAAAACTAGAAATTAATGAGTAAACCAAAAACTCTTAACATGGATATTTTAAAATTATCTCTTTTAAACAATGTATAAAAAAGGCCATCAAGTCCAAAATTGTGTGACAATTATAAAATAAATGTGTGCATTATAAACCTTAGGCTATAGCTAAGTTAGTGAACAGAGTTAAAATGGTAGTCTTGTAATTAAGCGAGAACAGTAAAAATATACCAACACAAGGGGAATTTAAAAGTGAAATTAAAAATTAATAAACTGGAAGACCGAGAAATTATAGAATGTTTCTTAGAATTAAAAAAACAGTGAAAGGGATGAAATTTTAGCTAACCCTAACAGACAAAAGAAGCACTTATATAATAAATTCAAAATTATAAATAGTTAATAGAATATCAAAGAAAATTTCATTCATAGGAATGTTGTGGTAGGATTTGCTCTATCTCATATGTAAAGCTCTGAGAGTTAAGTAGTGTGGAACTGGAAGTGGGATAGTTTAATAAATTAGCAAAACAGAAAAGGAAGTTCAATGAAAAAAAATATACTTCATAGATAATTGGTCTTAATGGATGGCACTATCCCCACAAAACAGTGGAGAAGGAATCGCAAAGTAACCTTATGGGTCTAAAGGAAAAATGGGATTCAGGTGACTTAAAGGCCTGATTTTTCTTCAAAGCAAAACTAGAAATATTCTATATGGTAATAAGGAGAATGTGTTTGTGACTCTGCCTAGGGAGGGAATTGATAAGATATAGGAGTATTAACCAGGGGAAGGATGGAGTGAATATATTCCATTTTACTCTCCACTAAGTACAGCTAAATGTATGTGTGTGTGTATCTATTTATTTGTGTATTTATATATATGTATTTATATATATGTGTATCATGTGACAATACATATGATGCATATATATAGAATAAATGTAATATTCTGAAAGATTACAAAACAAAGAAGGTGAGCTAGGGAATGTGGTACCTGATGAAATACAGGGTGGTTACTGTTAGGAGAAGGCTGGTAGGGACCCCTCCCCATTGTTAATTTGGTAGCCTATTCCTCCAACTCCCAAAGGTGTCATTGGAGGTTTAGTGGGGAATGTGGACTTTTGTCCACTTTGGCAGTAGTGAAACTGCATTGCACTTCTTTTATTGGCGTGATTTCAGAGGAAGTTGACTAAAATTGAATATTAATTATGTTAATTTTGATAAGTTCAATATATTAATTTTCTCATAAATATCATGCATTTGTTGTTTTGTCTAGAAATATCCAAACCCAAAGTAAGACAGATTTATTCATGTTTTCTTCTAGAAAATTTTACATTTCACATTTTACATTTTGTGATTCATTTGGTTTTAGTTCTCATAGACAGGATGGGATAGGTGTCAAGTTTAAATTTTTGAAAAGGAGAGTCCAGTTATTCTAGCACCATTTATTGAAAAGATTATCCTTTCTCTACTGAATAGCATTTCCATTGTTCTTAGAAAATGGGTAAATGTATATTTTGTATATGGTACATAAGTTTATGTGTGTGTTTGTATATTTGTACTTATATTCTATACATGTGAGACTGTATTTCTGTGGTATCTGTATTTTTTAATTCATCTACCTATCTGTCCTTATGCCGATACATTAACTTTATTATTGGAAGTTCTTTTTTTTTTTTTAAGATTTTATTTATTTATTTGACAGAGATCACAGGTAGGCAGAGAGGCAGGCAGAGAGAGAGGGGGAAGCAGGCTCCCTGCCAAGCAGAGAGCCAGATGCGGGGCCTGATCCCAGGACCCTGAGATCATGACCTGAGCCGAAGGCAGAGGCTTAACCCACTGAGCCACCCAGACACCCCCAGAGGTTTAACATCTTAAAATCCAATCCATAAAGAAATGCACATCTCCCTTTATTTGTAATTTATTTTATTCCTTTTATCAGTAGTTCTTGGAATATAGATACCAACTCTTTTGGGGTTTGTTTTTAGCACCATGGTAAATTATATTCTTTGTCTGATTTAAAATTCCAGTGATAATTGTTTGTACATGATTGGCTTTTGTGTATCAGCTTTGTATTTTGCCTTTGTATTTTGCCACTTATTAAGGAGCTTTTTTGAAGATCTTTCTATGGTTCTCTCTATAGATTTTGTATCTTTATTTCTGTTCTTGCCATACTGCATTGGTGGGAACTTCCAGTACAGTCTGGAATAGAGGTGCTGAGGCTAGACACCCATATTTTTCCAATCTTAGAATTTAAGTATTCAAGCTCTCTCTCTCTTTTTTTTTAAGATTTTTAAAATTTATTTGACAGAGAGATCACAAGTAGGCAGAGAGGCAGGCAGAAAGAGACAGGGAAGCAGGCTCCCTGCCCTGCAGAGAACCCAGTGTGGGGCTTGATCCCAGGACCCTGAGATCATGATCTGAGCTGAAGGCAGAAGCTGAGCCACCCAGTGCCCCAAGTATTCAGTCTCTTAACCATAAATTCCATTTACAGTAGGTTAATGGATTGATTTTGAAATTTGTGAAATATCTTTGCCTTAAATTATTTGATTATGTGATTTTAATTCTTTAGATGATTAATATGGTGGATTACATTGACTTTTAAATATTTCAACAGTTTGTATTCTTGGTATGAATCCCCCTTGATCCTGATATATCATTTCTTTTTTACATTTTCTACATTGCTCTGTTGTTTTTTTAAATGAACGTATAATGTATTAGTTGCCCTAGGGGTACAGGTCTGTGAATCATCATTCTTACATAATTCACAGCACTCACCATAGCACATACCCTCCCCAGTGTCCATCACCTGTCCACCCCATCCCTTCCAGCCCCCCTCTCCCCCAAGCAGCCCTCAGTTTGTTTCCTGAGATTAAGAGTCTCTTATGGTTTTTCTCCCTCCTTGGTCCCATCTTGTTTCATTTTTCCCTCCTGTCCCCGCATGAACCCCGACCCTGCCTCTCAAATTCCTCATATCAGAGAAATCATATGATAATTGTCTTTCTCTAACTGACTTGTTTCACTTAGCATAATAGTCCCTAGTTCCATCCACATCATTGTAAATGGCAAAGTTTTTTTTTAATGGCTGCATAGTATTTCAGTGTGTGTGTGTGTGTGTGTGTGTGTGTGTACACATTCATTTTCTTTCTTCTTTATCCATTCATCTGTTGATGGACATCTAGGTTCTTTCCATGGTTTGGCTATTGTGACACCTCTTGTTTCCTGACTGATTAATTTTAGCCATTCTGACTGGTGTGAGGTGGTATCTTACTGTGGTTTTGATTTGTATTTCCCTGATGTGGAGTGATGTTGAGCACTTTTTCATGTGTCTGTTGGCCATTTGGATATATTTGCAGAAATGTCTATTCATGTCTTCTTCCCATTTCTTGATTAGATTATTTGTTCTTTGGGTGTTGAGTTTGATAAGTTCTTACAGATTTTGGATTCTAGCCCTTTATCTGATAACGTTATTTTCCCATTCTGTTGGTTGTCTTTGGTTTTGTTAACGGTTTCCTTTGCTGTGCAAAAGCTTTTGATCTTGATGAACTCCCAGTAGTTCATTTTTGCCCGTGTTTCCCTTACCTTTGGTGATATTTCTAGGGAGAAGTTGCTGTGGCTGAGGTTTGGTTTGTTTGTTTTTTTTTTTTTTTTGGTTTGGTTTTTTTTTTTGAGAATTTTGACATTTATGCTATGAGGGATATTGGTCTGTAGGTTTCTTGTATTTTCCAGAAGAAATTATTTAACATTGGTTTTTGTTTTTTGTTGTTTTTTTTTTTTTTTAACATTTGGCAGAATTCATTAGTTACTGCCTTCTAATCCTGGAGCTGTTTCTTGGTGCAATGTGTTTGTTGACTATATAATTCAATTTCTTGAATAGATATTGATCTGTTATATCTTATATCAAGTTTTATCTTCCTTCTTGAATGAATTTGGTAGTTTTTGTTTTTTTAAAGAAATTTGTCTATTTCACTTTAATAGTCAATATATGGGCACAGAGTTTCCCCTAATATTCTTCTATTATCTTTTTAGTATCTGTTGTATCAGTATTTATATCCTGTCTTCTATCTTTTCTGATATAAATACTGTGTGTCTTCTCTTTTTTTCCTCTTTTCATTTAAATCATTAAAAAAAATCATCAGTGAACTAAGCTTTGGTTTGATTGAGTTTTCTCTGCTTCCCATTTTCAGTTTCATTTTCTTTAGTTTTTATTATTTTCTTCCTTCTGCTTTTTTTAGATTTAATTTGTTCTCTTTGTCAAGTTTCTTAAGGTGGAACTGGGTAACTGATTGGAGTTTTTTCTAATATAAAAAATTTTAAGCTGTAAATTTATCTCTAAGCACTACTTTAGCTCCATCCCACAAATTTCTGTATGTTCTAAATATTATTTGTTTTCATTCAATTCTACATTAATTTTCTGTGAAATTTTCTCTTTGACCAGTGGGTTAATTAGAAGTATATTAATTTACAAATATTTTGTGTTTCTCCAGGTGACTTTGTGTTACTGATTTCTAGCATAATTTCTTGATGGCCTGAGATTATACTTTGATTTCTGTTCTTTTATATTTGTGAAGATTTTTCTTGCAGTATAGAATGCAGTCTGCTGTGATGAATGTTTCATGTGAGAGAATCTGTAAAGAATATTGAGAGTAATGTAAATTAAATTGTTTTTTAAATGTATTGCATTCTTGGGTTTTGAGAGCATAGTTATTCCAAATGCTGTTTCATCCCTTGTAGCTGTAATATTGTAGTATTCCTGCCTCTTTTCCCTTCTTTCCTTCCCCTACCTGCTGTGTTGCCATAAGTGCCCTTAAACAACAGATTTATTGCTGTTGCTATCATGGATCCCATAGAATTGATAGGAATGTGGTTCCCGGAAGAATTTTGGGTGTGGTTGCTATTAACATCCCTGAATGTCCTGTGAATCGAATGTTCTAGGATTTTTCATGATCTTTCTAGTGAGCTCTTAGTTTTGGCTCATGGAAAGAAGTTTTCTAAGAGTATCCAGTCTTTAATACCTGTGGCAATGGAACTTTCATTCCCAGTTATACCTTTTTTGTTTGGCTTGAGCAGGGTGGGTATTGTCAAAAAGATTTTCTGTTAAACCACCTTTTTTTTTTTTTTTCCAGACCTTTGGCTAGAAGGAACAGGCTTTTCTTGTAGTTCTTTTTGTTATGTATATTGTTGACTTTGGATTGCAGCCTTTTCCAACACTCCAGTGCCCCATATAAGATATATGGGAAGCAGAGAGAACAGCCTTGGAATCCCCTGCTCTGTCATTTCTTGAGTTCCAAAATACACATTCCATTTTGTAGCATCTTACTGACTGACTTACTATTGATTTAGTTACTGATTTATTGCTTGTCCAGGGATTTGTTCATTGTAAAAGGGAGGACTTGGGAAGAAAGGAGCTAGCTACTCATTATTGGCCAGCACTGGAAATAATACCTGTTTTCCATGGATGTGGAAGAAGTATATCTGTCTTTTCTCTATGTGTGTGAATTATTGATCTTTGGAAATGTGACCTGTAATAGAATACGGTACATAACAAACATATGGCTATAAGTTACTCTCCATAAGAAATACAAGATATAAAGATGTTTCCAATTTTTCTCATTTTAGGATATTTCAGTGTTGATATTCACATTGAGGGGAACCAGGAAAAACAAGAGAAACCTCTGTGGCAAGTAATATTCACTGATAACAAAACATTGAGTAAAGATGGGCAGAAAGTTTTAGAAAAACCATTTATTCTGGATATACTTCCAAATTCTTCTGAAAAAATGCCCTGTAAATGTGACTCATGTAGAATGAATTTGCAAGTTGTTTCTGAGTTAATTATTTGTGATAGAAACTATTCAAGAAAGAAGGCTGATTACATGAATGTTTGCAAAAAGTTGCAGCTTGATATTAAAGATGAGAAAACTCATACTAGAGAGAAACGTTATGATTATAATAGAAACATGAAACCTCTCATTAATAGGAAAGATCATCAGAAACTTCAAAGCCTGGAGCAGTCTTTTGAATGTAATGAATTTGGGAAAGTTTTACATGGTAAGACTCTCATTATTATAGGAGAGGAATCATATAAGGGTGATGAACTTAGGAAAACCTGTGATAAAGCAGCTTTATTTAACTACACGAGAACTGGCACAAGAGAGAAATGCTTTGATCTTAATGAATGTGGGAAATCCTGTGACAAAACCACCTCTGTGAATTACAATAAGGTTCACATGGCTGTGACAAACTCTGAATATAATGAGAGTGGGAATAACTTCAGCAGGATCTTGTCTCTCACTCAATCTCAGAGAACTGTTAAAGAACAGCGTGCTTTTGTAAGCAGTAAATGTGATGAAAACATGATCCCGAGCTCAACCCATACAGTACAAAAAAAGACACAAATTAAAGATGAATCTTGTGCATTTAATGGATGTATAAATGCCTTCTACCAGAAATTAGACCTTATAGTATGTCAGAGAACTCACACAGAAGAGGAACCCTATCAATGTGATAAATATGGGAGGTCCTTCCATCAAAACTCAGCTGTCAGTGTACATCAGCAAAATGAAACTGGAGAGAAGTCATTTGAATGTAATGAATGCAGGAAATCCTTTTACCAGAAAGCACAACTCATTCATCATCAGAGGATCCAATCAGGAGAGAAACCTGAGGAATGTGGGGACTCTTTTTATTCAAGTTCACACCCTATTCATTATCCTGGAACTGATATGAGGGTCAGTCTCTATGATTGTAATAAATGTGGGAAAACTTTCTGCCAAAAGTCAAACATCCATGAAAATCTGACAGGTCGCACAAAGGATTATGATAACAGTGGATGTGGGAAACCTTACAAGAAGCCTGCTCTCATAGTACACCAAAGAACATATACAGGGATGAAACTCTGTCAAAGTAATACACATGGGAAAACATTCTCCAAGATAGTACATTTCAAAGAACATCAGAGAATTAACACAGGGGAGAAATCCTACAAATGTATTGAATGTGGGAAAACTTTTTTTAAGACATCACATCTCAGAGCACATCAGAGAATTCACACAGGCGAAAAACCATACAAATGTACTGAATGTGGGAAGACTTTCTCTCACAAGACACACCTTAGTGCACATCAGAGAATCCATACTGGGGAGAAACCCTATGAATGTAATGGATGTGGGAAAACTTTTGCTGATAATTCAACCCTCAGAGCACATCAGAGAATTCACACAGGGGAGAAACCCTATGAATGTAATGAATGTGGGAGGTCCTTTGCCCATATATCTGTTCTCAGAGCACATCAGAGAATTCATACAGGGGAGAAACCCTATGAATGTAATGACTGTGGGAGATCTTTTGCCCATAATTCAGCCCTTAGAGCACATCAGAGAATTCACACAGGGGAGAAACCCTATGAGTGTAGTGACTGTGAGAAGACTTTTGCCCATAATTCAGCTCTCAGAGTACATCAGAGAATTCATACAGGGGAGAAACCATATGAATGTAGTGAATGTATGAAAACGTTTGCCCATAATTCAGCTCTCAGAGCACATCAGAAAATTCATACAGGGGAAAAACTCTATGAATGTAATGAATGTAGGAAAACTTTTTCACAGAAAACGCATCTCAGTACACATCAGAGAATTCACACAGGGGAAAAACCTTACGAATGTAGCGAGTGTGGGAAAACCTTCTCTCAGAAATCATACCTCAGTGGACATGAGAGAATTCACAAAGGGGAAAAACCTTATAAATGTAATGAATGTGGGAAAACTTTTATCTATAAGGCAGCCCTCATAGTCCATCAAAGAATTCACACAGGAGAGAAACCCTATGAGTGTAATGAATGTGGGAAAACTTTCTCCCAAAGAACACACCTCTGTGCACATCAGAGAATCCATACAGGGGAGAAACCTTATGAATGCAAGGAATGTGGGAAAACTTTCGCTGATAATTCAGCCCTCAGGGCACATCAGAGAATTCACACAGGGGAGAAACCCTATGAATGTAATGAGTGTGGGAAAACGTTTTCCAAGACATCACACCTCCAGGCACATCTGAGGACTCAGACAGGGGAGAAACCCTATGAATGTAATGAATGTGGGAAAACTTTCTCCCAGAAGTCATATGTTATTGCACATCAGAGAATTCATACAGGGGAGAAACCCTATGAGTGTAATATATGTGGGAAACCTTTTGCCCATAATTCAACCCTCAGAGTCCATCAGAGAACTCACACAGGTGTAAAATCCTATGAATGTAATGAATGTGGGAAGACTTTCTCCCAGAAGTCACACCTTAGTGCACACCAGAGAATTCACACAGGGGAGAAACCCTATGAGTGTAATGAATGTGGGAAAGCTTTTGCACAAAATTCAACTCTCAAAGTACACCAGAGAATTCACACAGGAGAGAAACCCTATGAATGTAATGAATGCAGGAAAACTTTTATCCGTAAGGCAGCTCTTAGGGTACATCACACCAGAATGCACACCAGAGAGGAAACCCTTACATGTGGTGAATTTGGGAAGTCCTGAAGGGATTCATACCTTAATTGATAACACACAGTAAAAAAGCTCATGTCACAGACTGGCAGACTGTGTCCCTTAAACATTTCTTTTTCCACTAGTCACATAGTTTGTCTAATTTCCCAGTCTTTCATTTGAGTGATACTGGTCATGGAATATGACACTATTACTTTTAAGCTAAGTCCAGACTGCAAAAGTCACCTTATATTCTTTCTGTTCTGTTGTGTTGGGATAGAGGTATTTCCAGGGCAGACTTGGCATGTGTATTAAACATGATAGAGCACAAGGTGAAAGAAGCCAAAATCTGAATAACTGGGTGAAATAGTTCTCCGCTAACAGATCTTCACAAGTTGGCTTAAAACACACACACACACACACACACACACACACACACACACACACACACACACAACTGTACTCTGTTGAACTTTTTTTTTTCAAATATTTTATTTATTTATTTGACAGAGAGAGAGAGAGAGAGAATGAGAGAGGGAATACAAGCAGAGGAAGCCAGAGAGGGAGAAGCAGACTTCCTGAGGAGCAAGGAGCCCGATGTGGGGCTCTATCCCAGGATGCTGAGCTGAAGGCAGATGCTTAATGGCTGAGCCACTCAGGTGCCCCTGTACTCTGTTGAACTCTTAAGGATTTTGTTTTGTTGGTTAAATGCACATAGCTTAGTTAACTCTGTTACTGTGGGACAAAACCCTATGAATATCATGTCACTCAGCCTGTCATTGTACATTGGAGACTTCACATGAGGAAGAAAACTGTCAATATCCTGTTTGGAAGCTTTCATTAAAAATTAGAGAAATCTCAGGGAAAAATACAAAACCCTTTACTACACACTAAATATCAGATAGTTAAGATTTGACCAAAATCTTATATCTTAATAAATGATATTTTTAAACAAATATTGAAAGTTTGCTTCAGATAATTTTTTTTTCCTGAGGAAATGTATATTTTAGAATTGAAGATAAAATCTTCACTTAGAACTGATGTACCTAAATTTGTGGTTTATATGTAACACCAAGTTTTATAGAAAATATATAATAAAATATTCTATACATGAATTCACCTTGGAATGTGAAGTTTTAAAAATGGAGGAATAATTTGAATTCTGTGGACAATACCAGTAAATGTTTGTGGCTAGTCTCTGGGCTATGTGGTATATCTGTATCAGTTTATGTAACAGAATTCATTACTGCTGCTGAGTTCTAGTAAAAGGCAGCAGCCAAACTTGCTCTGGAACCTGTCCACTGTTTTGAGTTATGGTTTAGGTTCTCTTGGCTTCCCTCTGCTTGATGCTATTGATGCTATGAAATTTTGGCCTGCCTGCTGTGTCTGTCTGATAGCGTGGCCCTGTTTTTCTAGGATATTGGAGATCCCTAAGATTTCCGAAGTTACCTTGTGTGTTTGTATCTATGGGTAGGTGGGCTGGATGAATCTTACATGTTTTTTGGCCTTCATTATATCCCACTAATGGTTTATTTTGTATTGTGTAATTATAAGGGACAGCATATTTTTACTCTTCTTGTATTCATATAGCCTACATATCTTGTGTAGGATCTTTTTCTAACCTCATAATGTGTACTCACATTATGCACCTTATGCAGCATTGCAAACTATTGTTCTTTTTATACTGCTTGGACAGCAGGTTTTGGAATTGGAATGAAAAAGGCTACTTTCATGTTGTAAGTATCACATTAGTATTAAAAAGCAGACTTTTTTTTTTTTCAAAAGATTTTACTTATTCATTTGAGAGAGAGCGTAAGAGGGAGCATGAGAGCTGAGAAGGTCAGAGGGAGAAGTGGACTCTCCATGGAGCTGGGAGCCTGATGCGGGACTTGATCCTGGGACTCCAAGATCATGACGTGAGCCGAAGGCAGTCGCCCAACCAACTGAGCCACCCAGGCGCCCCAGACTAACTTTTGAAGGAATTGTGTAGTTTAAGCCAAGAAAATATTGGTCAGTCTGTCATCATTTGAGGCTACATGGTTTGGTCAGTAGAGAAGAAAGTAAATGTAGTTCTCATTTTTAAAAACCTAAACCACAAAATTTCTCAGCTCTGGGCATGTTGCTTTCTGCAAGTGTGATCTAGCAGATTGAGCATGAGGACAATAAATCAGTTGATTGCCTGAGTGATTTCTATTCCCAATCCCCTGCTGATACTGTGTGAGGGGAAATGGTGGCATACATTTAGCATTAATTGGAGAACAGGTATTTCTTTGAGACTGGGTTGTTACCACTTAGCAGCATCACTGCCAAGGAAAAGAGCCCCTACTAAGAGCTCACCATTGGATAAAGGCTGTAATATCACACCACCAGGGCTAGTACACCAGGCACTGAATCAGCACTCCTTGTGGCAAGGAGGTTCCAGCAGATGAGGAAGTGTTTGCATCCCCTCAGTCTCTGACACTTTGACGCAATTTGAGCTTAGTGCACAATGTTCAAAGGTAAATGATAGGGAAAAAAATCTCTTTCTCATGCCTGATTTTTATATATGAAAGAGATGATCAAATCTGGAGTACTGTTCAGAAATTAACTTAAGTTTAGAATAGTTTTATATTTAAATAAAAATTACCAATACTGGGGCGCCTGGGTGGCTCAGTGGGTTAAAGCCTCTGCCTTCAGCTCAGGTCATGATCTCAGGGTCCTGGGATCGAGCCCCACGTTGGGCTCTCTGCTCAGCAGGGAGCCTGCTTCCCTTCCTCTCTATCTGCCTGCCTCTCTGCCTACTTGTGGTCTCTGTCAAGTGAATAAATAAAATCTTTAAAAAAAACCTACCAATACTTTATACTCCTCATCCAGTTTCTCTTACTAACATTTTACTCTGGTATATTTGTCTTAACTAAGTAATGATACTGATCCATTATTAACTAAACATCATTTTTCAGATTGCACTGGTTTTTCCCTAATGTTTTTATTTATTTGAGAAACAGCAAGTGGTAGGGAGAGGGAGAGAGAATCTGAAACAGGCTCCACACTGACTGCAGATCCTGATACAGGGCTCAATCCCACAGCTGTGAGATTATGACCTGAGCCGAAACCAAGAGTTGGACGCTCAACTGACTGAGCCACCCAGTCACCCCTTTCCCTAATACTTTTATATTTCAAGATCCTATTTTTATATTTCAAGATCCCATCCAGGACACCACAGTATATTTAATAGTCATGTCTCCTTATCTTCCACTGGTCTGTGACAGTTTCATAGACCTTTGGTGTTTTAGTATCCTTGACTGTTTTCAGGAGTACTTGTCATGTATTTTATGGAATACCCCTCAATTTAGGTTTCTCATATTTTTTAAATGATTGCAATGGCATTATGGATTTGTTTTGTTTTGTGTTTTTGTGTTGTTTTGTAGGAAGAACACAGAAATAAAATGCTGTGCTCATCATATTAATAGTATATGCTGTCAATATGAGTAATCACTGGTAATGCTAAGCTTGATCACTTGGTTTAGGTCATATCCCACAAAAGCATGGGTAGGTGAGAACTGTGCTACTTGGTAAAAAATTTTAAGTTATTAGTGTATCACACTGCACATAATCTAAGAATCCTTTTTTATGTATTTCTGAATTTAATGTTGGAAACAATATAAATGTCGATAGGTTAAAAATTATAACACCCAGAATTTAAAAACTTCACACTGATCTAGCTCGTAGTCCAGTTTTTTTTTATTTTTAGTGTTTATTAGAATATTAATGAATCATTGCCTTTTGCCCCCAAAGATTTAGCTTCAGAATTTTATCTTCATATTCATTGGCATAGTGGTGCCCAATTATATTCCATTTAATTCCTAGAGTTTGGACTTTGATTAATAAAAGGACTGAAAGAAACTGTATTTCATGAGCTAATCAACCCAGATCATTACGTTAACCCATATAACAATAGAGGTATAACATGTCCAGTCATCATAACTAAAATCTATGATAGTAGAAGAAATAGGTAAAACTTAGAAGGGTGGAATATTAAAAAGCTAAATATTTGTATAGGGTTTTTAAAAAGCATTGATAAATTGTTATGGTACTAGTCTGAAGATTTAAAAGGAATGGGTGTTTTAACATTAGAAAGATAAGTTTAGTCATATGGGCTAAGTTGATAGGCAGATGACATGGATATATAAAGATGTAGGGGCAGATGGTCACTCTCAGGTAATAGCTTTCTAGCTAAACTATGAGAGGATTATAGGGAAGCAAGAGTTACTGGGGAAGCAAGAACACATGGGCATGTAAATGCACATATACAATCCATATTGTCAGACATAAATGTGAGTGAAAATCTAATAGGACCTCATAAAAGCAGCACTTCTGGGAGAGATTGGAGTACATGTGGAAACCAGTTTTGTTGATAAACTTGTTCTTAAAACATAGGCGTACACCTCTGATAGAGGATAATAATGCAACAACACAGGTAGCATATAATCATGTCCCTATTGAGATAACAGGAATAAGATATTTGTTAGACTACTCAGGAAACCAGAGAAGACTTTTGATGACCAGAGTGCAGTAAATCCAAGAGAAATAGATCAGAAACAAGCAAGCACAGTGAGAAATTATTAGCACAGAAAATAAGGAAACAAGGAATTAATGAATAAACTGAATATGGAAAAAGCTAGATTATACATGCCTTGTGGATAGATAACTCAAGAGAAAGAAAAAAAATACATAATGAGAAATGGACACAAGACCTAACACTACAGAACTGCCACATTGCCAGAAAACGTGGTATATTAACAGTGATAGTTGAACAGGATTAAATTGTTAAAGAAGACTGATAGGACCCAAAATGACAATGCTGACACATGTACAATTTATTAAGGGGAAAAGGTGGAATATCATTAAAATAAGGATTTGCATACAGCCAAAAGCTGCTTCATATCATGGGGTTTGGATAAGGGCCAGGCATGAGCTCCCAATTTCCTCTATTACATGAACATAATTTTATTGTCAGATAAGAACCACTGTGCACAGAATCACTCAGAAGCCCAAAATGGATTTACTGTTGGGGTTTCTTACACCCTGCCAGATACTTTAGCTCCAGCCTATTCCAGGTCTTAATCCTCACAGCAAAGTCCACCCACCCCGATTTTGTGTCAAAGCATTTTATAACAACAGCAGCAGCAGCACCACCACCACCAGCAGCAACAACAACAAAATTCACTCTTAGTTTGACAGCAGTTGTGTCAAACGTGTCTTTCAACAGCATGTATTCAAATAGATGATCAAAATGCATGCACATATTTCAGAGTTGTAATAACCAGTGAGGAATTGTATCATTTAAACTATCCTAGAATGCTACACAAATTTCCTGATATTTTTATATTTTTGCCTTTTGTTTTTGCCTACCTGTTCTGCACTTTACGGTATACATCTTTTGAATAATTAAGAACCCTAATTAATCTGTCATCATTTAAGTATGAATATTTAGGCCAGTTCTATTTCACAGACATAGTATTCTGTGAAATGAAAACCCTAGCCACATTAGTATTATTGCAGATAGTCATTGTCTGAGCTCTGATCTGTTCTTTCATTAGGAGGACAGAAAATAATCCTAGAAGTATGTTTATTAAGTTGGCCATTGTACAACTGCCTCATTTCTTTAAGCCTCATTTCTTTAAAAGTGGAGGAATTTTGGCAGTCTCCGGCCCCAAGGGACATCTGAGTCTAAGCTGAAGGAGCGTATTACTCTCTTGTTCTAAACCTCTCAAAAGGCATCAGTTACCTTTACCCCTTTGTAACATCCAAATGTTGGCTCTTCTCCACTCAGCAACAATCTCACATTGCCCTCATTTACCATTAATTTTAAAATAAACCTTTCTCCTCTAAGTCAGTGATAGTTGTGGTGATGAAATGACCAGGGTTTATTCTTTGGGCGATTCCCAGTCATATAGAGTTGTATTGGATAACTACAGAGAAATATAGCTATTCAGCTCCCATAGGCAACAAAACATTTGCGTAGTTAAGCCCAACTATTTGAAATATAAAGAAAAGGTTGTCCATCCCATCAATATCTTGGAATTCTTTCCATTACTCAAGTTAATAGATATAGTTTCTGTTTTGTTGTTGTTGTTGTTGTTTTTAAGATTTTATTTGTTTATTTGACAGAGATCACAAGTAGGCAGAGGCAGGCAGAAAGAGAGGAAGGGAAGCAGGCTCCCTGCTGAGCAGAGAATCCAATGCGGGGCTTGATCCCAGGACCCCAGGATCATGACCTGAGCTGAAGGCAGAGGCCTCGACCCACTGAGCCATCCAGGCTCCCCTAGTTTCTGTTTTTGAAATGTTTCTTGGACCTTAATTTAAAAAAAAAAAAGTTGTATGTAAATTTCTTTTTCATACGCTATGCTATGGACTGAATGTTTGTGTCCCCCCATCCTAAATCCCCCAGTGTGATGGCATTTGAGGTCTGGAACATTTAGGAGGTAATTAGGTTTAGATGAGGTCATGAAGATGGAGTTCTCATAATGAGTTAATGTCCTTATTAGGTAAGGAGACCAGAGCCCTTGTTCTCTACTTCATATGAAGATGTAGCATGCAAGGAAGCTATCTGTAAACCAGGATTAGGACCTTTACCAAGAACCCCCACCATGCTGCCAAAATGATCTCAGACTTCCAGGCTCCAGAATTGTGAGAAATAGATATTGTTATTTAAGCCACCACATCTGT
The DNA here is from genome assembly GCF_902655055.1 of Lutra lutra. NCBI lineage: Eukaryota > Metazoa > Chordata > Mammalia > Carnivora > Mustelidae > Lutra > Lutra lutra. The sequence continues at coordinate 31,828,182 of NC_062290.1, forward strand.
GGTATTTTGTTATAGCAGTCTAAATTAAGAATCCATATCTTATCTTCCAATACCACCAATAAAACAGTGATTTATCTAATGAGGACTCACGCTTAGGTTCCTCATGTTAAATGGCAAAACAGCACTAAAGATTTGTAGATTAGCACTCCTGTCCTTTGTCACCCTCTATCTATTGAAGCAGGTATTTTAATTGCTAATTCCAATTGTTTATTAAATGGTAACTTCGAGGTTAATAGAGAATATAATGTTTCTTACCCCATTGCACTATATGAGCAGTCTAGTGAATACCTTCACCTGAAGAAATGAAACTAGGAAGATAAAGTGATAGACTATATTCTACACGAGCCATTGATAATTATTGGCTTCAGTCATTGGGCACTTGAAGACAAACCCCCCAAATTTAACAAGTTATATCAATATTCATTTGATTACATCCAGAGCCTGTAATAATTGATGACAATACTGGACCTTCTAATGAATATTCAACTGTTAATCTTAAGTGGGTTCTCCTATATGCAGTAAGTCATTTTCTTACACCACTTTCAAATTCTTCTTGTTGTTAGCTTTCAACATTTTTACTCTGATGTATCTTTGTGTGGATCTCTTTGTTCTTATCCTATTGGAATTTATTGAGCTTTGTAGATGTATAGATTAGTGTTTTGTTTTCCTCGTGTTTGGAATATTTTCAGCCATTATTTCTTCTTCTTTTTTTATTTAAATTATTATGTTAGTCACCATACAGTACATCATTAGTTTTTGTTATAGTGTTCCATGATTCATTGTTTGCATATAACACCAGTGCTCCATGCAATATGTGCCCTCCTTAATACCCCATCACCAGGTTCACCCACCCCCAACCCTCTCCCTCCTAAAATCTTCAGTTTGTTTCTTGGAGTCCATAGTCTCTCATGGTTTGTCTCCACTCCAATTTCCTGCCCTTCATTTTTTCCTTCCTTCTCCTAAGTCTTCTGTGTTATTCGTTATGTTCCACAAATAAGTGAAACCATATGATAATTTACTTTCTCTTCTTGACTTATTTCACTCAGTATGATCTCCTCTAGTCCCATCCCTGTCAATGCAGAAGTTATGTATTCATCCTTTCTGATGGCTGAGTAGTATTCCATTGTATTTATCCATTTGTCTGTTGAAAGCCATCTTGGCTCTTCCCACAGTTTGGCTATTGTGGACATTGCTGCTATGGACATTGGGGTACATATGACCCTTCTTTCACTACATCTGTATCTTTGGGGTAAATACACCAAAGTGCAATTTCTGGGTGATAGGGTTGCTCTATTTTTAGTTTTTGGAAGAACCTCCACACTGTTTTCCAAAGTAGCTGCAACAACTTGCATTCCCACCAACAGTGTAAGAGGGTTCCCCTTTCTCCACACCCTCTCCAACATTTGCTGTTTCTTGCTTTGTCAAAGCAATTTGTCAAATTTTGTCAAATTTTGTCAAATTTTACTATTCTAACTGATGTAAGGTGGTATGTCAATATGGTTTTGATTTAAATTTCCCTGATGGCTAGTGATGATGAACATTTTTTCATGTGTCTGCTAGTCATTTGTATGTCTTCTTTGGAGAAGTGTCTGTTCATGTCTTCTGCCCATTTTTTGACTTTTGACTTGACTGTTTTTGGGTGTTGAGTTTGAGAAGTTCTTTTTAAATCTTGGATATCAGCCCTTTGTATGTAGTATCATTTGCAAAAGGCTCTCGCATTCGGTGGGTTGCCTTTTGTTTTGTTGACTGTTTCCTTTGCTGTGCAAAAGCTTTTTATCTTGATGAAATTCCAAAATTTCATTTTCACTTTTGTTTCCCTTGTCTTTGGAGATGTGTCTAGCAAGAAGTTGCTGTGGCCAATGTCGAAGAGGTTACTGCATATGTTCTCCTCTAGGATTTTGATGGCTTCCTGTCCCACATTGAGGTCTTTCATGCATTTTTAGTTTATCTTTGTGTGTGGTGTAAAAGAATGGTTGAATTTCATTCTTCTGTACATAGCTGTCCAATTTTCCCAGCACCACTTATTGAAGAGATTGTCTTTTTTCCCACTGGATTATTTGACCATAGAGTTGAGGGTCCATATCTAGGCTTCCTACTCTTTTCCACTGGTCTGTGTGTCTGTTTTTGTGCCAGTACCATGCTGTCTTGGTGATCAGCTTTGTAATAAAGCTTGAAATCAGGTAATGTGGTACCCCCAGCTTTGTTTTCGTTTTTCAACATTTCCTTGGCAATTCACAGTCTTTTCTAGTTCCATACAAATTTTAGCATTGTTTGTTCCAGCACTTTGAAAAATTCCGATGGTATTTTGGATGGCATTGAATGTATAGATTGCTCTGGGCAGGATAGACATTTTAACGTGTTTATCCTTCTGATCCATGAGCATGGAATGTTTTTCCATCCTTTTGTGTCTTCTTTGATTTCTTTCATGAGTGTTCTATAGTTCCTAGAGTATAGATCCTTTACCAGTTTGGTTAGATTTATTCCAAGGTATCTTATGGTTTTTGGTGCATTGTAAATGGAATAGATTCTCTAATTTCTCTTTCTACAGTTTCATTGTTAGTGTATAAGAAAGCAACTGATTTCTGTCCATTGATTTTGTATCCTGACACATTACTGAATTTCTGTATGCTTTCTAGTATTTGGGGGTGGAGTCTTTTGAGTTTTCCACATAAGTTGTCATGTGATCTGTGAAGAGAGAGACTTTGACTTCTTTGCCATCTGAATACCTTTTATTTCTTTTTGTTGTCTGATTGCTGTTGCTAGGACTTCTAGTACTATGTTGAACAATTTAGTGGTGAGAGTGGGCATGATTGTTGTGTTTCTGATCTTAAGAGAAAGGCTCTCAGCTTTTTCCCTTTGAGAATGATACTCACTGTGGGTTTTTCATAGATGGAGTTTATGAAATTGGGGAATGTTCCCTCTGTCCCTATTCTCTGAAGAGTTTTAATCAGGAACGGTTGCTGTATTTTGTCAAATGCTTTTTTCTGCATTAATTGAGATGACCATGTGTTTCTTTTCTCTTTTCTTTTTTATGTGTTCTGTCACACTGATTGATTTGCAACTGTTGAACCACCCTTGCATCCCAGGGATAAATCCTACCTGGTCCTGGTAGATAATCCTTTTAATGTACTATTAGATCCTATTAGCTAGGATCTTGTTGAGAATTTGGTATCCATATTCATCAGGGATATTGGTCTGTACTTCTCCCTTTTATGGGGTCTTTGCCTGGTTTGGGGATCAAGGTAATGATGGCCTCATAGAAAGAGTTTGGAAGTTTTCTTTCCATTTCTATTTTTGAAACAGCTTCAGGAGAATAGGTATGATTCCTTCTTTGAATGTTTGGTAGAATTTCCCAGGGAATCTCTCAGGTCCCGGACTTGATTTTTGGGAAGTTTTGATCACTGCTTGAATCTCGTTGGTTATTTGTCTATTCAAGCTGTCAGTTTCTTCCTGATTCAGACTTGGAAGTTTATAGGATTTCCAGGAATGCATCAATTTCTTCTAGGTTGCTTAACTTATTGGCATAGAGCTGTTGATAATAATTTCTGATGATTGTTTCTATTTTTTTTTTAAGATTTTATTTATTTATTTGACAGACAGAGATCACAAGTAGGCAGAGAGGCAGGCAGAGAGAGAGGAAGGGAAGCAGGCTCCCCGCTGAGCAGAGACCCCAACGCAGGACTCGATCCCAGGACCCTGAGATCATGACCTGAGCCGAAGGCAGTGGCCTAACCCACTGAGCCACCCAGGCGCCCTGTTTCTATTTTCTTGATGTAGTTTCATTCATTCATAATTTTACTAATTTAGATAATTTCTCTTTTCCTTTGGATTAATCTGGCCAGTGGTTTTATCAATCTTATTAATTCTTTCAAGGAACCAGCTTCTAGTTTTGTTGATGTGTTCTACTATCTCTGGTTTCTAGCTCATTGGTCTCTGTCTACTCTAATCTTATTTCCCTTCTCATGTGTGGGGTAGGCTTAATTTGTTGTTGTTTCTCCAATTCTTTAAGGTGTAAAGAGAGCTGGTGTATTCTGGGTTTTCCTGTTTTTTGTTTTGTTTTGTTTTGTTTTTGTGGTTTGTTTTTTTGTTGTTGTTGTTGTTTTGTTTTGTTTTAATGAGGCTTAGATGGCTGTATATTTCCCCCTTAGTATCACCTTTGCCATATCCCATAGGTTTTGGACCAAGGTGTCTTCCATTTTTTATTGGTTTTCATGGTTTAAGTTCTTCTTTGATTTCCTGGTTGATCCAACATTCTTGAGCACGATGGTCTTTATTTTCCAAGTGTTTGAATTTTTTCCAAACTTTTTCTTCTGATTGAGTTCCAGTTTCAAAGCATTGTGGTCTGAGACTATGCAGAGAATAATCTCAATCTTTTGATATCAGCTGAGACCTGATTTGTGACCCTGTATGTGGTCTGTTCTGGAGGAAGTTCCATGTGCACTCGAGAAGAATGAGTATTTCTTTCTTTAGGATGGAATGTTCTGTACAAATTTAAGAGTTCCATCTGGCCCATTGTGTCATTCGAAGCTCTTGTTTCTTTGTTGATTTTCTTCTTAGATGATCTGTCTGCTGCTGAGACTGGCATGTTAAGATTCCCTACGATTAACATATACTTATCAATATGTCTATATTTTGAATAACAGTTGGCTTATGTAGTTGACTGTTCCCATGTTGGGGGCATAAATATTTACAACTGTTAGACCTCCTTGTTGGAAAGACCCTTTAAGAATGATGTAGTGTCCTTCTGTATCTCTGACTATAGTTTTTAGCTTAAAAACTAATTTGTCTGATATGAGAACCGCTACCCCAGCTTTCTTTTGAGGCCTACTAACGTGAAAGATGGTTCTCCATTCCTTCCTTTTCAGTCTGGATGTATCTTTAGGTTCACAATGCATCTCTTTTAGACACCATATGGATGGGTCCTGTATTTTTATCCAGTCTGCAACCCTATGGCATCTTATGGGAGCATTTAGGCCATTCACATTGAGAGTAATTATTATTTTTTTAAAGACTTTTTATTTCTTTATTTAACAGAGAGAGATCACAAGTAGGCAGAGAGGCAGGCAGAGGGGGCAGGGGGCAGCAGGCTTCCTGCTGAGCAGAGAGCCCGCTGTGGGGCTGGATCCAGGACCCTGAGTTCATGACCTGAGCCAAAGGCAGAGGCTTAACCCACTGAGCCACCCAGGCGCCCGAGAGTTATTATTGAAAGATACATTTTTATTGACATTATGTTGCCTATGAAGTCCTTGTTTCTATAGATTGTGTCTGTAAATTTCTGTTCTATGTCACTCTTGGGTTCTTTCTTCTTTTATAGAACATCCCCCCCTTAATATTTTTTGCAAGGCCACCTTTGTAGTCACATATTCTTTGCCAGTCTTGGAAGCTCTTTATCTCTCCATCCATTCTGAATGTCAGCCTTGCCAGATAAAGTATTCTTGGCTGCATGTTCTTCTCATTTAGTGCCCCGAATGTCTTGCCAGCCCTTTCTGGCTTTCCATGTTTCTGAGGAAAGGTCTGACATTATTCTGATGGTCTTCCCTCTGTACATAAGGGATCCCTTCCCCCAGCTACTCTTAAGACATTTTCTCTGATTTTATGATTCATGAATTTCACAATCACCTGCTGGTAGGTCTCTCTACCTTCATTAATCTTGGGGGGTGTCCTCTCTGCCTCTGGAACATAAACACTTGTTTCATTCCCCAGATTACAAAAATTCTCAGCTGGGATTTGCTCAACTATATCTTCTAGTCCTCCCTCTCCACCCCTCAGGGATCCCAATAATTCTGACATTGGAACATTTCATGGCATCATTTATTTCTCTAATTCTGTTTTCATGGCTTCTAAGCTGTTTGTTCTAGACCTCCTCCTGAACCTTCTTTTCTATCAGTTTGTCCTCTAGATCACTAATTTGATCTTCTGCCTCATTTACCCTAGCTGTTAGAGTATTTGGATTAGATTGGATCTCATTGATAGCATTTTTAAGTTCTGCCAGATCAGCTCTCACTTCTGCCTTTAGAGATTCTATGTTGCCACTAATGGTTTTCTCCAGCCTAGCCATTGTCTGCATAACTGTTACCCTGAATTCTATTTCCAACATCTTGCTTACGTCCATATCCAATAGTTCTGTGGTTGAGGTCACAGTCTCTGAATTTTTCCTCTATTGGGGGTTCCTCCTCCTACTCATTCTGGTGAGAAGTGGTTGAGGGGATGTATAGCTGAAAATACCAACCACAATCCAGGCAAGGTGCACCCTGGAAAGTCTCAGAAAATCGAAGTCACCACCAAAAGAAGAAAAAAAAAAAAAGCCAAAATGAGCCCCAAGAGTAAGGTTTATAAAGTACAAAACCAAAAATGGACAAACAAAAGACCGACAAAAAAAAAAAAAAAAGGAAAACCCATCCAAAATGAACCCGAAAAATAAGAATTATAAAGTACAAAAACAAAAACAAAAAGACTGACAAAAGAAAAAGAAAAAGAAACACACAAAATAAAAAGGGGGGGGTGATGGGAGGGTGTTTCTAATCTCTTGATGTGGACGAGGAAGGGTATTTTCAGTTTTTCCTGGGTGCATCTTGTTATCTTTGTTAGAGGACTTAACTTTCCAGAGATACAGGGAAATTAAAACTGGTTTATGTATAGAGGTAGTATTGAATAGGGAAAAGAGGACTACATTGAAGCTTATATCTATATACATTTTTAAAAAAGAAAAAGAAAAGAAAGTATATGTATGAAAAAAGTTCAAGTTAGAAAGTTACTATGGAAAATATGTTGTATTAAACATCTAGTTGAAATAATAAGTAGGTTAAAAAAAAAAAAAAACAAGAATCATTAGGACAAATAAAAGAGAGAGAGAAAAGTTGTATCTAAGAAAAATACAGGCTGTGAGGCAATACCAGGAGCTTAATATATTGTTTTCCTCTCATGTTGGGGTTTTACCATTTTAATAGGGACCCCGAGGTTGTTGTCCTCTTGTTCTTTCAGCTTGTCTTCTAGGGGAGGGGACTGCACTATTGTTTTTTAGTCAGTCCTGCTTGGGCAGAGTTGCCCTGCCCCCTCTCAAAGGGCTGGGATCCGTGGAAACTGGTTTTTCTGGCTTTTGTTCTCTGGAGGTTTTTGTTCTCTGGTGGCTTTTCACACCTTTTCAGAGGGTCAGAGCAAAGTAAACTGATAGTTCCCAGACGTCCACCTCAGAGAGAAGCCACAGACTGCTCCTCTCTGAATGTTCCAGAACACAGACTCCCCCTCTGCAAACTCTGTTGATCACTGCATCCTCCCACAGGTGGTGTGTACCCCCAGCCACCATCTCAGTGGTCACCCTAGGCCCCCCACTTGTCCCTGTACCCCAGTGCCACCAAAACCATGTGTGATACTGTTCCAGGCAAGCCCAGTCCTAGAGGCTTCCATTCCCAGGACCACAAACTCAAGCCCGCTGTAGTAGCAGTGATAGCCAGCCCCAGGAACCGCTGACTTGAGCCCATGCAGGCAAGCAATGGCTGCTGCCATCCTGGGACCATGGGCTTAGGTCCTCGCCCATGCTGCCCTGGTACCAGAAATTGTCCCTTAATTCCCTTTTTTCTGTTAGAGTGCTATTATCAGTTCCCTCCCATCTCACAGCCACCAGTCTCCAAGCTATTGCTGGTCCCCAAGCACAGGGCACTTTCGCATTGAAGTATTACTTTCCAATGACTCACTTCTCGTGGATCCCTCCCTCTTTTGTTTATCCTCCAATATCTGTCCACACACTCCCAACTCGTCTGTACCTCTCCACTGATGATTCTCTGCCCCCATAGAGATACAGAAGTGTATAGTCTTACATCTCAGAATGATTTCATGGGTGTTCAGAGTGCTGTGGTAGATATCTAGCTCAATTCAGGGGACCAATTAAAGTAGGTTTTCCTACTCTTCTGCCATCTTGCCCCTCATCCCCCCCCCCACCATTTTTTTTTCTGCTCCTTTCTCTGTCATCCTGTTACTCCACTATGCATTTCATAGTGTCCCAAGTATCTCCAAAGTTCTGTTCATTTTTGTTCTTTGGATTACATAATTTCTGTCAATTTGTTTCAAGTTTGAAGATTATTTCTTCTGCCAGTCCACATCAGTTAAGCCATTCTAGTAAATTTCTTATTCCATTAATGTGGTTTTTTTTTTAAGATTTTATTTATTTATTTGTCAGAGAGAGAGAGAGAGCGAGCATAGGCAGACAGAGTGGCAGGCAGAGGCAGAGGGAGAAGCAGGCTCCCCACAGAACAAGGGGCCTGATGTGGGACTCGATCCCAGGAAGCTGGGATCATGACCTGAGCTGAAGGCAGCGGCTTAACCAACTGAGCCACCCAGGCGTCCCCATTAATGTGTTTTTTTAACTACAGAATTTCCCCTCTTTCTTTTTTCAAATCTCTTTACTGATAGTCTCTATTTCATGAGATACTGCAATATCTTCCTCTACTTCCTTAAGCATCGTTTTCTTTAGTTCTCTGAATGTATTTATCATAGCTTCTTTGAAGTCTTTGTCTAGTAGATCCCACATGGACCCTTCTCACAGGCAGTTTCTATTACTTGCTTCTGTTTTTCCTCTATGTATGAGTAACACTTTTTTCTTTGCATATCTTACACGTTTTTGTTGAAATTGGGTATTTTAGATAATATAGCATAGTATCTCTGGCTACTGATTCCCTCACGCATGGGACTTATTTTTATTGTTTGCTTTTTTTGTTGAGTGACTTTACTGGACTATTTTAGTGAACTATATTTTCCTATGGTCTCTGCTGTCATGTCTGATGTTACTCCTCAGAAAGCATAGCTTTACGCATGTGCACAGTAACCCTGGGATACCTGTGATTTCAGCAGGATTCCCTTTGACTGTCTCTTACCTGGATTTCTCTGTGAAGCCGTCCTGTCTGCCTTCACTGATGCCATGTCCAATTGTTACCCACCAGTTGTTTGTTTCATTGCTTGTGACACTGTCCTAGGGCATAAATTGCTCTATGGCCTGATCCCCTTTTCAGGAGTAGTTCTTAAAGCCAACCCTTGATGTTTGTTCTGACCCCAGGAAGATTCTTCTTATATGTCTCTTTCCCTGGTGTTCCTTACTAAATAAGCTGGACTGTAGTTGAGCTGGTTATAGTCATGGAACTACAAGCTTCCTCTAAATTATTTACCACCAAAATCTTCACTATTTTCAAGAGTCGCTTTAGGCTTGAGCTTTCCAAAAGTCTATTACAAATAAAGTGAGGATGGGGAGGGCAAGATGGTGGCAGAGTAGGAGACCTCATTTCATCTGGTCCCTTGAATGTACCTGGATGTCTATCAAACTATTCTGAACACACATGAATTCAACCTGGAATGTAAGAAGATTTATCTGTATCTCTACAGGCAGAAAAATGACTACTTTTTGCAAGGTAGGAAGTGTTGAACCATGAATCTTGGGGGGAAATATTAGAAAATAAATGGGGGGGGGAGCCTCCATCAACTGGCGACTGGAAAGTGATAAACACTGCTTTAATATAACACAGCAAAAGATCAGGACCCTTGGAAATGTGCTTTAATGAGAGACACCCCTTTCTGTAAAGGGCACAGGGGATGAATAAGGCAGAATTCTAGGTGGATCACTATGGTCTCAGGATCCCAGGAGACTCAGAAAGAATGGGGGAGCCTAAACTGATAGATTGCCCAAGTAGTGCAATGGGAGACTGGTTATGGTCAGTGAGCCCAGAAGTGATTCTCAGTTCCAGTCACTGTAAACCATGAACCAAGCTGGTAGGGAGACTGCTCTCTGACTGACCACCCTGAAAAGGTGTGGGCTGATTAACATCTGAGGGGAGATATAAAATGGCTGGATCCCACGACAGGGCAACAGCTCTTATGGCAGTGTGGCCAATGGAAGTATACTGGGGCATTACCCAGCATGACCTGGGAGATGCAGAAGAGGGTGCATGCATGAGCCCATAGCCACTAGCAATTGCAGAGTTACAAAGTAGAGAGACACTCGCAGGTCCCCATAACTCCCCAGCGAGGTGCAACAGGCATTAATAGCACAATTTATTGAAAAAAGGGAACTGAAACTCTTTGGCTCTAGGCCAGAGTTCCTGCATGGCCATATTTGCTCTGGCCCTCTAAGGAAGAATGGAAAGACACCAGGGGAAAAAACCCACACAGCCAACCAGCTTACATTAAGTCCTATTCCCTGACAAAGGATGGGGGAACTCCACTCAGGCAAAACCTCTGAAGAAGCCAAGCAGCAGTGCCCTCCCACAAAAGATAGACTGGAAGAACAGGTTAATGATAAGTTTATTTTCCACAGGACTGCAAAACTCCACCAGAAAATAAAATAGGGAGCTCCAAGTGTTCCCTCATAACTCGTTTATACTTCAGGCTAGAATTTTAGATTTCTCTTTTCTTTTCTGATTCTTTTTTTTTTTTTAATCCCGTTCCCATTCCAAATAGATTCTTATTTCACAACTTATGTTTTTAAGTCAGTTTTTTTTTCTTTATTATTTCTTTTCAGCGTTACCAGTATTCATTGTTTTTGCACCACCCCCAGTGCTCAATGCAATACGTGCCCTCTCCAATACCCACCACCTGGCTCCCCCAACCTCCCACCCCCCCGCCCCTTCAAAACCCTCAGGTTGTTTTTCAGAGTCCATAGTCTCTCATGGTTCACATCCCCTTCCAATTTCCCTCAACTCCCTTCTCCTCTCAATCTCCTCTTGTCCTCCATGCTATTTGTTATGCTCCACAAATAAGTGAAACCATATGATAATTGACTCTCTCTGCTTGACTTATTTCACTCAGCATAATCACTTCCAGTCCCACCCATGTTGCTACAAAAGTTGGGTATTCATCCTTTCTGATAGAGGCATAATACTCCATAGTGTATATGGACCACATCTTCCTTATCCATTCGTCCGTTGAAGGGCATCTTGGTTCTTTCCACAGTTTGGTGACCGTGGCCATTGCTGCTATAAACATTGGGGTACAGATGGCCCTTCTTTTCACTACATCTGTATCTTTGGGGTAAATACCCAGTAGTGCAATTGCAGGGTCATAGGGAAGCTCTATTTTTAATTTCTTGAGGAATCTCCACACTGTTCTCCAAAGTGGCTGAACCAACTTGCATTCCCACCAACAGTGTAAGAGGGTTCTCCTTTCTCCACATCCTCTCCAACACATGTTGTTTCCTGTCTTGCTAATTTTGGCCATTCTAACTGATGTAAGGTGGTACTCAATGTGGTTTTAATTTGAATCTCCCTGATGGCTAGTGATGATGAACATTTTTTCATGTGTCTGATAGCCATTTGTATGTCTTCATTGGAGAAGTGTCTGTTCATATCTTCTGCTCATTTTTTTAATATGATTGTCTGTTTTGTGTGTGTTGAGTTTGAGGAGTTCTTTATAGATCCTGGATATCAACCTTTTCTCTGGTCTGTCATTTGCAAATATCTTCTCCCATTCCGTGGGTTGCCTCTTTGTTTTGTTGACTGTTTCCTTTGCTGTGCAAAAGCTTTTGATCTTGATGAAGTCCCAAAGTTCATTTTCGCTTTTGTTTCCTTTGCCTTTGGAGACATATCTTGAAAGAAGTTGCTGTGGCTGATATCAAAGAGGGTACTGCCTATGTTCTCCTCTAGGATTCTGATGGATTCCTGTCTCACGTTATCCATTTCGAGTTTATGTTTGTGTACGGTGTAAGAGAATGGTCAAGTTTCATTCTTCTACATATAGTTGTCCAGTTTTCCCAGCACCATTTATTGAAGAGACTGTCTTTTTTCCACTGTATATTTTTTCCTGCTTTGTCGAAGATTATTTGACCATAGAGTTGAGGGTCCATATCTGGGCTCTCTACTCTGTTCCATGTTTTTATGCCAGTACCATGCTGTCTTGGTGATCACAGCTTTGTAGTAAAGCTTGAAATCAGGTAACATGATGCCGCCAGTTTTGTTTTTGTTTTTCAACATTTCCTTAGCAATTCGGGGTCTCTTCTGATTCCATACAAATTTTAGGATTATTTGCTCCAGCACTTTGAACAATACCAGTGGAATTTTGATTGGAAAGGCATTAAAAGTATAGATGGCTCTAGGCAGTATAGACGTTTAAACAATGTTTATCCTTCTGATCCAATAGCATGGAATGGTCTTCCATCTTTTTGTGTCTTCTTCAATTTCTTTCATGAGTGTTCTGTAGTTCCTTGAGTACAGATCCTTTACCTAATGGTTAGGTTTATTCCCAGGTATCTTATGGTTCTTGGTGCTAGAGTAAATGGAATCGATTCTCTAATTTCCCTTTCTGTATTTTCATTGTTAGTGTATAAGAAAGCCACTGTTTTCTGTACATTGACTTTGTATCCTGCCACGTTACTGAATTGCTGTATGAGTTCTAGTAGTTTGGGGGTGGAGTCTTTTGGGTTTTCCATATAAAGAATCATGTCATCTGCGAAGAGAGAGAGTTTGACTTCTTCATTGCCAATTTGGATACCTTTTATTTCTCTTTGTTGTATGATTGTTGTTGCTAGGACTTCTAATACTACGTTGAACAAGAGTGGTGAGAGTGGGCATCCTTGTCACGTTCCTGATCTCAACGGGAAGGCTGCAAGCTTTTTCCCATTGAGGATGATATTTGCTGTGCGTCTTTCATAGATAGATTTTATGAAGTTCAGGAATGTTCCCTCTATCCCTATACTTTGAAGCATTTTAATCAGGAACGGATGCTGGATTTTGTCAAATGCTTTTTCTGCATCAATTGAGAGGACCATGTGGTTCTTCTCTCTTCTCTTACTAATTTGTTCTATCACATTGATTGATTTGTGAATGTTGAACCATCCTTGTAGCCCAGGAATGAATCCCACCTGGTCATGGTGGATAATCTTTTTAATGTGCTGTTGGATCCTCTTTGCTAGGATCTTGTTGAGAATCTTAGCATCCATATTCATCAGTGATATTGGTCTGAAATTCTCCTTTTTGGTAGGGTCTTTGCCTGGTTTGGGGATCAGGGTAATGCTGGCTTCATAGAAAGAGTCTGGAAATTTTCCTTCTGCTTCAATTTTTTGAAACAGCTTCAGGAGAATAGGTGTTATTTCTTCTTTGAAAGTTTGGTAGAATCCCCCAGGGAATCCGTCAGGTCCTGGGCTCTTGTTTTTTGGGAGGTTTTGCTTCACTGCTTCACTGCTTCAATCCCGTTACTAGATATCGGTCTATTCAGGTTGTGAATTTCTTCCTGGTTCAATTTTGGGAGTTTATAGTTTTCTGGGAATGCATCCATTTTATCTAGGTTGCTTAGCTTATTGGCATATAACTGTTGATAATAACTTCTGATGATTGTTTCTATTTCCTTGGTGTTAGTTGTGATCTCTCCCTTTTCATTCATAATTTGATTAATTTGAGCTTTCTCTCTTTTCTTTTGGATTAGTGTGGCCAGTGGTTTATCAATCTTATTGATTCTTTCAAAAAACCAGCTTCTAGTTTCTTTGATACGTTCTACTGTATCTCTAGTTTCTATCTCATTGATCTCTGCTCTAATCTTGACTATTTCCCTTCTTGTGTGTCGAGTTGGTTTAATTTGTTGTTGATTCTCCAGTTCTTTAAGGTGTAGAGATAGCTGATGTATTTTCAGTTTTTTTGAGGGAGACTTGGATGGCTATGTATTTCCCCCTTAGGACTGCCTTTGCTGTATCCCATAGGTTTTGGACCAAAGTGTCTTCATTCTCATTGGTTTCCATGAATTGTTTCAGTTCTTCTTTGATCTCCTGGTTGATCCAAGCATTCTTAAGCAAGGTGGTCTTTAGCTTCCAGGTGTTGGAGTTCCTTCCAAACTTTTCCTTGTGATTGAGCTCCAGTTTCAAAGCAATGTGATTTGAGAATATGCAGGGAATAATCTCAGTCTTTTGGTATCGGTTGAGTCCTGATTTGTGACCCAGTATGTGGTCTATTTTGGAGAAGGTTCCATGTGCACTTGAGAAGAATGAGTATTCTGTTGTTTCAGGATGGAATGTTCTGTATATATATATATATATATATATATATATATATATATGAGGTACATCTGGTCCAATGTGTCATTCAATTATCTTGTTTCTTTATTGATTTTCTGCTTCAATTATCTGTCTATTGCTGAGAGAGGCATGTTAAGATCTCCTACTATTAATGTATTCATATCAATATGACTTTGTCTTGATTAATAATTTTCTTACGTAATTGACTGCTCCCATATTGGGGGCGTAGATATTTACAATTGTTAGATCATCTTTGTGGATAGTCCCTTTAAGAATGATGTAGTGTCCTTCTGTATCTCTGACTACAGTCTTTAGTTTAAAATCTAATTTATCTGATATGAGAATCACTACCCCGGCCTTCTTTTGAGGCCCATTGGCATGAAAGATGCTTCTCCATCCCTTCACTTTCAGTCTGGGTGTATCCTTAGGTTCAGAATGGGTCTCTTATAGACAACATATGGATGGGTCCTGTCATTTTATCCAATCTGCAGCCCTGTGCTGTTTTATGAGTGCATTTAGGCCATTCACATTGAGAGTGATTATTGATAGATATGTTTTTATTGACATCGTGTTACCTTTGAAGTCTTTCTTTCTGTAGATTGTCTCCATATTTCTGTTCAATGATATCCTTAGGATTTTTCCTCCTTTATATAACCCCCCTTAATATTTCCTGCAGTGTCGGCTTGGTGGTCACATACTCTTTTAAGCCTTGCCAGTCTTGGAAACTCTATCTCTCCATCCATTTTGAATGTCAGTCTTGCTGGATAAAGTATTCTTGGCTACATGTTCTTCTCATTCAGTGCCCTGAATATATGTTGCCAGCCCTTTCTGGCTTGCCAGGTTTCTGTGGACAGGTATGACGTTATTCTGATAGGCTTTCATCTGTACGTAAGGAGCTTCTTTGTCCTAGCTTCCTTCAAGAGGGCCTGACTACAATTATAATTCTTCATTCTTACTATTAAATGTCTCGAGGACTTTCGAGAATCTATAATCTTGGGGGAAAACGGTTCTGCTTCTATTACATGAATGCTGGTTCCATTCACGAGATTGGGAAAATTTTCATGGAGAACTTTTTCCACTATATCTTCTAGACTTCTTTCTTTCTCTTCCCCTTCAGGGATTCCAATAATTCTGACGTTGGAACGTTTCATGGCATTATTTATTTCCCTGATTCTGTTTTTGTGGCTTCTAAGCTGTTTGTTCCAGGCTTCCTCCTGATCCTTTCTCTCTATCTGTTTGTCCTCCAGATCACTAATTCTATCTTCTGTCTCAGTTATCCTTGCTTTTAGGGAATTTAGATTAGATTGGAACTCATTGAGAGCATTGTGAACATCATCCCTGGTGGCTTTCAGTTCTGCCCTAATCAGTTCCGTTTGGTCATCCATGGCTTTCTCCAACCTAGCTATTGCCTGCATAATTGTTAGCCTGTATTCCCTTTCCGGCATATTGTCTATGTCGGTAGCCATTAGCTCTGTTGCAGAAGGCCCATCCTCTGTATTTTTCTTCTGTTGGGCATTCCTCCTCCTAGCCATTTTGGTGAGAGATGGCTGAATGGATGTAGATGGATGTATCAACCGTGGTACAGTCAAGGTGCACCCTGGAACGCTTCTGAGCAATCAGGAATCCCCACCCAAATGAAAGAAAAAAGAAAAGAAAAAGAAAAGAGAGAGAGAGAGACAGGGAAAAAAGGGAATATAAAGGAGAAGGCTCAGCCCAAATGGGCCCCAAGGTAAGATTTATGAATTATACAAACAAAAACAGACAAATAAAAGACTGATAAAAGTATATGACAAGAGAAAAAAAATATGTATATATATAAGAAAAAGCAAAAAAAAAAAAAAAAAAAAAAAAAAGAAAGAAAGAACCTCGTCAAAAAGAACCCCGATTATAAGATTTATATACTACCAGGACAAACACAAATACACAGAAACACTGGCGGAAGAAAAAGATGGGAGAGTGGTTATAAATTCTCAGTGTGGGCAAGGAAGGTTATTTTGATTCTTCCTGGATGTATCTTGACATCTTTGTTAAAGGACTCAATTTTCCTAAGATAAAGGGGGATTAAAAATTGGTTTACCTATAGGGGTAGCATCGATTGGGGAATTTAACTCTATATGAATATTAAAAAATAAAAATTAAAAAAAAATAAACTAAACCAAACTAAACTAAAATTAAAAAAAAAATAGAAAAGCAAAAGAAAAACACGGGTACATGTATTAAAAGTTCAGGTTAACAGGTTATTATGGAATTTGATGTACTGGACACCTCACTGTGATGGCAAATATGTTAAAAAATTATCTATATAAAAAAAATGAACCAGAGTAGTGGGAATGAATTAAAAATAAAAGTTGTATCTATGAAGTAGTGGTGTTTGTTCTCTTGTCGTCTTTTTCTTTTTCCTTTTTTTTTTTCCTGGTTGGTTTTCTGGGGGAGGGGCCTGCTCCATGGGTTTTCGGGCAATGTTCCCTGAGTTAAGTCCTCCCGCCCCCCTCAAGGGGTGGGCTCTGAGGAAACCGGTTTTTCAGGCTTTTGTTCTCTGGAGGTTTTTATGTTTGTTCCTTAACAGCTTTTGATGGTTTTGATGGTTTTCGGAGGTTTAGAGGAAAGCAAACTGCACCCTGACCTCCCTCACAGAGAGAAGCCTCAGTCTGTTCCCCTCTGGGTATTCCAGAGCACATAAATTCCCCCTTGGCTGCTGGCAGAGCAGGTTCCGAGTCGCAGTCCCTGGGGACACAGGAGCTCCTGCTTGTACCAAAACCACGATAGCGGCGGCTGTCTGGGCAGCTCTGAACCGCCAGAGAGGTTCCAAGCTGCGATCGCACACTGAGATTTTCCCGCTGGCCCAGGCTGGGAGTGCCTGGGTTTCTCAGTCTGAGAGCGCTGGGCTGGCACCTTTGCGCACCTCTCTCAGGGGAGGGTGTGGGGCGTGCGCGTCTCAGGCTCTGAGAGCATGGCATGGCATTCACATGGAGAGTGCAAAATAGCTATGCTTCTGCTGGCTCGCGAGGCTCCCAGCCCCTCACGGGAGCCGGACCCCACGCATTCTCAGGCACGCTGGCGGCTCAGGGACCAAGATCTGGTTTCTCCACCACACTCTCTCTGGCTCAGTGCCAGGGGTGGCTGTCCTGGGTCCTCAGACTTAAGCCCCTGTCCCTAACCACCCCAATTCCCACAATTTCTCCCCATGATCCTTTGCTCTTTTTGACTGCTTTCAACCAGACTCCAAGTTAATGATGGTCCCAGATGCAGGGCACTCTTGTATTGGTGCATTACTTTCCAATGGGTCCCCTCTGGTGGCTCCCTCCCCCTTTTGTTTATCTTCTGATATCAGTCCAACATTCCCACATCGCTTTACCTGCCCACTGGCATCTTGTGCCCCCATAGAGATCCAGACGTGTATAATTCTGATCTCAGGCTGATTTCATGGGTGATCAGAGCTCTTTGGTGGGTAATCAGCTCAATTTAGGGTACAGGTTGAAACGGCGCCTCCTCCTACTTCCCCGCCATCTTGTCTCCTTTAAGTCAATTTTTAACTTTTTTTCACATCTATGTTTCACATTTAAGTTTATGCCCCATACAGTCCATTTTTCACATTCCATTTTTCATATATATATATATATATTTCTGACTTTGCAATTTGGGGATATAGTGTCTTTAAACACACAGTGCAAAAATCCACCAGTAACAGGCAGATCTCCCTGCTTTGTCCACCATGAGAGATTATAATCTCTCTCCCCCTTTTTTCCTTTTTCATTGTTTTGGATCATCTTGGCTTTGGTTGCATATCTGTGGTAGCTTTCAACCAAATTGGTTTTTTCTAGCGTGCGTTTGGCCTGGGTCATGGTTGATATTTTGGACTCCTTTCATTTGCAACCATCCCTTGAAAAAATGACTAGGAGGAGGAATTCACAATAAGAAAACAACCAGAGACAAGGTCCTCTGCCATAGAACTAATGGATATGGATATAAACAATTTGTCAGAGATAGAATTCAGGATAGCAATCATAAAGACAATAGCTAGGCTTGAAAAAAGCATTAGTGACAATATAGAATCTCTGAGGGCAGAAATGAGAACTAATCAGGCTAAACTTCAAAATTCTATGAATGAGATGCAGTATAAACGTGATACTCTAACAGCCAGGATAAATGATGCAAAAGACTAAATCAGTGATCTAGAAGCTAAGCTCATAGAAAGGAAGGAAGCTGAGGAAAATAGGGATAAGCAGATAGTAGCCCATGAATATAGACTTAGAGAGATCAATGATGCCATGAAACTTTCCAGTGTTAGAGTTATTGGGATCCCCAAGTGGCTGGAGAGAGAGAGAAGGCTAGATGGAATATTTTAGCAAATAATAGCGAAAAGTTCCCTAATCTGGGGAAGGAAACAAACATTTGTGTCCAAGAGACAGAGAAGGAATCTCTCAAAATCAATAAAAATAGATCAACACCCTGACATATAATAGTAAAGCTTGCAAATCTTAGAGCCAAGGAAGGTATCCTGAAAGCAGCTAGGGGGACAAGATTCCTTATGTATGGAGGGGGGAACATCAGAATAACATCAGACCTATCCGCAGTGACCTGGCAAGCCAGAAAGGGCTGGCAAGATATATTCAGAGTACTAAATGAGAAGAACATGGAGACAAGAATACTTAATACAGCAAGGCTGTCATTCAGAGTGGATGGAGAGGTAAAGAGCTTCAAAGACCAGCAGAAACTGAAAGAATATATGACCACCAAGTCAGGACTGCAAGAAATATTAAGGGGGATTTTATAAAAGAAGAAAGACCCCCAAAGTAATATAGACTGCAAATTAACAGAGACAATCTATAGAAACAGGGACTTTACAGGCAATATGATGGCACTAAATTCATATCTTTCAATGGTTACTTTCAACATGAACAGGCTGAATGCTCCCATCAAGAGAAACAGGGTTTCAGATTGGATAAAAAAAGCAGGACCCATTCATGTGCTGTCTACAAGAGAGTCATTTTGAACCTAAAGGTGCATCCAGATTGAAAGTGAGAGGATGGAGAACAATTTACCATGCCAACAGACCTCAAAAGCAAGCTGGGGTAGCAATTCTCATATCAGATAAATTAGATTTTAAACAAAAGTCTGTAGTAAGAGAAGTAGAAGAACAGTCCATCATACTTAAAGGGTTATCTAACAAGGTCTAACAATTGTAAATATCTATGCCCCCAACATGGGAGCAGCCAACTACATAAACCAACTAATAATCAAAATAACCATATTGATAATAATACATTAATAGTAGGAGACAAACACTCCACTCACAGCAATGGACAGATCATCTAAGCAGAAGATCAACAAAGAAATAATTGCTTTGAAGGACACATTGGACCAAATGGACCAATGGAACATTGGTGGAACATTCCTTCCTGAAACAACAGAATATTCATTCTTCTTGAATTCACATGGAACTTTCTCTAGAATAGACCACATACTGGGTCACAAATCAGGTCTCAACTGATACCAAAAATTGGGATTATTCCTTGAATACTTTCAGACCACAATGCTTTGAAACTGGAGCCCAACCATAAGGAAAAACTTGGAAGGAACTCAAACATTTGGGGGTTAAAAAAAGCATCCTGCTGGGGCGCCTGGGTGGCTCAGTGGGTTAAGCCACTGCCTTCGGCTCAGGTCATGATCTCAGGGTCCTGGGATCGAGCCCCGCATCGGGCTCTCTGCTCAGCAGGGAGCCTGCTTCCTCCTCTCTCTCTACCTGCCTCTCTGCTTGCTTGTGATCTCTCTCTGTCAAATAAATAAATAAAATCTTTAAAAAAAAAAAAAGCATCCTGCTGAAGAATGAATGGGTCAACCAGGAAATTAAACAAGAACTTTAAAAATTCATGCAAATCAATGAAAATGAAAACGCATTGCTTAAGAATCTATGGGATACTGCAAAGGCGGTTCTTAGAGGGAAGTGCATAGCTATTGAAGCCTCTCTCAAAAAATTAGAAAAATCCCAAATGCACTGGGTAACCTTATACCTAAATGATCTGGAGAAAGTACAGCAAATAAAGCCTAACCGAGCAGGACAAGAGAAATGGTAAAGATTAGAGCAGAAATAAATGAAATAGAAACTAGAACAACAAAACAGATCAGTGAAACTAGAAGCTGGTTCTTTGAAAGAATTAATAAGATTGATAAAGCTCTGGCCAGACTTAGCCAAAAGAAAAGAGAAAGAACCCAAATTAATAAAATCATGAATGAAAGGGGAGAAATCATGACCAATACCCAGGAAATAGAGATAATTATTGTAAGTACTTATTACCCGTAGGTATATGCCAACAAACGAGGCAGTATGGAAGAAATTGATGCATTCTTGGACGCTTTCAAACTACCAAAACTGAAACAGGAAGAAATAGAAAATCTGAATAGACCAATAACCAGCAAGGAAATTGAAGCAGCAATCAAAAGCCTCCCCAAAACAGAGAGTCCAGGGTCAGATGGCTTCCCAGGGGAACTCAACTTCTTTAAGAAGAAATCATACCTATTCTGCTGAAGCTGTCCCAAAAAATAGAAATGGATGGAAAACTTCCAAATTCGTTCTTTGAGGCCAGCATTACCTTGATCCCAAAACCAGACAAAGACCCCATCAAAAAGGAGAATTAGAGACCAATATCCCTTATGAACATGGATGCCAAAAACTCAACATAATCTTAGCCAGTAGGATCTAATACTACATTAAAAGGGTTATTCACCACCACCAGGTGGGATTTATTCCTGGTTCAACATTCTCAATCGACATGATAGATCACATTAATAAAAGAAAAGACAAGAACATACCTCAATATCATAAAAGTCATCTATGAAAAGCCCACAACAAATATCATTCTCAATGGGGAAAACTGAGAGCTTTTCCCTTAAGGTCAAGAACATGACAGGGTTGACCACCGTCTCCACTCCTGTTCAACATAGTACTAGAAGTTGTAGCCTCATGAATCAGACAACAAAAAGAAACAAAAGGCATTCAAATTGGCAGAGAAGAAGTCAAACTTTCTCTCTTCGCAGATGACATGATACTTTATGTGGAAAACCCAAAAGACTCCACCCCTAAGTAGTTAGGCTCTGGACTCTGGCAAACAAACTGAGGCTTGTGGAAAGGGAGGGGTGTAGGAAGATGAGGTAACTGGGTGATGGGCATTATGGAGGGTATGTGTGGTGATGAGCTCTGGGTGTTATATGTAACTAAAAAATCACTGAACGTATATCAAAAATTAATGATGTAATATATGTTGGCTAATTGAACATAATAAAAAAAAAGAAAATAGAAATCAAAACCACAGTGATGTATCACCTCACACCAGTCATAATGGCTAAAATTAGCAAGTCAGGAAACAACAAATGTTGGCAAGGATGTGGAAAAAGTGAAACACTCTTATACTCTTGATGCAAGCTCATACAGTCACTCTGGTAAACAGTATGAAGGTTCCTCATGAAGTTAAAAATAGAGCTACCCTACATCCCAGCAAGCAATTTCATTATTACATTTTATCTTAACAATGCAAATGTAGTGATTCAAAAGGCACATGCACCCCAATTCTCATAGCAGCAGTGTCCACAATGTCCACAATGGCCAAATTGTGAAAAGAGCTTAGCTCTCCATCAACAGATGACTGTATAAAAAAGACATGGTGTATATATATCTACATATATAGATATAGATATATATATCTATATATGTGTGGATAGAACTGGAGTGTATTATTCTGAGTGAAATATGTCAAACAGAAAAAGAAAATTATCATATGGCTTCAGTCATATGGAATATAAGAAACAGAGCAGAGGATCATAAGGGAAGAGAGGGAAAACAGAATGAAGAGTAATTGAGGAGACAAACCATGAGAGATTCTTAATTATAGGAAACAATCTGGAGGTTGCTGGCTGGGGGTGGATGGAGTAATTTTGTGATGGGCATGAAGGAGGAGTGCAGGAAGAGGAAACAGTCATAGAGCTAGTGCATCTGAATGCACTGAAAGTCTCCCTGGGTGCTTTCCAAGGCTTTTAGCAGTTCATGACAGTCTGTTTGAGACTTACCTCCTTCAGAAACAAGGATCCTCTTCAACTTTTCCAGATCTCTCCTGATCTTGGGGAAATACTTATGTGCTCTGAATCCAAATCATGTGAGATATGGGGCTCAGCCAGAAAGATCTAGGGCCAAACCTCATGAGATATCTAGACAAAATACCCAGGCCTTAGTAGGACCTGGCACACCCCAGAAGAGACTGCTTTGTGTTATGTAAGTAGGTAGGGATGGCATATCCCAGGATTGGGCATAACTGACAATATTTGCAGTTCAAAGAATAACCTCAGATGTGACCTGAATAATGACCAAGGTGTCTCACTCCTATATCCCTGGTGGGAAAAGTGGGGGTAACAAGGTAGCACTGAGTTCAGGATTAATGGGCCCTGTGTGCTATTATTCACACTAAAATTGGTGTAATAGAAACCAGAAGGCAGTGGGAGAAAAGATTAGCATTTAGCCCATGAGCTGGACATCTGAGCACACAGGCAGCCTTCTGGGGTTTTCCCAGTCCTTTTTTTTTTTTTTTTAAGATTTTATTTATTTATTTGACAGACAGAGATTACAGGTAGGCAGAGAGAGAGGGAGAAGCAGGCTCCCTGCTGAGCAGAGCCCGATGCAGGACTCGATCCCAGGACCCTGAGATCATGACCTGAGCCAAAGGCAGAGGCTTAACCCACTGAGCCACCCAAACACACCTTCCCAGTCCTTTTTTAAAATTTACATTCAATTAGCCAACATATAGTATATCACTAGTTTCAGGTGTAGAGTTCAGTAATTCATCAGTTGTGTATAACACCTGGTGCTCATTACATAATGTGCCCTCCTTAATTGTTATTGCCCACCACCAAATTATCCCATCCCCCCAACCAGTTCCCATCCAGCAATCCTCAGTTTGTTTCCTATACTTATAAGTGGAATATAAGAAACAGATTTCCCAGTCTTTCAACAGGTTAATGTTGTCTGTGTGTGTCTCACCCCTCCCCCCCACACGAAAAGATAAGCCTCCTCCTGCCTTAGCCATATCTCACATAATCTTGGGTAAAATTTCTGGAATTCTCAGATTACCTCTCAGGAATCTTTAGACCAAATCTCACAGTATCTCTGGACATATCTCAGGAGATCAAAAGTCACTGCTTGGAACTCCACAAAAATCTCCTAAAAGGTTGAGACTAATCTTACAAAATCTATGGCCAACCCTTGAAAGAACAGGGGAGAAATCTCCCAGAAATTTTGAAGGGCTGGGAACTCCTTAGCCTTGATTCCTGTGCTGCAATAGTGAGCACTGGGACATTCCTTTTCAGGGGACCCTAGGAACACCTGGCATTCCACAAATGCCTACAGATGCCATTCTGATGTTGGGGTCAAAATGGAACACTGATATAAGGATGAATGGCCTCCAAGTCCCTTATTGACATTACCTTAGAGGTGACAGACACAAGAGGGTATTGGGTCCAGGAAGAGGCAACAAGCCTGGATCCTGGCTATCTGAACATACAGAAAGGCTCCCTGGGTACTTTCCCAGGCTTCAGTAACTCAAAGCAGTCTGTCTAAGACTTGCCACCCACAGAAACAAGCCACCTCTTTCCTGTGTCTGATCTGATGTCAACTTGGAGCAAATCTCATGTGATCTGAGCCCAACTCCTGTGAGAACTCATCCAAATCTGATGGGATCTCACACCCAGCCAATGAAATCTAGGGCCAAAACTCATGAGATCTCTGGCCAAAGCTCCTGCACATTCAGAAGGACATAGCACTACCTAGCAGAGCCTGCTTCATGAAACTTAAGTAGGGATGACACATTCCAGAGTTAGGCACAGCAACGAATATTTGCAGTTTGAGAAGTGTTCCCAGATATAGAAAGCATGAAGACTCAAAGTGTCTCCCTCCTATGTCCCTCATGTTTTGGCATCCTGGATAAAGTGGGGGAAACAAGACTGTGCTGAATTCGAAATGAATGAACCCTGTTTCCTCTTCATCACACTTAAATGGAGGTAATAGAAACTGGAGGGCAGGGGAGAAGACAGAAGCAATATGCAGGCAGGTTTCTGACTGCATTCTCAGTCTTTCAAAACCTCAAGGCTGTCTGTTTGCATCTCTCCATCCCCAAAATAAAGATAAACCTCCTTTTGCCTTAGCCAGATCTCATGTAATCTTGGGGCACATCTCGCTAATTATCAAGCTACCTCTCAGGAATCCTCAGAACTAATCACATGAAATCTCTGGACAAATCTCAGGTGATCAAAGGTCTCTGCTTGGAACTAAGCCCAAATCTCCTGACATGTCAGGCCTAAGCTCCCAGGATCTATGGCCAAATCATGCAACACCTGGGGGGGAAATCTCCAGCATTATTGGCAGGGCTGGGAACTTCCTAAGCATGACTCCAGTGCAGCATAATAGCTAGCATTGGGGCATACCTGGTTTGGGGAACCCTGGGAACACCTGAGATTCCACAAACTTCCATTGATGCCATTTTGATGTTGGGGGTCAAAACAGAGCACTGAAATAGCAAGGGATGGCCTCCAGGTCCTTTACTGACATTACCTTAGAGGTAATACACACAGGAGGCAATTAGGTGCAGAAAAAGGCAACAAACCTGGGAGCTGGCTCATCTAAAAACACAGGACCATTCCTTGGATGATTTCCCAGGATTTTGACAATTTAGGACAGACTGTTTGAGACTTGGCACCCACAAAAATGAGCCACCTCTTCCCTTTGTCAGATCTCACATGATCTTTGACCAAATCTCATGTGATCTCAGTCCAACTCTCATGGTATCTTATTCAAATTTCATGAGATTTTGACTCCAGCCATCAAGATTTAGGGCCAAAACTCATAAGATGCCTGCCTAAATCTCTGGCACCCTCGGGACCTAGCACTACCTAGCTGAGACTTCTTTATGCTACTTAAGTGGGCAGGGATGGCACATACCAGGATTGGCCACAACTTCCAATATTTGCAGTTTCACAAATGCTCCCAGACATGACCTGCACAAAGACACAAGGAGTCCTTCTATATCCCTAGTGTTTCAGCATCCTGGGGAAAGTGGGAGTAACAAGGTAGCATTGAATTCAGGATGAATGGGCTCTGTGTCCTCTTCACACTTAAATGGAGGTAATAGAAAGAGGAGGGCAAGGAAGAAGGCAGAAGCAATATGCATCCAAGCTGGACATCTGAGCACACATGCAGGCTTCTGGGGGGCTTTCCCAGTCTTTTAACACATTAAGGCTGTCTATTTGTGTCTCACTGACACCAAGCCCCCAAGCAAAATAAAGATAAACCTACCTTTGCCTTAGCCAGCTTTCATGTAATCTTGGGGGAAATACCATATATTTTCAGGTTACCTTTCAGGAATCATCAGATCAAATCTCAGATTTCTGGACAAATCTACAGAGATCAAAGACCAAATCTGGAACTTGGCCAAAATTTCCTTAAAAAAAAAAATCTGAGAGGTCAGGCCTTATCTTGTGAGGTCTATGAACAAATCTCCCCACGTGGTGGCTAACTGAATATTAAAAAATATTTAAAAATAATAACAATAAAATAGAAACAGGAGGACATTAGGTGCATGTACAGGCAACAAGCCTGGGAGCTGGCTCATCTGTGTGTACAGGAAAACTCCCTGGGCATATTTCCAGTCTTTCCACTTTTCAGGACAGTGTGTTTGATACTCCACATCTTCAGAAACAAGTCACCTCCTTGTGTCGCCAGAACTTATGTGATCTTGAAGAATTTCTCACTCTGGTGTTTCAGTGTCCTGGATAAAATGGGGTGGGGGGGACAAGTTTGCCCTGAATTCTGGAAGCATGTCCTGCTACCTCTTATTCACACTTAAATGGAGGTGATAGAAACAGAAGGTCCTGGGAGAACACAAAAGCAGTATGCCCCTGCATCACGTTACCTGATTTCAAGCTTTACTACAAAGCTGTGATCACCAAGACAGCATGGTACTGTCATAAAAACAGACACATAGACCAGTGGAACAGAGTAGAGAGCCCAGATATGGACCCTCAACTCTATGGTCAAATAATCTTCGACAAAACAGGAAAAAATATACCGTGGAAAAAAAAGACAGTCTCTTCAATAAATGGTGCTGGGAAAACTGGACAACTATATGTAGAAGAATGAAACTCGACCATTCTCTTACACTGTACACAAACATAAACTCGAAATGGATAAAAGACCTGAACGTGAGACAGGAATCCGTCAGAATCCTAGAGGAGAACATAAGCAGTGACCTCTTCGATATCAGCCACAGCAACTTCTTTCAAGATATGTCTCCAAAGGCAAAGGAAACAAAAGTGAAGATAAACTTTTGGGACTTCATCAAGATCAAAAGCTTCTGCACAGCAAAGAAAACAGTCAACGAAACAAAGAGGCAACACACAGAAT
This sequence comes from Lutra lutra, assembly GCF_902655055.1. NCBI lineage: Eukaryota > Metazoa > Chordata > Mammalia > Carnivora > Mustelidae > Lutra > Lutra lutra. Next base: position 31,854,599 of record NC_062290.1, read on the forward strand.
GGGAGAAGATATTTGCAAATGACAGTACAGACAAAAGGTTGATATCCAGGATTTATAAAGAACTTCTCAAACTCAACACACACAAAACAGACAATCATATTTAAAAAATGGGCAGAAGATATGAACAGACACTTCTCCAATGAAGACATACAAATGGCTATCAGACTCATGAAAAAATGTTCATCATCACTAGCCATCAGGGAGATTCAAATTAAAACCACATTGAGATACAACCTTACACCAGTTAGAATGGCCAAAATTAGCAAGACAGGAAACAACATGTGTTGGAGAGGATGTGGAGAAAGGGGATCCCTCTTACACTCTTGGTGGGAATGCAAGTTGGTTCAGCCACTTTGGAGAACAGTGTGGAGATTCCTCAAGAAATTAAAAATAGAGCTTCCCTATGACCCTGCAATTGCACTACTGGGTATTTACCCCAAAGATACAGATGTAGTGAAAAGAAGGGCCATCTGTACCCCAATGTTTATAGCAGCAATGGCCACGGTCACCAAACTGTGGAAAGAACCAAGATGCCCTTCAACGGACGAATGGATAAGGAAGATGTGGTCCATATACACTATGGAGTATTATGCCTCTATCAGAAAGGATGAATACCCAACTTTTGTAGCAACATGGATGGGACTGGAAGAGATTATGCTGAGTGAAATAAGTCAAACAGAGAGAGTCAATGATCATATGGTTTCACTAATTGTGGAGCATAACAAAGAGCATGGAGGACAAGGGGAGATGGAGAGGAGAAGGGAGTTGGGGGAACCAGGTGGTGGGTATTAGAGAGGGCATGGATTGCATGGAGCACTGGGTGTGGTGCAAAAATAATAAATACTGTTATGCTGAAAAAATAAAAAAAAATTAAAAAAAATTTAAAAAAAAAGATTATTCACCACAACCAAGTGGGATTTATTCCAGGCTGCAAGGTTAGTTCAACATCTGCAAATAAATCAATGTGATACAATACATTAATAAAAGAAAGAACAAGAACCATATGATGCTCTCAATACATGCTGAAAAAGCATTTGACAAAGCACATCATCCTTTCCTGATCCAAACTCTTCAAAGTGTAGGGACAGAGGGTCCCTACCTCAATATCATCAAAACCATCTATGAAAAACCCACAGCAAATATCATTCTCAGTGGGGTAAAACTGAGAGTTTTTCCGCTAAGGTCAAGAACATGGCAGCGATGTCCACCATCACCACTGCTATTCAACAAAGTACTAGAAGTCCTAGCCTCAGCAATCAGACAACAGAAAGAAATAAAAAGCAACTGAATAGGCAAAGAAGAGGTCAAACTCTCACTCTTTGCAGATGGGTATGATACTTTATGTGGAAAACCTGAAAGACTCCACTCCAAAACTTCTAGAACTCAGACATGAATTCAGTAAAGTGTCAGGATATAAAATCAATGCAAAGAAGTCAGTTGCATTTCTATACACCAACTGCAAGACAGAAGAAAGAGAAATTAAGGAGTCGATCCCATTTACAATTGCACCCCAAACCATAAGATACCTAGGAATAAACCTAACCAAAGAGGCAAAGAATCTGTACTCAGAAAACTATAAAGTACTCATGAAAGAAATTGAGGAAGACACAAAGAAATGGGAAAATGTTCCATGCTCATGGATTGGAAGAACAAATATTGTGAAAATATTGATGCTACCTGAAGCAATCTACACATTTCATGCAAGCCCTATCAATTTTTTTTTCAAAGAAATGGAACAAATAATCTTCAAATTTATATAGAACCAGAAGCTACCCTGAATAGCTAGAGGAATGTTGAAAAAGAAAGCCAAAGTTGGTGGTATCACATTTCCAGACTTCAAGCTCTATTACAAAGCTGTAATCTCAAGACAGTACAGTACTGACACAAAACCAGACCCATACATCAATGGAACAGAATAAAGAGTCCAGAAATAGACCCTCAACTCTATGGTCAACTAACCTTTAACAAAGCAGGAAAGAATTTCCATGAAAAAACAACAGTCTATTCAACAAATGGTGTTGGGAAAATTGGACAGCCACATGCAGAAGAATGAAACTGGACCATTTCCTTACACCACACAAGAAAATAGACTCAAAATGGATGGAAGACCTCAATAGGAGACAGGAATCCATCAAAATCCTTGAGGCGAACACAGGTAGCACCCTCTTCGACCTCATCCACAGCAGCCTCTTCCTAGAAACATCGCCAAAGGCAAGGGAAGCAAGGGCAATAATGAAATATTGGGACTTCATCAAGATCAAAAGCTTTTGCATAGCAAAGCAAACAGTTAACAAAACCAAAAGACAACTGACAGAATGGGAGAAGATATTCACAAATAACATATCAGGTAAAGGGCTAGTATCCAAAATCTATAAAGAACTTATCAAACTCAACACCCAAAGAACAGGTAATCCAATAAAGAAATGGGAAGAGGACATGAACAGATATTTCTGTAAGGAAGACAGCCAGGTTGCCAACATGAAAAAGTGCTCCACATCACTCGGCATTAGGGAAATACAAATCAAAACCACAATGAGATACCACCTCACACCAGTCAGAATGGCTAAAATTAACAAGTCAGGAAAAGACAGATGTTGGCAAGGATGCAGAGAAAGGGAAACCCTCCTACACTATTGGTAGGAATGCAAGCTGGTGCAGCCACTCTGGAAAACAGCATGGAGGTTCCTCAAAAAGTTAAAAATAGAGCTACCCTATGACCCAGCAATCGCACTACTGGGTATATACCCTAAAGGTAAAAATGTAGTGATCAGAAGGGGCACGTGCAGCTGTATGTTTATAGCAGCCATCAAAAGAAATGAAATCTTGCCATTTGCAACGACATGGATGGAACAAGAGGGTATTATGCTGAGTGAAATAAGTCAATCAGAGAAAGGAAATTTTCGTATGATTCCCTGATATGAGGAAGTTGAGAGGAATTATGGGGGGTTGGGGGGTTAGGAAAGGAATAAATGAATCAAAATGCGATCTGGAGGGAGACAAACCATAAGAGATTCTTATTCTCACAAACTGAGGGTTGCCAGGGGGAGGAAGGGAGGGGAGAAGGTGGTGGGGTTAAGGACATTAGGTAAGGTATGTGTAAATCTGACAAATCACAGATATGTACCCCTGCGGCTAATAATACATTTTATGTTAATAAAAAAATTAAAAATTAAAAAAAAAAGTGCTGTAGCCTGACCTATAAGAATCATTCCTGAAGCTAAACAACTTTTCATAACTACACCTAATTTCAGAGGACAGAAGAATTCAAACCAGTGTGGAATGGAGGGAATAAAACTGAGGCACGAGATGGGCATTTAGATCAGAGAATTTTATAAAGTGCCCTTTACCACTTCATTCAGAATGGGTACCCACGCTGCCATGGGATCAGATCACACCGGCTCCATGGCCGCTTGCCTAATCGTGGGCACCAAATGAATGCCTGACCGCAGAACACAAACTCTACTACTCATTGCAGAAACACCAGCACTGACTTATCTACTCTCTCAGCCTAAAACTCGCAGTCGCCCTGCCCTGGGCCTGCGTGTTAAGGCAGGACAAGAGTGCATGGCTAGACACTTCTGGGGAGAGAAGTGTCTGTGGTCACTAAAGCCTCCTTCAGGCTACCGACGTCCAGTACCCTGAGCAGAGAGGCCTTTCCCACAAGGTGTTTGGAAACACAAGCAAACGGCCGATGTGTCCCTCAGTGAATCGAGCCTGCGGGAACTCCATGCGTGGTCCTGCGCAAACAAACAAAGGCCTTTTGGAGTTCTGTCATAAGGGTGGAAAGTGAGGAGCCCTTAGCTCTGAGAAAGAGCAATGGAGAAGACAGACCACCGCGAACATGTTGGCGGGGAGCTGGACGCAGTCTCCCAGATGCAGGCGAATGCCCTTCTCTCCCAGGGGACCTAGAACTCCCCAAGAGAGAGTTTGAGATGCCTGCGCCCCTGCCCTGGCTTGGGTTTTCAGGGATACAGGAGTGTTCCCCCTGGGACGCCTGGAAGCCGAACCAGCATGCCAGGCTCTGTACCCTAAGCATAAACCTCCTCAGGGGAAACTGTCCAACAACACACATCTTCCCCAAGGAGAGAAGCCTACAAGGACAAGGGAAAGACCAATTGTCCTTTGGCCAGAGGGATAAGGCCTTTAGGCTGGCATCTCCCAGGCACCGTCCTGTGTCACAAAGATGGACACCTTCTGCCACAGCGTGTGTGTGTGTGTGTATGTGACTGTGTGCGTGCATATGTGCATGAAGACTTGAGGAAAAAGCCCTCTGCCTCCACGTGAGAAGTGAGCCGGTGGGGAATGCGACGAGTGTCCCCTGACATGGTGTTGAATGAACGATGCCCCTCCAACACCGATTTGGAGGTCTAAGGAAGGTGCAGAGAGAATAAGAGAGCGAGGCCCTCCTTCAGGCAAACATCTTGGAGGAGCCCTGAGCAGAGCAGCCTGCCCAAATGGGTGGCAAGAGCACGAGACACTGGCCACAGGTTTACCTCAGGACGATGACTAGGCACCGAATGCCACACTCGGTCCCGTGAAGACAGAGACAGTTCTGACACCTAGAAGCACAGAGCAAGCCTTGGATGCCTCAGCTCCATGAACAGGCTTGGCGGAGGGTACCCAGGCCGCTTGGTTTCCCCAAGAGCCAAAAGTCTTCTCCCAGATGATGGCGCACAAACACACATCCTGAAGGCTTTGGTCCCCACCCCAGGACCCTGTCGGTGCTGTCAGCACCTCTGGTCCAACGGCAAGATTCAGGGAGCCTGAGGCATGTCACCCAGGGGCCTGGAAGCCGGACCAGCCAGCTGGCCCTGCATTCCAAGAAAGCCGCGTTCTCAGGGACACATGTCCTCCCCCAAATGTCCACCAAGAGAGAAGCGCGGATGAGCGAGGGAGCGGCACGCTTCCTGACAGGGGAGCGCCCATGCTGAGGGGCCAGCCCCTCCTATGTCAACTCCTTGTGTCATCAACGGGGAAGCCATTTTCTAAGAGGGTGTGTGTGAATGCCTGAGGTAAAGTCCCTCTGCCTCCCTGTGAAGAGAGAAGTGAATGCCTGAGGTAAAGTCCCTCTGCCTCCCTGTGAAGAGAGAAGTCAGGGCAGAAGGCGAACACCATCCCTGCACAGCGTCGCCCCATGGAGAAGGATGCCTTCTCAAACCAGAGCCTGGAAAGCTTGAGAGAGTCCCATAGCCTTACCTCCAAGAAACAAGCCTGAAGCGGAGCTGCCTTTTGTGAGCAGAGCACTTACGCAAAGGAAGAGCAGCTGGACCACATGTGTTGGTGCGGAAGCCGAAGGAAGGCTTCCGGGCATTGGGTTGGAGGACAGCCAAGAAGGCGCCCCTTCACCTGGCCACATGGAAGCCCCGCACAAGGGCGTCAGCCCCTGCCCCTGCTGCTCCCATGCCCGCGGGTCCCACAGCAGAAGCAGAGCACACCCTGCCGCTCTGGGTGTACAGGCGTCCTTCTGACAGCAGCCCCACTTCCCTCAGATTGACCCTCGCCATCTGCCAGCCCCCCTTGAGCAAGCGGTTGGGAAAGCACCATGAGGCCCTCCTGTCTCACGCAGAGGACAGTAGGGTGAGGCCCTCCTTCAGGCAAACATGTTGGAGGTGCGCTGAGCAGAGCGGCCTGCTTGAAACGGGTGGCGAGAGTGCAAGGCACGGGCCACGGGTTTACCTCAGGATGATGCCTGGGCACCCCACGCCACACTCGGTCCCCTGAAGAGAGAGGCAGTTTTGACAGGACACCTAGAAGCACAGAGCAAGCCATGGATGCCTCAGCTCCGCAATCGGGCTTAGCGGAGGGGACGCCGGCCACTCTGGTTTGCCCGAGAGCCAAATGCCTTCTCCTAGACGCTGGCTCATGGACACACATCCTGAGGGCTTTGGACAGGACAATGTCGGTGCGGCCAGCAAATTTGGTGTGACGGTGTGTTTCAGGGAACCTGAGGAGTGTCACTCAGCGGCCTGGAAGCCGGACAGAAAAGTCACAGTTCTCGGGAACACACGTTCTCCCCAAACACGTCCCTCAAGAAAGAATGCCCATAAGCAAGGGATCTGCCCGCATTCTGACAGGGGAGGGACCACGCTGAGGGGCTGGCCCCTCCCATGTCAGCGCCTTGCATCCTCTACAGGGAAGCCATTATCTAAGAGGGTGTGTGGATGCCTGAGGGAAAGTTCCTCTGCCTCCTGGCGAGAAAGAAGTCAATGGGGAGAAAGAAGTCAGTGGGGAATGCGAACACCATCCCCACACCATGTCGCTCCACGGAGGAGCCCTTCTCAAACCTCAGCCTGGAAAACTCAGGAGAGAACCGCGGCCTTCCCTCCCAGAAACAAGCATGAAACCGAGCTGCCTTTCGTGAGCAGGTCTCCTTCGCAGAAAGAGAAAAGTTTGCCCCCCTGTGTTGGTGTGGAAGCCTAAGGAAGGCCGCTGATGCTCAGGTAGTGGATGGCATCCGAGGAGGCGCCCCTTCACGCGGCCTCACCGAAGCCCCTCACAAGTGCATCGAGACCAGCTTCTGCTGCTACCCTGACCACAGAACCCAGCGCAGAACACAGGCTCCCATTCTGAGTGCCCAGGACTACTTTTGACAGAAGCAAGGATTCCCTTAGCCCGACCTGCGCCATCGGGCGGCCCCACTGTAGCAAGCCTCAGGAGAAAACTGTGCTGCCTACCTGTCAGGCAGAGAAGACCGAATGGCGAGATCCTCCTTCAGGCTGAAATCTTGGAGGCACCCTGAGCAGAGAGGCCTGCCCAAAAAGAGTGCGGCGTGCACAGGGCACGTGCAACAGCTTGATATCAGGACGACGCCTTGGCACTGCACGCCCTCACTCAGGGCCCTGAGGAGAGAAGCAGTTCTGACATGGAGAAGCATAGAGTAAGCCGTGAATGCAACAAACCCAAGAACGAGCTTCATGGAGGGGACACAGTCAGCTCCGCTTTCACGGAAAGCCAAAAAACTTCTGACAGACGCTGGAGAAAAGACACACATCTTGAGGGCCTTGGCACCACTCCGGGACCACGCCGTTGCCGCCAGCACTCAGGTCGCACAGCAGGCTTCAGGGAGACAGAGGCGTCTCCCACAGGGGCCTGGAAGCCGCACCTGTCAACGGGGCTCTGATCCAAAAAAGCAGCCGATCTCGGGGACCAACGTCCTTGCCTGAGCAACGTCCGCAAAGAGAGATGTGAATGACAGAAAAATCGACCCACTTGCTGACAGGGGAGCACCTGTCCTGAGGGGCCAGCCGATCCCCCATCAGCACCTTGCATCCTCAACGGCGAAGCAGTGTGCCAAGAGAGTGTGTGTGAATGGCTGAGGTAACCTCCCTCTGCCTCCCAGGGAGAAAGAAGTCAGTGGGGAATACGAACACCATCCCCACAACACGTTGCTCCACGGAGAAGGAGCCCTTCTCAACCTCAGCCCGGAAAGCTCAGGAGACAACCACAGCCTTCCTTTCCAGAAATAAGTAGGAAGCTGAGATGCCTTACATGAGCAGGACTCCTTCACAGAGAGAGAAAAGTTCACCCCCGTGTGTTGGTGCGGAAGCCTAAGTCAGGCCGCCCCCGCTTGGATCTCGGACAGCATCCGAGGAGGTACCTCATCACACGGCCTCACAGAAGTCTGTCACCAGTGCGACGAGATCGGCTGCTGCTGCTACACTGAGCACGGGACCCAGGGCAGAACACAGGCTCCAGTTCTAAGTCGCCGGCCTACTTCTGAGAGAAGCACGGCTTCCCTCAGACCGACCCACGCCATCCGGCTGCCCCACTGGAGCAAGCCTCAGGAAAAAACTGTGTTGCCTACCTGTCAGGCAGAGAAGACTGGACGGCGAGGCCCTCCTTCAGGCTGACATCTTGGTGGCGCCCTGAGCAGAGAGGCCTGCCGGAAACGGGTACAGCGTGGGCAGGCCCATGCCACCGGTTGACCTCTGGAAGACGCCTTGGCACCGCACACCCTCACTCAGGGCCCTGAGGAGAGAAGCATTTCTGACACTGAGAAGCATAGAGCAAGCTGTGAATGCCTCAGCCCCAGAATTGAGCTTCACGGAGGGGACGCAGTCAGTTTCGCTTTCCCGGAAAGCCAAAAGGCTTCTGTCAAACGCTGGAGAATGGACACACATCCTGGGGGCTTTAGCCCCCACTGCGGAACATTGTCGCTGTCGCCAGCACTTCTGGTCACACAGCAATTTTTAGGAAACTGAGCCGTCTCCCACAGGGGCCTGGAAACCACACCAGCCAGCGGGGCCCTGATCCAAAAAAGCAACCTATCTCGGGGAACAATTTCCTTGCCTGAGCAAGGTCTGCGAAGAGAGAAGTGACTAGAGAGGAATCGGCCAGCTTGCTGATGGGGGAGTGCCCGTCCTGAGGGACTGGCAGAGCCCCCGTCAGTGCCTTGCGCCCTCCACGGTGCAGCTGTGTGCCGTGTGTGTGTGTGTGTGTGTGTGTGTGTGTGTGTGTGAACGGCTGAGGTAGCATCCCTCTGCCTCCGGGGGAGAAAGAAGTCACTGGGGAATGGGAACACCGTCCCAGCACCACGTTGCTCCATGGAGAAGGAGCCCTTCTCAAACCTCAGCCTGGAAAACTCAGGAGAGAACCACAGCCTTCCCTCCCTGAAACAAGCACGAAGCTGAGCTGCCTTTCTAGAGCAGGGCTCCTTCGCAGAAAGAGCAAAGTTCACCTCCGTGTGTTGGTTCGGAAGCCTAAGGCAGGCCGCCCTCGCTTGGATCACGGACGGCATCCGAGGAGGCACCCCTTCACGCAGCTTCCCAGAAGCCCGTCACAAGTGCGCGGAGATCGGCTGCTGCTGCTACCGTGGGAACGGGACCCAGGGCAGAACACACGCTCCCGTTCTGAGTGTGCCGGCCTACTTCTGAGAGAAGCACGGCTTCCCTCAGCCCGACCCGTGCCGTCCGACTACCCCACTGGAGGAAGCCTCAGGAAAAAACCGTGTTGCCTACCTGTCAGGCAGAGAAGACTGGACGGTGAGGCCCTCCTTCAGGCTGACATCTTGGTGGCGCCCTGAGCAGAGAGGCCTGCCGGAAACGGGTGCGGCGTGGGCAGGCCCATGCCACCAGTTGACCTCTGGAAGATGCCTTGGCACCGCACGCCCTCACTCAGGGCCCTGAGGAGAGAAGCAGTTCTGACACCAAGAAGCATAGAACAAGCCGTGAACGCTTCAGTCCCAGGAATGAGCTTCACGGAAGGGACGCAGTCAGCTTCTGATTCCCAGAAAGCCAAAAGTCTTCTGTCAGACGCTCAAGAACGGACACACATCCTGAGGGCCATGGCCCGACTCTGGGACCCTGTCAGTGCGGCCAACACCTCTGGTCCCACAGCACTTTTCAGGGAGACAGAGGTGTCTCCAACAGGGACCTGGAAACCGCATCAGCCAGCGGGGCCCTGATCCAACACTGCCCCCTTTTGCCTCACACACGCTTCCGAAGCCACCTGTGTTCTCTGGCAGGAGCGTGTTTGCAGAGGCACCTTTTCTCGACAGCATTGTTGGAGGGGAAGTCTGCTCTCTCAGCAGACCTGTTTCTCGCTCTCAGGGAAGGGCCCTGTATGTTCCTCGAGCCTTCACACACCCTGTGGAGAGCGGGGCTGTCTTCTGCCTGGGTGGATGCGGTTTCAGGGTGACTGGCTCTCACAACGGTATGGGCCCCTGGGCCTCTTTGGCACCGGGCATGGGCTCTGTCTGCCAGAACGATGCTAGACTAAAGGCGGCTTTCCCGGCCCTGCTGTTCCTTAGAGTGGCGTGCATGGTAGAGTGCTGCCCCTCTTGGGGCAACCAGGCGTTCATTGAACGGAACCTTCTGCATGCACATCAGCGTCCTAGGTGAGGTGACTTCCGATTTCCTCTTGCCCCATACGCACTATGCCGTACACTTGTGTTCCTGTGCCAGCCCACGTGTGTGGCTGCACCTTCTCTCTCCGGTGCTGTCGTAGCCGATAGACGCCATCGCCACAGACGTGTTTCTTGTTATGTGAGCCGTCCCACTCACTTTGGCAATGCCTGCGTCTTGCGGATGGAGGCCGATTTAAGGTCCCCGATCATCACTGCAGTGTCGCCCCTGGACCTTAAGCCCAAGGCCCCCTCCCTGGCTTCCGAGCTTAGGATGGGAGAGAGGTCTGCCCTTGTGACGGAAGTCATGCCTGGAGAGGAGTCCTCTACGGAAATGCTTCCTCAGAGCCCAGGGTGTGTTCCTTACCATGTCCTGCACCACGCATGTTGGCTAGACCTCCCGCCGGCCTGGGAGGCAGTAGCTCGTGAAAGGATGCCTCCTTGACTGGATTCCTCCTCATGGGTTGGCACAGCGCACCTCGCCGATGCTATCACGCAGGCATCGCAACGGCGGTTCCTCCTCAGGAGCTACATGCGCGGAAACGGCTTTGAGGACAGGAAGGCGTCTTAGCGCTTCTTGCAAAGGGCCCTTGGCTTCGGCTTCTTTCAGTACGTTTGGCATCACTGCTGCGGCCCTGGAACAAGCTTCTGGCACAAGGCTGAAGGCCGCAACCACCTGGATCAACCAGGTCAGTGCGCGGCACCTTGCCAATGCTGTCCCACCGCCCTTGCGAGGGGGTTCCCTCTTGAGTCATAGGCGCGCCAACGGCTTTCCTGACAGGAAGGCGACTGAGTGCTGGTCCGTAGGGCCCTTTGCCTGAGGCTTCTTCAAGTACGTTTGGAAATAACGTCTTTCTCACTGGAACAGGGTACTCGCGGTGGGCATAGGCCGCACGCACCGACCTCCTAAGTGAGATGGCTGGAGTGCCACCTTTTGCCTCACACATGCTTCTGAAGGCACCTGTGTTCTCTGGCAAGAACGTGTTTGCGGAGGCACCTTTCCTCGACAGCGTTGTTGGGGGGTAAGCCTGCTCTCTCAGCAGACCTGTTTCTCCCTCCCAGGGAAGGGCCCAGCACGTTCGCTGAGCCTCCACACACCCTGTGGATAGTGCTACTGTCTTCTGCCTGGGTGGATGCGGTTTCAGGGTGACCAGCTCTCATGGCGGTTTGGGCCCTGGGCCTCTTCAGCATGGGGCATGGGCTCTTGATTCCAGAACGATGCTAGATGAAGGGCAGCTTTCCCCGCCCTGCTGTTCCTTAGAGTGGCAAGCATGGCAGCGTGCTGCCCTTCCTAAGGCAACCAGGTGTTCGTTGAATGGAACCTTCTGCACACACCTCGGCGTCCTAGGTGAGGTGATTTCCGATTTCCTCTTGCCCCATAGGCATTGTGCGGTACACTTGTGTTCCCGCACAAGCCCATGTGTTCGGCTGCACCATCTCTCTCTGCTGCTGTCGGAGCCGAAAGGCGCCTTCGCCACAGACGTGTTTCTCTCTCACTGGGTAGCACCAAACACGTTCCCCGAGCTATCCCACCCACTTTGGCAATGCCTGCGTCTTCTGGAAGGAGGCAGCTTCAAGGTCCCCGATCCTCACTTCAGTGTCACCCCTGGACCTTAAGCCCAAAGCCCCCTCCTTGGTTTCTGAGCTTAGGTTGTGAGAGAGGTCTGCCCTCGTGACGAAAGTCATGCCTGGAGAGGGGTGCTCTATGGAACTGCTTCCTCAGAGCCCAGGGTGTGTTCCTTACCGCATCCTGTACCATGCACGTTGGCTAGACCTCCCGCTGGCCTGGGAGGCGTTAGCTCATGGAAGGATGCCTCGTTGACTGGATTCCTCCTCATGGGTTTGCACAGCGCACCTCACCGATGCTATCACGCAGGCATCGCACCGGCAGTCCCTCTTCACGAGCCACATGTGTGGAAACGGCTTTGTTGAAAGGAAGGCATCTTAGCGCTTCTTGCATAGGGTCCTTAGCTTCGGCTTCTTCCAGTACGTTTGGCATCACTGCTGCGCCCCTGGAACAAGCTTCTGGCGCAAGGAATCAGGTCACGACCACCTGGATCGCCCAGATCAGTGCGTGACACCTTGCCAATGCTGTCCCACCGCCCTTGCGAGGGGGTTCCCTCTTCATGAGCCATAGGCATACCAACGGCTCTCCTGACAGGAGGCGTCTGAGCACTCGTCTGTAGGGCTCTTTGGCTGAGGCTTCTTCAAGTACGTTTGGAAATCACGTCTGTCTCCCTGGAACAGGGTTCTCGCTGTGGGTGCAGGCCGCATGCTCCAGCCTCCTAGGTGAGATGGCTGCACTGCCCCCAGTTGCCTCACACATGCTTCCGAAGGCACCTGTGTTCTCTGGCAGGAGCGAGTTTGCAGAGGCACCTTTCCTCGACAGCGTTGTTGGAGGGGAAGGCTGCTCTCTCAGCAGACCTGTTTCTCACTCCCAGCACGTTCCTCCGGCCTCCACACACCCTGTGGAGAGCGCTGCTGTCTTCTGCCTGGGTGCATGCGGTTTTGGGGTGACCGGCTCTCACCGCGGTTTGGGCCCTGGGCCTCTTCGGCACCAGGCATGGGCTCTGGCTTCCAGAATGATGCTAGATGAACGGCAGCTTTCCCCACCCTTTAAACTCCCAAAAGTGCACCAGGAATAAATTGACAACCTGAATAGACCGATATCTAGTGAGGAGATTGAAGCAGTGATCAAAAACCTCCCAAAAAACAAGAGCCCAGGACCTGACGGATTCCCTTGGAAATTCTACCAAACTTTCAAAGAAGAAATAACACCTATTCTCCTGAAGCTGTTTCAAAAAATGGAAGGAGAATGAAAACTTCCAGACTCTTGTTATGAAGCCAGCATTACCCTGATCCTCAAACCAGGCAAAGACCCTACCAAAAAGGAGAATTTCAGACCAATATCACTGATGAATATGGATGCTAAGATTCTCAACAAGATCCTAGCAAACAGGGTCCAACAGCACATTAAAAGGATTATCTACCATGACCTGGTGGGATCATCCCTGGGTTACAAGGTTGGTTCAACATTCACAAATCAATCAATGTGATAGAACAAATCAATAAGAGAAGAGAGAAGAACCACATGGTCCTCTCAATTGATGCAGAAAAAGCATTTGACGAAATCCAGCATCCATTCTTGATTAAAACGCTTCAAAGTATAGGGATAGAGGGAACATTCCTGAACTTCATAAAATCTACCTATGAAAGACCCACAGCAAATATCATCCTCCATGGGAAAAAGCTTGCAGCCTTCCCGTTGAAATCAGGAACACGACAAGGATGCCCACTCTCACCACTCTTGTTCAACATAGTATTAGAAGTCCTAGCAACAACAATCATACAACAAAGAGAAATAAATGGTATCCAAATTGGCAATGAAGAAGTCAAACTCTCTCTCTTCACAGATGACATGATTCCTTATATGGAAAACCCAAAAGACTCCACTCCCAAACTACTAGAACTCATACAGCAATTCAGTAACGTGGCAGGATACAAAGTCAACATACAGAAATCAGTGGCTTTCTTATACACTAACAATGAAAATACAAAAAGGGAAATTAGAGAATCAATTCCATTTACTCTAGCACCAAGAACCATAAGATACCTGGGAATAAACCTAACCATTAGGTAAAGGATCTGTACTCAAGGAACTACAGAACACTCATGAAAGAAATTGAAGAAGACACAAAAAGATGGAAGACCATTCCAAGCTCTTGGATCGGAAGAATAAACATTGTTAAAATGTCTATACTGCCTAGAGCAATCTATACTTTTAATGTCATTCCTATAAAAATTCCACCAGTATTTTTCAGAGCTGGAGCAAATAACCCAGAAATTTGTATGGAATCAGAAGAGACCCCGAATAACTAAGGAAATGTTGAAAAACAAAAACAAAACTGTTGGCATCACGTTACCTGATTTCAAGCTTTACTACAAACTGTGATCACCAAGACAGCATGGTACTGTCATAAAAACAGACACATAGACCAGTGGAACAGAGTAGAGAGCCCAGATATGGACCCACAACTCCATGGTCAAATAATCTTTGACAAAGCAGGAAAAAATATACAGTGGAAAAAAGACAGTCTCTTCAATAAATGGTGCTGGGAAAACTGGACAACTATATGTAGAAGAATGAAACTCGACCATTCTCTTACACCGTACACAAACATAAACTCGAAATGGATAAAAGACCTCAACGCAAGACAGGAATCCATCAGAATCCTAGAGGAGAACATAGGCAGTAACCTCTTCGATATCAGCCACAGCAACTTCTTTCAAGATATGTCTCCAAAGGCAAAGGAAACAAAAGCGAAGATGAACTTTTGGGACTTCATCAAGATCAAAAGCTTCTGCACAGCAAAGGAAACAGTCAACAAAACAAAGAGGCAACACACGGAATGGGAGAAGATATTTGCAAATGACAGTACAGACAAAAGGTTGATATCCAGGATTTATAAAGAATTTCTCAAACTCAACACACACAAAACAGATAATCATATCAAAAAGTGGGCAGAAGGGGCTCCTGGGTGGCTCAGTGGGTTAGAGCCTCTGCTTTCGGCTCAGGTCATGATCCCAGGGTCCTGGGATCGAATCCTACGTCGGGCTCTCTGCTCAGCAGGGAGCCTGCTTCTCCGTCTCTCTCTGCCTGCCTCTCTGCCTACTTGTGTTCTCCATCTGTCAAATAAAAAAAAAAATGGGCAGAAGATATGAACAGACACTTCTCCAATGAAGACATACAAATGGCTATCAGACATATGAGAAAATGTTCATCATCACTAGCCATCAGGGAGATTGAAATTAAAACCACATTGAGATACAACCTTACACCAGTTAGAATGGACAAAATTAGCAAGACAAGAAACAACGTGTGTTGGAGAGGATGTGGAGAAAGGGGAACCCTCTTACACTCTTGGTGGGAATGCAATTGGTGCAGCCATTTTGGAGAACAGTGTGGAGATTCCTCAAGAAATTAAAAATAGAGCTTCCCTATGACCCTGCAATTGCACTACTGGGTATTTACCCCAAAGATACAGATGAAGTGAAAAGAAGGGCCATCTGTACCCCAATGTTTATAGCAGCAATGGCCACGGTCACCAAACTGTGGAAAGAACCAAGATGCCCTTCAACGGACGAATGGATAAGGAAGATGTGATCCATATACACTATGGAGTATTATGCCTCTATCAGAAAGGATGAATACCCAACTTTTGTAGCACCATGGATGGCACTGGAAGAGATTGTGCTGAGTGAAATAAGTCAAACAGAGAGAGTCAATGATCATATGGTTTCACTTATTTGTGGAGCATAACAAAGAGCATGGAGGACAAGGGGAGATGGAGAGGAGAAGGGAGTTGGGGGAAATTGGAAGGGGAGGTGAACCATGAGAGACTATGGACTCTGAAAAACAACCTGAGGGTTTTGAAGGGGCGCGGGGGGGTGGGAGGTTGGAGGAGCCAGGTGGTGGGTATTAAGGAGGGCACGTATTGCATGGAGCACTGGGTGTGGTGCAAAAATAATGAATACTGTTACACTGGGAAGAAATTAAAAAAAAAAAAGAATCTGTATTTTGGTTTGTCTCTTTTTTCTCCTTTATGTATGTATATTTGTTTCCTCAATTCTACACAAGAGTGACATCATATGGTATTGTCTTTCTCTGACTGACTGCTTTCACTTAGGATAATCTTCTCTAGTTCCATCCATGTGGCTGCAAATGGCAAGATTTCATCATTTTGTGTTCTTGTTTTCATGTACTTTAGGTAAATACCCAATAGTTTGTTGCTGGATCCAGGGCAACTCTGTGTTTAACGCCTTGAGGACCCTCCATACTGTTTTCCACAGTGGCTGCAGCAGGTTGTTGTTCCACCAACTGTGCACGAGGGTCCCCTTTTGCCAAACCCTCCCAGCACTTGCTGTTCCTTGTGTTGTTGATGGGAGCCATTCTGACAGTATGTGGTAATATCTCATTATACTTCTGGTTTGCATTTTCCTGAGCTTGGGTAATGGTGAAACAGCTTTTCATGGGACTGTTGGCCATCTCTATTTCTTCTTCGGAAAAATGTCTGTTCATGTCTTCAGACTATTTTTTAACCAGATTACTTGTTTTTGGGGTGGTGAGTTGTATCCATTCTATATATTTTGGACACTATCCCTTTATTGCATAGGATATTTGTAAATACCTTCTCCCTTTCAGTAGGTTGTCTTATTATTATTACTTCTTCCTAGTTCTCCTGTGTGGAAACTTTTTATTTTTTTTTATATAGTCTCAGTAGTTTATTTTTGCTTTTCTTTCCTTTGCCTCAGGAGACAGTCTAGAAAAATGCTGCTTCGTCCATGTCAAGAAGTTACTGTCTGAGCCCTCTTGTAGGGTTTTTATGGTTCCTGGTCTTTCACTGAGGTCTTGAATCTGTTTTGAGTTTATTTGTCTCTATGGAGTAAGGAAGCAGAGTAACTGCATTCTTTTGTTCGTGGCTGTCCAGTTTTTCCAAAACCGTTTGTTGTAAAGACTGTCTTTTTCCTTTTTGATATTCTTGCCTGCTTTGTGGAAGATTAATTGGGCACACAACTGCGGGTTTATATCTGAGCTTCTGTCCTGTTCCATTGGTTGCTGTGTGTATTTTTGTGCCAGGACCATCCTGTTAGGATGACTACAGCTTTGTTGTAGAACTTGAAATCTAGAATTGTGACTCCTCCAGCTTTGTTTTCCTTTCTCAGCATTATGTTGGCTGTTCAGTATCTTTGCTGGTTCCATACAGATTTTTAGGAGTGTTTGCTTGAGTTCTTTTTGTTTAACTTAAATTCAATGAGCCAACTTAGAGTACATCATTAGTTTCAGATGTAGTGTTCAATAATAGATAAGGTGGTGTAACACCCAGTGCTCAATTGTATTCCATGCCCTCCTTAATGCCCATCACCCAGTTACCGCATCCCCTAGCCACCTCCCCTCCAGCAACCCTCAGTTTGTTTCTGTACTGAAGAATCTCTCATGGTTTTTCTCCCTTTCTGATGACTTCCCATTCAGCTTTCCCTCCCTTCCCCTCTGATCGTCTGTGGTGTTTCTTCTATTTCACATAGGAGTGAACCCATGTACAACTGTCTTTCTCTGATAGACTTATTTTGCTCAGCATAACACCCTCCAATTCCATCCAGGTGGATGTGATGCTAAGTCTTCATCCTCTCTGATGGCTGAATAATATTCTGTTGTAGATATGAACCACATCTTCTTTATCCATTCATCTGTCCGTGAACATCTGAGCTCTTTCCATACTTTGGCTAGAGAGGATAATGTTGCAATGAACATTGGGGAGCACGTGCCACTACTTTTCATTCAATCTGTGTCTTTGGGGTAAATACCTAGTAGTGCTATTGTTGGGTCGTAGGGTAGCTCTATGTTTAAGTTCTTGAAGGAACTTGATAACATTTGGCAGAGTGGCTGTACGAGCTTGCTTTTCTGCCAGCAGTGTAAGAGGCTTCCCCTTTCACCACGTCCTCACCAATATTTGTTTTTCCCTGCCTTGATAATTTTAGCCATGCCAGCTGTTGTAAGGTGGTATCTCATTGTGGTTTTGATTTGTATTTCCCTGATGCTAAGTGATGTGGAGCACTTTTTCATGCATCTCTTGATCTCTTGTATGTCCTTTTGGTAGAAAGTTGTGTTCGTGTTTATACCTATGTCTTAATCTAGGATAGGGGTGGTCCCAGGAGCATGGAAGGTGTGATCTGCTTAGGTGTGGAGACCTTCACAGACGTCTGAATTGAGGGCTAGAGTTAAAGAGAGTATCAGGCTCAGGCTTTGCATTCAGTATGGTTTGGAACTGTAAATAAGCAGGGATTGGTTCAAGATTTCATTCAGATTTCTTCTCTAAATCCTTTCTGCAGTTCCAAAAGGCATGGACTTTGTTGTAGGATGAGCCCTCTGCTTCGCTTAGGTGTCCCCATTCCCTGCGGATCTGGAGCCAAGCCTCTGGGCATGGTCTTTAAAAAGCCAATCTAGGGTTAGGGTTGGGGCCTAGGATCATGGCAGGTTCAATCTGCCAGCTGTGTGGCAAGACTACTGAAGGGCTGAGTTCAGGGCATGGTCAGGGTGAGTGTCAGGCTCCAGGTTTGAGTTCAGCCAGCACTGAATGTGGGGATTGCCTTAGGTAGGCATGCAGATTTCTCCTGCTCTGAACCATTTCTGGAGTTCCAAATGGCATGGTTTCCTTCTGGGTGGAAGGTGGAATCCTCTGGATTTGCTCAGGTGTCCTTAGTCCCTGGGGCTTTGGCATCAGGTCTCTGGGAACAGACACCTCTGAGCCCAACCTAGGGTCAGGGTTGGGGTCAAGTTTACAGTCAGGGTTTAGGGTCACAGGTTAGGGTCATGGGTTAAGGTTAGGGGTTTGGGGTAGGGTTAGGGTCAGGGGTTGGGGTAGGAGTAGGTTTAGGGTTGTGCTAGGGTTAATTTCTTTGCCTTTTATTTTTTTTTAAGATTTTATTTATTTATTTGACAGACAGAAATCACAAGTAGGCAGAGAGGCAGGCAGAGAGAGAGAGGAAGGGAAACGGGCTCCCCACTGAGCAGAGGACCTGATGTGGGGCTTGATCCCAGGAGCCTGGGATCATGACCTGAGCTGAAGGCAGAGGCCTTAACCCACTGAGCCACCCAGGCGCCCCTTTATTTGCCTTTTAATACAAGATGTCCATGCTTAAATAAGACATTTTCTCAGAGCATTTTATAGTGAATAAGGTTAGCATGTAACCCAAATAGTTACAAAGAAGAACCAAATGTTCCAAATCAACACTTAAGACAGTATTTCTTGACATTTGTGTTTTATGGTCAAAATAATGAAAAATCAAGTTGCTCTTTCACTCTTCTCCCAGATGGATTCTCTGGCCCTGTCTTTCTGGTCTTGGCTGAAAAGCATCTTCTCAGTGGGCTTCCTTAATGGGCCTCTCTGAATAGGATGGCTCTCTTAGCCCTCAGCCTGCATTCCTTCCTACCATTGATCCATTGATTGTATCCCGTGTACTTTGCAAGCTCCCAGGTGGGACTAAGGTTTACATTTGCACTAAGTAGATACTCCATAAATATTTATTAATTCAACAATTATGGCTTTCTTTTTAATCAAAAATATCCATGTTTTATCAGTGAATTTTTTTTTACCATTTCAGAATTTATTTGGAGAAAACTATTGTTCCATGAAAACACATCTGTCAAGGCTGTGGCTTTCTTATGTCCTGTGTTGTACTTCCCTGAGATAGCCAAGAACTCCTGACCCAGGTAGGAAGATCAGCTTCAAACCTTAGGGTGAGTTCTGTGAAGGTGCTGGGGGGCGTTTGGGGGGCTTGTCCTGCTGGACACCACCGTGTCATCTGGGGCCAGATGTGATGTGGGCACCCCCTCTTTCCCTAGCTGCTTCCATCTTCCTCTACCCTCTGTCATCATGTGAGTTTCCCACCAACCGTATCTTTTGCAGACAAACTCTGAAATGGCCCATGGCTTGGGACTCAATTGACATCTTTATATCCAGTGTCAGATGTTTCTGTGGCACTGACATGACCTTTGTTCCCAGGATATGTCCCATGAAGAGTCCCATGAGAGTTGGGGAGTCCAGGAAAGATAAATGGGTGATTGCGGCTCTAGCAAAAGCCACTCTGGGGGATCCTGATGAAGGCCATCACCCAGCTCATTCTGGCTCTTTCACTGATTTCCAGTATGACCTGGGAGAGTCACTTCATCGGGGCTTTAGGCTCATTATTTCTAAAATGAGGAAATGTTTTTAGATTAATGGATTCATTCAAGACTATGGAATGAACTCCTAGGAAGTTCTGGGCAACCCCCAAGATGGATTCTATCTCAGGAGTTCTGACTCCCATCCTTCCCATTCCTATTGAGTTCCTCCATTGGACACAATGGCTGTTCCATGGAAATTCCCCAGAGCAACACTGGATTAGCAAGGGTCTTCAGGGTGTGCCCCCATGCCATCTGATGTGGCCAAGGGGCCATGAGCAATTCTGAACCCAAACCAAGGCTTTGGCTGTGCTACCTTGCTTGCACAAAAATAGCAGTGCCCGGGTCAGGCCTTCACTGCAACAGCTGAGCCAGCTTAGTGAGGACCTTGCCCAGGACACTAGCCCCCATGATGCCATGAGGGCACTCGGAGTCCACAGTTATGTCATGCAAAGCAGCAGGTGATCTACATCCAGGTAGATGATGCAAAGTATAGTTTCACAGCGAACATCACGATAAACATTTAAATGACAAAATAGTATGTACTTTATGTACTCTATATGATGGCAGTGATGGGAAAATTGAACAATGGTGTCATAAAGGGGAATGGGAGTTCCAAGAAGCAGGCTGGAGTAGTCAGGGGATAGGGGGTGTCTCGCAGAGGAAGGGACCAGGAGGCTTGTCATGGGTTCCAACAGTGCAGTATCAGGGTGTGCTCTCTGCCTAACCCATGACCCCAGGGGCACCGGGGGCATTCTAGCTCCAGAGGATCTACAGAAATATAAATTGGCTTAAGCAGAGCCTCTGTGGTCTGTCTTCTCTGTTCCTGGGTGTGGCTCTTTCTCTGCTCCTGGAGGCTGTTGATTCTCTTTTTGTTTTCCTCTGAGCTATTTTGTGTGGATTCAGTGCTGTGAGTTGACACAAATTCTTCCTGCAAAGAAGTGGAATAGAAGTCATCCTTGTTTCCTTAGTAGACCTGAATAGATTCGTCAGTAATAGCCTTTTCCCAGACCCCAGGGCCTTCATCTGCTCGCCAACTCCCAGATTTTAGAAAACATCTTCTATTCTTAACAGGTTGAAAGAATTAGTTTGTTTTTTAAAAAAATTCAACAAAGTCACACTTTTCATAATGTATACTATCACCTGTAAACATTGAATGAACAAGGTTTGACAGGAAGAATTGGCTTTACAGTGGGGTTTGCGTCAGTGTTTACTCACTGTTGCCCCCGTGTGGCCACTCTCCAGAAAGCATGTGGCTGAACGTGTTCCAACTTAACAGATTCAAGGGAGAATAAGACAGAAGGTTGGTCACTGAATTCCTTAGCTCCTAAAAACCATCCTCTAACTTTTTTTTTTTTAAGATTTATTTATTTATTTATTTATTTATTTGACAGAGAGAGATCACAAGCAGGCAGAGAGGCAGGCAGAGAGAGAGGAGGAAGCAGGCTCCCCGCCGAGCAGAGAGCCCGATGCGGGGCTCGATCCCAGGACCCTGAGATCATGACCTGAGCCGAAGGCAGCGGCCCAACCCACTGAGCCACCCAGGCGCCCCCATCCTCTAACTTTTGATCGATATTCTAAATTGAGTATATCTTAACTAGATATTAGGGTTAGGGTGAGGGTCAAGTTGCATACATTAACTACAGACAGTTTTGTTTTTGTTTTTGTTTTTTTTTTAATTTATTTGACAGACAGATCACAAGTAGGCTGAGAGGCAGGCAGAGAGAGACAGGAGGAGGAGGCAGGCTCCCTGCTGAGCAGAGAGCCCGATGCGGGACTCGATCCCAGGACCCTGAGATCATGACCTGAGCCGAAGGCAGAGGCTCTAACCATTGAGCCACCCAGGCGCCCCCAGACAGTTTTTTGTATGTCAATCTTAACCTGCCTAATGTGTTTTTAAAAAATAAAATGGGAGAGGATATAGTAACCAAAGCACTGAGCACATGCCCTGTCCCAGGACATAGATAACTAAACATAATGATTGTTTCATCTTAGCTGAGGATCAGGAGCTGGTCCTACAGGTACTTGGCAGGTAGCATCTGTGGCCAGCTGGCCATCTCCCCCTGACACCCACACCCGGCTCAGCCCATCCTCTGCTCTGCTCAAGGTCAGCAAACAGATAGACCGGGTGCAGGTGGGACTCCCTCCTGTCAGGCATGGCTTGCTTCCGACAGGTGGAGAAGTGAGCCAGCTCACATGCACATGACGTGTTCTTTTGGTTCCTTTCTTCCTCTGCCTCTCCTTTCTGTCACCCTGGTCCTGAGCCTTTAGATCCTGGGAGAACTTGGGTTTTCAGATTTCTGTTGACATTTTGAAGTGTAGATCTGTATTGCCTTTGTTCCCTGTGTTTGGGTCGGAGATGAAGGCAGGAAAGGTCATCATACTCTTAAAGCAGAGTATGAAATATCCAGTGTGCTCTGCCACCAGCACCTCAGGTTTGAAAGCAATGGCAAACTACGTACATCATGTTCTACACAGTCAGCTTTAGGGACTCACGGGTACATGTGACATGAAATGGTACTGAAAGAAATCTCATTACTGAAATTTTTCCTTGTAGAAGACAGTTTAGGGACATGGCCCCTCACTCGCCCTGTCATTTCCGGTCTGGCCAATGCCCAGTCACACTGACATGTGTAGCCACACAAGGGCACAGCTGCGACATCCTCCTGGAGCACTCCTGGTTCCTCTGCCCACCATTCTGACCAACCCTGCACACCCCCAGTCCTCCAGAGCATTCCCTATAGTGACAGCTGTGTTCACCTTCTGGAGCACTCCCGGGCCCCTGTCCCCAGTCTGGCCAACCCTGCACACCCCCTCTTCTCCCGAGCATTCTCTGTAGTGATACGGCTGTGATCACTCTCCTGGGGCACTCCCAGACCCGTGCCCCACAGTCTGGCCAACACTGCACACCTCTAGTCCTCCCGAGCATTCCCTGTAGTGACACAGCTGTGATCACCCTCCTGGAGCATTCCTAGTCCTGGGAACCTGGTGTGGCCAACCCTGCACACCCCCAGTCCTCCTGAGTGTCCCTGTCATGGCACTTGTCACACAAGGCTGTCATTTATTGTCTCTCGGTCTGTCCTTTCTGCTTGAAGTAGATCTCTCTCACAGACGTCTGGCTGGATGACAGGTGGATGAATGGTTTCAGGATCTTTTGTCCTGGAAGAGCAGGTGTCATTCAAAACCCTGATGGGCAGGGGAGTCTCTGTCCCTCTGTGTGCCCCCAGCCTTGGTGGAACATAGTGTCTAGGACAAGGGACTTGAGAGTCCTCCCAGATGAAGTCTGTTCTATGAAGGTGGCTTCCTTCTGAGATCACAATGCGACCACATTGCGTGCCATTCCTGTGGGACAGAAAGCATGCTACTGTATTATGTCCTCCTTGCACACTGTGGCTAACAAAGGGGAAGCACATACTCACCCTCACAAGTTCACACTTACACCTCTGTTTCTGAGTGTCACTATCATGCACAGTGAATTCCTGTTGGGCTGCAGACATGTAGATGTGCCATTTAAGGTTTAAAGAGAGGAGGATGGAGATGGAGTTCTGGCTAAAAGGATGGAAGTCCTTGCCTCTGGGGGTGAAGAAATTACATTTTACCCAGAAGGCGCTATGCTCTGTTCAAAGAAGTGACATGATCCTAGGATCTTTGAGACCAGGAATTGACACAGACTTTTCTTCTGTAAAGATTTTCTGTCAGGTT
The DNA here is from genome assembly GCF_902655055.1 of Lutra lutra. NCBI lineage: Eukaryota > Metazoa > Chordata > Mammalia > Carnivora > Mustelidae > Lutra > Lutra lutra. The sequence continues at coordinate 31,877,860 of NC_062290.1, forward strand.
TGCTGTCCATGTGGTGTCTCTGACAATGACTCCACTCTCTTTTTTTTTTTATTTTATTTTTTATAAACATATAATATATTTTTATCCCCAGGGGTACAGGTCTGTGAATCGCCAGGTTTACACACTTCACAGCACTCACTATAGCACATACCCTCCCCAATGTCCATAATCCCACCCCCCCTCTCCCAACCCCCCTCCACCCATCAACCCTCAGTTTGTTTTGTAAGATTAAGAGTCACTTATGGTTTGTCTCCCTCCCAATCCCATCTTGTTTCATTTACTCTTCTCCTACCCCCTCAACCCCCCATGTTGCATCTCCTCTCCCTCATATCAGGGAGATCATATGATAGTTGTCTTTCTCCGACTGACTTATTTCGCTAAGCATGATACCCTCTAGTTCCATCCACGTCGTCGCAAATGGCAAGATTTCATTTCTTTTGATGGCTGCATAGTATTCCATTGTGTATATATACCACATCTTCTTTATCCATTCGTCTGTTGATGGACATCTAGGTTCTTTCCATAGTTTGGCTATTGTAGACATTGCTGCTATAAACATTCGGGTGCATGTGCCCCTTCGGATCACTACGTTTGTATCTTTAGGGTAAATACCCAGCAGTGCAATTGCTGGGTCATAGGGTAGTTCTATTTTCAACATTTTGAGGAACCTCCATGCTGTTTTCCAGAGTGGTTGCACCAGCTTGCATTCCCACCAACAGTGTAGGAGGGTTCCCCTTTCTCCGCACCCTCGCCAGCATCTGTCATTTCCTGACTTGTTCATTTTAGCCATTCTGACTGGTGTGAGGTGATATCTCATTGTGGTTTTGATTTGTATTTCCCTGATGCCGAGTGATATGGAGCACTTTTTCATGTGTCTGTTGGCCATCTGGATGTCTTCTTTGCAGAAATGTCTGTTCATGTCCTCTGCCCATTTCTTGATTGGATTATTTGTTCTTTGGGTGTTGAGTTTGCTAAGTTCTTTATAGATTTTGGACACTAGCCCTTTATCTGATATGTCATTTGCAAATATCTTCTCCCATTCTGTCAGTTGTCCTTTGGTTTTGTTAACTGTTTCCTTTGCTGTGCAAAAGCTTTTGATCTTGATAAAATCCCAATAGTTCATTTTTGCCCTTGCTTCCCTTGCCTTTGGTGATGTTCCTAGGAAGATGTTGCTGCGGCTGAGGTCGAAGAGGTTGCTGCCTGTGTTCTCCTCAAGGATTTTGATGGATTCCTTTCTCACATTGAGATCCTTCATCCATTTGGAGTCTATTTTCGTGTGTGGTGTAAGGAAATGATCCAATTTCATTTTTCTGCATGTGGCTGTCCAATTTTCCCAACACCATTTGTTGAAGAGGCTGTCTTTTTTCCATTGGACATTCTTTCCTGCTTTGTCGAAGATGAGTTGACCATAGAGTTGAGGGTCCATTTCTGGGCTCTCTATTCTGTTCCATTGATCTATGTGTCTGTTTTTGTGCCAGTACCATGCTGTCTTGATGATGACAGCTTTGTAATAGAGCTTGAAGTCCGGAATTGTGATGCTACCAACTTTGGATTTCTTTTTCAATATTGCTTTGGCTATTCGAGGTCTTTTCTGGTTCCATATAAAATTTAGGATTATTTGTTCCATTTCTTTGAAAAAAATGGATGGTACTTTGATAGGAATTGCATTAAATGTGTAGATTGCTTTAGGTAGCATAGACATTTTCACAATATTTATTCTTCCAATCCAGGAGCATGGAACATTTTTCCATTTCTTTGTGTCTTCCTCAATTTCTTTCATGAGTACTTTATAGTTTTCTGTGTATAGATTCTTAGTCTCTTTGGTTAAGTTTATTCCTAGGTATCTTATAGTTTGGGTGCAATTGTAAATGGGATGGACTCCTTAATTTCTCTTTCTTTTGTCTTGTTGTTGGTGTAGAGAAATGTAACAGATTTCTGTGCATTGATTTTATATCCTGATACTTTACTGAATTCCTGTACAAGTTCTAGCAGTTTTGGAGTGGAGAATGACTCCACTCTTACACTGTGGCTTGAGAGCAGCCACAGACCATCCATAACTCATGTTCCAGCCACACTTGATTAACAGAATACAGGGAGAGGTCCCATTTGGCCCATGGGTGATAGTTTCCCACACTCCAGATCTGCAACATGATGGATGATGGGGGAGAGGGTTCTTCTTTTCCAGTGGCAGAGTGGGAGTACACTGGGACATATCCTGCCTGACCCTGGCCCCTCCACTTGAAAGGAAAAAAAGATAGTGAGATTGGCCAACAATGAAGGCCTCAGGAATTCTCCTGCCTTTCTCTGTAGGCCTCAAGTTTGCCACAAGACGTTTGTCTGTGGTTGAATTCCATGTAGATATTGTTTGGCTGAGACAGTCCCCACTGCCTGGTGGGTATATCTTGCAGGTTATATACCACACAGATGGTCATCTTGTTCAGGCCAAGACCATGGGCACATTTAGGGTTCTCCTGAGTTAGCAGAGGATGCGGCATGTGTGGGCTTCAGGACAAGTCTGATTCAGCCCTCAGCAATGTTATGGAGCATCTGGCTTCCTGAGCTCTCTGTAGCACTGGCACAGGCCTGGCTGAGGCCACTTCTGCAGTCATGATGGAAAAAACCTCTGGCCTGGGCAATTCACCCCATCCTTGGCCCTGCAGGCTAAGACCCAAGGTTCCTCCCACCTCATTGGCTGGGACCAGGTCACATGCCCATGAATGAACCAATCCCTGGAGCCAGGGAGTGGAGCCATGGAGGTTGACACATGTTGTTATGACCTTTGTTGTAATGACTTTTCTAATGGCTGTGGTGGCAAGATCTTATGAGATGCATCTGTTAATAAAACGAATATTAATTTCTGATAGTAAGTGGGTCCAAGGTGCTGGCTTAGCACCTAGCACCTCAGTACTGCTGTACTTCTCTGCAGAGACAATGGCTGAGGAGCAAAGTGGATGGAAACTGGCCCAGAGTGCACAAGGGAAGTGTGTGTGTTTAGGGGATTGGGGATAATAGCTCTGGGAAGCTGTAGCTCCAACTTACCTAGGTTGAAGTAGGTGCAGGGAATCCGTGGTGTTTCACCATCCATCATTTTGCAGATGGAGAATATGCCTTTGCAGAGAGTCTGGCAAGACTTGTTCCAAGTCTTCTCTAGTTGGTACGGAAGTCGGGAAGACAGCACCCTCCATCTGCTGGTATAGGCAATGAGAGGCTGAGTACTCTCAAGGAAGTGTCTGGTTTTCTGTGAGCCTGCACACAGGCCTGATGAGGACAGTTCATGGTTTTGTTCTGAGGAGGGAGTGGTGCCATGTGTGATCCCGGGAAGGGGACAGACCTGGAGTCCGCTGTAGAGCTACTTCATGGGAGTGGGGGTGATCTGCAGCATCTGCCCCATGGGATGTCTGTCCCTTATTGAGTTCTGGGTATGGTTTCTGTGACTGTGTCCTAATGGCTGGGATTTCCAAGGAGTGGGATTTTTTGGCTTCACTATAACAGTTGGTCCACCTGGACTGGGCAAGTCCCATTCTGCTGCTGAGAATTGTGTCTCCAGCGGTTGGAGTGTGTATTACAGGCCTAGAGGTCAATGGTGGGGTGGTTGCAGTGGTCAGTAGGCTACTGTTATTGATAATTTTTGTAAGTGAAATCTATAGGATGATATGTTAGATCTTATGGTTAGGGATCCATATTAGGTGCCTATAAATGGTGCTTTTTCTGAATTTCATATTTGGTATCTTTTTACTACTTCTTCTAATAGCCCTCCTTGTACTTGGTATTCCAAGGAGCAATGCATTACAACGTTGCCTGCATTGTGTTGATGAGAATTTGAGCATGAAAAGGTTGTCAGTGCTTCCACAAATTGTACACTGGAACAGCCAAAAAATAAAATTTTATTTTTGACACTAAGTAGGAAATATCCTGCTGTGATTCTTAGTTTAAACCAGGGGAGGGGTCCTCTTTTGGTACTGGTAATGAGTACCATAGGCCTTCCTAGGGAACATTATCAGATTCTATTGGAAACTTGGTCTTTGTTTTTGTGGAAGAATCAGGAGTCAACCAGTTATTTGTCTCCTGTCTCATTTTCCATGATAGTTCCACAGTATTTGGTTTCACACTTCTGGGTGACTGGGAGACTCTAGGATCGGAATGCTGTTGGTAGGGAGTTACTGGGATCCTAAATTCCAAACCAGTTCCTGACACCCAGATGAAATACATTTCTTCTTTTTTTTTTTTTTTTTTAAGATTCTATTTATTTATTTGACAGACAGAGATCACAAGTAGGCAGAGAGGCAGACAGAGAGAGAGATGGGGAAGCAGGCTCCCCGCCAAGCAGAGAGCCTGATAAAGGGCTTGATCCCAGGACTCTGAGATCATGACCTGAGCCCAAGGCAGAGGCTTAACAAACCGAGCCAACCAGGCACCCCCAGATGAAATACATTTCTGACTTAGAAACTTCAGATAGAAATTTTGTGTCCATGATGACAACTGAAGAAAATGTGTCATCCCTAAATCTAACCTTAACCCCTACAACACTGAAACCCAAGTTGACCTTAAAGCCCAAACTAGAACCCTGAATCCCAAACCTGAAATGGAACCTAAAACCTGTACCTGAGCCCTGGATCCAAGCCCTGAACCATGAATCCAAACCCTAAACCAGACCTCCAAGTCATGAACCCCGAACCCAAATCTCAGCTTGAAGCCAAACCCCAAATTTGACCTTGAACTTTATCCCATAAGCCCTGAGTCTTAAAGCCTAAATCATAAACTTAAAGCCCTAAACTATAACTCTGTTCCCTTGCCCTTCACTCTAAATCCTCACTGTGACACTAAACCCAAAGCCTGATCTAGAACTCTAAAACCTGAATCTAAACCCAAATTCAAACCCTTCACCACACTTTGCTTATGCATTTGCCATTGATGGATATTTGCAATTTCTACCTTTTGATTCTTGTGAACATTGTTTGGGTTGGGGGCTAGGGTTAGGGTCTTGGATTAGGGTCAGGTCCAGGCTTGAGACTAAGCTGAGGTCAGAGTGTGGGTCTGCATCAGGGCCATGTTCAGTGCCACTGTTTGGGTCAAGGACTGTTGTAATTCCACATTGTTTCCAATTCATTGTTCCTTAGCTATTTTTGGAGAAGTTGGGGGATATTGGGCTCCATGCAGCTTGAATTTCCGGAACAAAATGGCGTCAGCTGGACCCTGGGAGGGAGCAGGAGCTTCCACTGAAGGGTGAGCTCCCACAGTTCTGCACTGCCTTCCACCGCCTGCAGAGGGCGCCAGACCCCAGCTCCCGCCCTGAGCCCAGGCTGCACAGCCACAGCTGGGACCTGAGCCCGACCCACTGTGGAGACTTCTGGAGAATGTGGGGCGGCTCCCACCCTGACAGGACAAGCTGAGGAGGGTGTGGGTCTGCATCCACACTGACAGGACCCGTTGTGGAGGACGCGCCCACACTGACAGCAGTCCAGCCTCCTAAGGACCTGATGCTGGAGGAGGTGAGGAGAAGCTGCCTGAGTGGACTGGCAAGGGGGTAAGTGGTCTCAGGACCCCACATAGGAAGGGCGCCCTGTGTAGACACTGGGGCTTCCGTCGTTTTGTGTGAGGTGACGTGGCCTCCTGCTGTGCTGTGAGCGGGGCTGTGGGGTCCCCCCTTTCTGGGCTCGGATGCTCCTGGGTCCTCCGTCTGTGTTTGTGTGCTCGCGGATTTGGTTCCTGGGGCTCCTCAGATGGTCTGCAGTCAGGGAGCGTCCACCTGCCTCAGGGCTTGTGCTCCCTGCGCCTCGACCCTGCAGGGGCCTTCCCGTTTCCACACCCACTCCGGGCTGGCCCCGAGTCCGGAAGTTCGGGAGCCACAGCGCAGACTCTGTAGACAGTTTTGGGGAGAGTAGGTATTTTCCCAGTGTGGGTTCTTCCCTGAGCACAGTGCCTCCCCATCTCCGAGTGTCTCCCTCCTTGTCTGTCGTCATTGTTGCAGGGCTGTCAGAGGAAAGGTCTGTCACCTTCTTGGTTCAGGGGACTCCCAGGTATCTTGCTCTTTTGGATGCAGGTGTAAATGAGATTGTTCTCCGTAGTCTCTTTCTGATGGTTCCTTCTGAGCACATAGAAATGCCACTGATTTGTGCATATTGATTTTGTTCCTTGCAAGTTTCTTGAATTTATTAGTTCGATTTGCCTTAAACTCAAACTGCCAGTTATTTGACCAGCAGCATGGGTTTATTTGGGAAGAGCAGAGAATGGCAGTCTGGGCTGAGCAAGCTACAGTCCCATCACAGGGAAGTGAGAGAAACAAAGGAGAGGAACGTCATGGAGAAGGAGGAAGAAGTTGGGAGGGGTCCTTGGAAGGAAGGTCCCCTGGGGTTGGGGTGATGCAGAATTCTCACCAGCTGAGCTGCAAGCTCCTACAAAAAGTCAGGAGATGAACTTCCAGCTTCCCCTGTGGGGCCTGGAATGGGTGAATCTCTCCTGTGGGGGATTGCAATGTGGGGTCTGTAATGGGCACTGAGCACCAGGCACCCCCTTTCAGCCTCCCCTTCTGGCGTCCCCAGTCCACTTTACTGGGGCTTCCCTTCCTGCTTTTGCACAGTTCTAACCAGCTTGTGGAAAACTGGAATTCCAAATCCACTGCTTCTACTGCACCCGAGACACGGGGGCCCCTGATTTAATCCTCCCATGAGTCTCTTGCTATCATGTGGCCTCTCCACATTGGGTGACCTGGATCTGGGAGGGCTTGGCCTCCATTCCAAAGTCTGATGTCCTCTCTGCTTCTGTGTCATCGTACTAACATGGATGTTTGGAAGAGTCATTTCCTCTGCGGTGATTTCAAAGTGCAGTCAGCTTGTTATAGCAGCAAAAATACGTGCTGTCTCCACACTCAGATTCACCAGCGGTCATTTCTTTACCACGTTTTCCACTTCACAGGGGATGCTTCAGTGTGTTTGACCCCACACCAGGACAATGTCCTGCAGAACCACCACATAACCTGAAATGAGGAGATCATTACAGAACCCATCAAGGGTTAGCGTTAGGGACTAGGGACATGGCAGGACTGACCTGAAGACCCCATGGAGAGCTGTCTGGGTGACTGAGTTGACAATGTAGGTGAGGGTGAGTTTCTGGCTCTGGCTTTGTGTCCAGGAGTCAGCTCAGTGTGGGTGTGTCCTCAGCTGGGTATGCAGATTTCTGTTCCTCTGAATCCTTTCCAGAGTTCCAAATGGCACAGTTTCCTTCTGGGTGGCAGGCTGAGTCCTCTGGGATTGCTCAGGTGTCCCCTATCCCTTGTGCTCTGAGGACAGGCCCCTGGGAATGGACCTCTCAGAACCTAACTGTGGCTTAGGGTTGGGGCCTAGGGGCATGGGAGGACCCATCTGAAGGCTCTGTGGAGAGCTTCCCAGACTGCTGAGCTGAGGATGTGGGTCAGGGTGAGTGTCTGGCTCTGGATTTTTTGGACGGAGGTCCACTCACTGTGGGCATGGCCTCAGGTGCACATGCAGATTTTTTCTGCTGTTCATCCTTTCCGGAGTTCTACATGGCATGGTTTCCTTCTGGGTGGCAGGCTGAGTCCTCTGGTATTGCCCAGGTGTCCCCAAATTGTAGGGTGTCTACTGCAAGGCCTCTGGGATCAGAACCCTGAGAACGAAACCAAAGGTTATGGTTAGGGCCCACCACATGGCAGGCCCGATCAGCCAGCACTCTGTCCATCTTTCTGGTGGAGTCGAGGGATTGGTTCAGGGTGAGTGTCAAGCTCCAGGTTTGCATCCAGGAGCCTGCTGACTATGGGGGTGTCCAGAGGTGGGAATGCAGATTTCAGTTCGTCTGAATCCTTTCTGGAGTTCCAAATGGCATGGTTTCTTTCGGGGTGGCAGGGTGAGTCCTATGGTCTTCCTCACTGTCCCCAATCTCTGGGGCTTTGGAGCCAGGCCGTTGGGGACAGACCTCTCAGGACAGAATCTAGGCTTAGAGTTTGTGCCTATGGGCATGGCTGCACTGATCTGAAAGCACTGTGGTGAGGATCACAGGGGTCTGAGTTGAGAGCATGGTTCAGGATCAGTATCAAGGTCTGGGTTTGTGTCCAGGGGATCGCTGAATGTGGGGGTGGTCTCAGATGTCCAAGCAGATTTCCCCTACTCTGAATCCTTTCTAGCGTTCCAAATAGACTGGTTTCCTTCTGGGTGGCAAGCTGAGTTCTCTGGGATTTCTCAGGTCTCCCCAGGGAGAGGGTGAGACAAGACCTTGCAAGGGCAAGATACTTTTTACAGTAAAAGAATTCACCAGATGGGCTGAACAGCAGAAAAGACACAGCTCAGGAGTAAACCAGTGAACAGGAATATCATGCCGAAAACTTCTTTGAGAACACAATACAGAGCAAGGGAAGATAGGAGAGAAAGCTGAGATATAAAGGACAAACCCTCCAACTTTCCAACATCATTCCCTACTCATTTATTTCCATTGCTGTCAGCTCCTTCCCAGCCAAAAATAAGTCACCTGAGCCAGCCATTTTTCTTCCTGAGTTTGGGGCACTGCAAAGCCCACCAGAGGGGCCAAGAGACCCCTGCACCTGCTGAGCTGAGCCCATTTGTACCCCAACAGTGAGCAGGTACCAGCCTGGCCCTCTGGTGCTCCATGGTCTGTGGCAGTCCTTCCTTCTGGAGCCTGCTTTGCTGCTCTTCCCTCCCTAACCCTGGTCTCAAACTAGGGATTGCTCCTGGAGGAGGAGCCCAGGGAGATGAGGCTCAGGAGGCCCTCCCTGCCTGGAATCTCTATGTGGGGAGTCACAGCCCACGGATTTTGCCCAGGGACTTGCAAAATGCAGAGAGGCAGATTTCTTTTTTTTTTTTTAATTTTTAATTTTTTCAGCATAACAGTATTCATTATTTTTGCACCACACCCAGTGCTCCATGCAATCCGTGCCCTCTACAATACCCACCACCTGGTGCCCCCAACCTCCCACCCCCCACCCCTTCAAAATTCTCAGATCGTTTTTCAGAGTCCATAGTCTCTCATGGTTCACCTCCCCTTCCAATTTCCCTCAACTCCCTTCTCCTCTCCATCTCCCCTTGTCCTCCATGCTATTTGTTATGCTCCACAAATAAGTGAAACCATATGATAATTGACTCTCTCTGCTTGACTTATTTCACTCAGCATAATCTCTTCCAGTCCCGTCCATGTTGCTACAAAACTTGGGTATTCATCCTTTCTTTTTTCTTTTTCTTTTTTTTTTTTTTTACAGCTTTATAAACATATATTTTTATCCCCAGGGGTACAGGTCTGCGAATCGAGAGGCAGATTTCTTTTCTCTCTTTCTCTCTCTCTCTAGCCTCATACCAACCAGGAGTTCTTAGAACTTTCTTCAGTGACTTCTAGGTGTAGCTTGGCCGCTGTTTCCACAGAAAGGCCACTTGAGCATGATCAAACACACGTGTAAGCAATTACATTTAAAAAAACAAAACAAAAAAAAAAACAAGCCAATGCACACAAACCTTTGACAGCAGCACAGGACGTGAAGGGACCAGAGTCCCTACCTTGGGCAATAGTGGCAGAGGCCAGGTTCTGCCACCCAGAACCCTGGACCTTTGGCAGTTTCCACGATTGCAAATCCAGACATGCAGAATCCTGAGGGACAACCTGCTAACTGCAAAAGAGCAAAAATTCATCAGGATTCAGAGAGTGGAAATCCATTTGTACTAGAAAAGAAAGAAGCAGACTTGCTGTGAATCCAGCAGGGAGGACAGGCATAGATAAAGGCTGTTGTATGAGTCACGGAAACTATTGTTTCTCAAGGGTCATGCTGTCTCTGTAAAATGCTATGAGGACTCTCTCTTGGGGAACTCCTGCTTTCCTACCAGTGACGCCCCCAGATTCTGCTTTGCTAGTCCCATGGATTCCTGGGGATACCCAGTTGCTAAGCTACGCTGTCCTCATGACAACACTTGTTAATGGACTGAATGTTTGTGTCTTGTCCCAATTCAGATGTTGAAGTACTAACCCTCAAGGAGTGCCATCAGGAGGTATAGGCTTTGAGAGGTGATGAGGTCATGAGATTGGAACCCTTGTGAATGAGATAAAAGCACTTCTGGGAAAAGACCTGAGAGCTTATTCAGCCAGCTGTCAGCCATGCAAGGCTACAACAGGAATATGGGCATCTATAGATAATGAAGCAGTCTCTTGCTAGATATCAGATCTCCCAGGATCTTGCTTTTGGACTTCTCAGCCTCTAGAACTGCAAAGAATAGTAAATGTTTTGCTGTTTCAGCCACCCAGTCTGTCATCATTTGTTGCAGCAGCCTGAACTGAATAAGGCAGAGCCCAATTTCTGGTTAACCCCTGCTTCTACTCATTTCCCCTCAGAAAGAGCTTCTAATCCAGAACTGACCTCTGCTTTCCATACACCTGCTTCAGACTCCTGTGAGAGCCCAGACTTTGTAAAAGATGCTTCCCTCCTCCCTCATGGCAACCAGCATTCTATGACTCCTGAGGAATGTCCTCCCTGACTGTATTGAGTCAATAAATCTGATTTTGATCCTGGAGTCCTGGGATCAAGTCCTGCATCAGGCTCCCAGCTTCATGGGGAGTCCGCTTCTCCCTCTGACCTTCTCCCCTCTCATGCTCTCTCTCTCACTCTCTCTCTCAAATAAAAATCTTTTAAAATCTGATTTTAACAGACCATAAGCTTGTTCTTGTTGTTCTTTGGAAGATTAGGCATTAGCCCTTCTGAGAAAGTTCTGAATGGCTGCTTCATGAAGGGGCGAACTGTGTCCCCAAAGTCTCTTTTTGCTGCCTTCTAATCACAGATGCTGAGACAAAACCTCCCAGGTGCTGGTTTCTCACAGCACTTAATGCTTTGGCTTTGAAGTTCCTCACTTGACAGTTCTGCTTTAATCAGTTTGTGACAAAACAGCCAATTGGTGGTGGATGCAAAGTGCACTGATAAAGTTAATATCAGGGAAAAACTTTTTGAGTGTCAAGCGTGTGCATGTGTGTGCACACACACATCCATGTGCTAAGCATTATGGTAAATGTCTGACAAGAACTAAAACATCAAAAAGTCAGGATACCACATTAGCTGATATTGTTATTATCCCTACATCCTAAACTATGAAAAACAGGGTCAGAGAATAAGAAGTGGCGAAAAGAATCAAGATTTGAGGCAGTTCGACTTCACAGCCAGCCTTGACCAATAAACATGTACGCCTGTGTCTAGTTTCATCTCTGCATAACCTTGCCATAACCTTGCCATAACCTTGGATAAGCCGTTCATCTCTCAGGTTCAGGCTCTTGGTCCAAAGAGGGAAGGGGCACAGGTTGAGTACCTCCAATGGGACTTCCTGGCAGGCTTGTTCGTCCAAGCATTCCCATTTCAGTTTGAGTAATTGAATCTAGTCTTTGTTTTACCGAAGGCCAAGCTTGTCCAGTGTGTCCAGGCCACCAGCCAGCAGCATTTGTCCACACCATGTAACAACTGAGCAACATTCATAGGAATGGGGGAAGAAAAGATGTCCATAGGTGTTGACAGATGTTCTGCATGGAGGGACAGGAGCTGGGGCCATCACCTGCTGTTTCTAGTGGCCTTCTCTGTCGAGTTAAAATAAATGGCAATTATTTGCAACGACATGGATGAAAGTAGAGGGTATTATGCCAATCGAAATAAGTCAGTCAGAGAAAGACAATTATCATATGATCTCACTCATATGTGGAGATTAAGAAACAAAACAGAGAATCATAGGGGAAGAAAGAAAAAAAAAAAACAAGATGAAATCAAAGAGGGAGACAAACCAGAAGAGACTTTTAAAAAAAAGATTTTTATTTACTTATTTGACAAACAGAGATCACAAGTAGGCAGAGAGGCAGGAAGAGAGAGAGAGGAGGACGTAGGCTCCCCAGGGAGCAGAGAGCCGGATGCGGGGCTCGATCCCAGGACCCAGAGATCATGACCTGAGCTGAAGGCAGAGGCTTTAACCCACTAAGCCACCCAGGTGCCCCTCAGAAGAGACTCTTAATCACAGGAAACAAACTGAGGGTTCTTGGAGGGGAGGGCGATGGGTGGAGGGGGTAACTGGGTGATGGACATTAAGGAGGGCATGTGATACAATGAGCACTGGGTGTTATAAAAGACTGATGATTCACTAACCTGTATGTCTGAAACTAGTATTATATGTTAATTAATTGTATTTAAATTAAAAATTTCTTTAAAAATAATTTAAAAATAAAATAAATAACAATCAAATAATGATCAGAGCTATCCAGCAGGGAGTATCAGATCTAGCAGTCAGTTAAATTTAAGGGGCTTGCCAAAGTTTAGGAGAGTCACACTAGGTCATTTTCCTGTGTGGGGAAGTCTTCAGGGGCAGTTCCAAAGACAAAGATTATTAATATTTCTCCTTCCCCCATTCCTCCTAGAGTCAAGGATGTTTCCTCCACTCACCCACTGGCCCTGTATGTAGGTATTGCTTTCTCCCTACCAATCACAAAATCAGTGAGTAGCTATAACTTCACCTTTTCCAATATCCCCCCACCCCCGACCTTTTGTTTTTAATGGCCATGGGCAACAGGGACAAAGGCATTTTTAAAAAACTTACAGAGATCTATTATGCTCTACTACCTTGGCCCACATGGGCCACTGCAAAGGGATTCTGCAAACTGTGTACTCAGATGAGTGGTCATTATCTTCAAAAAGGCAGGGACTGTGATAGACACAGGAACCAAAAAAGCAAGAATTAATGGACCATCAGAATAATAGAGTACCAACACTTTTTCATCCTTGGCTTGAATCCTCAAGGTCCAGTGTCTCAACAGAATTTTCATTTTGGTCTCATCTGACTCACTTGTCCACCCCTGGGCCAGTTGGCAGTTATACTAAGAACTGGAAATTTTCCTTAGAAGAGGAAAAGAGTATTTGTTAGGTAAACCCAGGAAATGTCCATTATAGGAAGTTAGGCCTTTTGTCATGGTACTCCATTAGCACCCTCTTGACCGTTAAAGAAAAAAATTTTTTGTGACACTTGTTAAAGACAGTAAGGAAGATTTTATTCAAGGGATGCTACTACGATGGGATTTTATTTTATAGTATGGGAGAGAGATCTGGCTCAGCTCAGACAAATGGAGATTTATAGCTAAAGAGCATGGTGGGGGGTCACTGGATATAAAATTAAGATGGAACATCAAGGGTAAGGATGAAGGGATTCTGGCTAAACCATCTGGACAGTAATATTGTTGAAGGAAGGCTAGGGTCATAAACTATTGAGAGCAGGGGATAAGGAATTTTTTAAAAGATTTATTAATATATTTTAGAGAGAGGGAGCAGGGGTAGGGGTAGAGGGAGAGGGAAGGAGAATTTTAAGCAGACTCTTCACTGAGCATAGAGCCTGAGGTGAGGCTTGATCTCAGGACCGTGAGATCATGACTGGAGCAGAAACCAAGAGTCAAACATTCAACCAACTGCACCAACCAGGTGCCCCAGGAATAAGGGATTTGATCAGATATTAAGCACTGTAAGATACTGAAGCACCTGGGTGGCTCAGTTGGTTAACTCTCTGGCTTTGGCTTAGGTTATGATCTGATCCTAGGATCAAGCCTGGCATTGGGCTTCCTGCTCAGTGGGGAGTCTGGTTCTCTCTCTCCCTCTGCTACCCCCCCCCCTGCTCATGCTCTCTCTCTCTCTCTGTCAAAATAAATAAATCTTTTAAAAAAAAAGAGTGGTAAGATACGAGGGGTGAGAGATAAGGAATTTGATCAGATATCAAGAGTAGGATAGGAGATTGCTGAAAAATTGACTAAGCAGGTTTCTTGCTAAAACTGGGCTAAGTGGGCAGAGCCTGAGGTCAAGGAGGACAGAAAGAGGACTCAGAGGAACCTGACTCAATTCTGGTCAAGGAGAAAGTCTTCATCATCCATGACTCATTGTATTTTCTGCAGTCACACATTTCACTAATTCTTTTATCAGACATTCAGTGAACGAGAAACATGAAAACAGCAGCAATAATAATAACAAATGTAAGTGCTCTAGCAGAGACAAAGGCAGTACAGGAATCCACCTCATCAGATTTAGAATATACATGACTCCATGACCGAGTTACTACCACTGCTTGACTTCACTGTTGAGATTAAGATGTAGTGCAGAGGATCAGAGGGAAGGGAGGGAAAACTGAATGGGAGTCATCAGAGAGGGAGACAAACCATGAGGCACCTTTAACTATAGGAAACAAACTGAGGGTTGCTGGGGGGGAGGGGAGCGGGAGACATGGAGTAACTGGGTGATGGGCATTAAGGAGGACACGTGATGTGATGAGCACCAGGCGTTATCCACAACTGATGAGTTACTAAAGTCTGTCTGAAACCAATGATGTACTATCTAATGGCTAATTGAATTTAAATACCTAAAAAAGACACTTAAAAAAAAGATGTAGCATAACTCACAATATCCTTTGAGTGGAAGAATGTGTGGACTTTCCACACCTCTGCTGTCTAAGTCCCATAGCTAGCAGCTACATGTGGCTAATGACCACTTAAAAGGTGGCCAGTTCAAATGGAGAAATGCTGTAAAAGCAGAATAAACACTGGCTTTTAAAGACATATTGTAACCAAAGGTCAGAGAGTATTGCCACCCTCACATCGCAAACATCGCATGACTTCTACAGCTAATGAGAGTGGGACCCAAGATGGGAGAGGTCAACCTGAAAGTCCATGATGTCAGAAAGAACACGGGGAAGAAAGAGTTACAATCCTGGAGCGGATGAGCTGAGGACAGTCAGAATGCCTTTTTTTTTTTCTTTTTTTTGGTGATTCTGTATACGGACAAAGAGAATTCACTGGCGATGACATCTGTATGCCTCACATTTTCAAGGGAAAATTATGGAAATGCGTATAGACCCACAGCCATAGTTTAATTATGTTTGAAATGTATTCAGACCTACTCCAGTCAGTAAATTGCATACTTTCACATTTAGCTTCTCAATTTTCTCTTTGGCTCCTCCCATTCTTGAAATCCCAACACAAATCCCATCTCTTGCCTAAGGACCATAAACTACCTCACTATCAAAGGCCACAGTTCATTCATTCATTTGATTCATTCAAAACAACCTAATCTTGAGTGATGTCTTAGGCGCTCTTCTAGGGACTGGTGACACGGTGAACAAAACAGGTAAAGATCTCACTTTCATGGAGCCTATCTGGTATTTAGGGGAAAATCTTTCCTTATCAACATGAAAAGACTTATTATGGATGTTGCTTAGAATTTCAGGGTTTTTTTTTGACGATATCTCAGGTGATCATCTTTGAGATGGTTCTCCTGAAAATCCCTTTGTGGGGGACTGATTTGACTTTCTGAGTCAGACGCTTTCCTAAAGACAGGGGTAACAGGAAAAGTGACAACTGTCACTCTTGCATTAAGAACAGGGATCACAATGCTTGAAACAGATACACTGCTCAGCTGTCAGAAAGTCCACAAGGCTCCAAATGTGTGTGGCCAACTAATGGAACCTGTCACTCAGAGGTTATCATCCTGAGAGCAATGGGAAATCCCTCTAGTTAAGGACTCTCCTTGACGGAAGCTTGACAATGGCCTTCATTTACTATGACGTTTAAGTAATTATACACATTAAGAAAAGTGCACAAGGCACTTACATTTCCATGATACCATCAAGGATATTGTTGTTCTATTAAAATGTTATATCTAGACCTGTAACGTATATAGTAGTTAAATCAATCACTATGTGGTACAGGTGAGACTATTGTAACAGCCATACTTCCATAAAAAAGAAAAATTTTGTGGTTTCTGATCTAGGAATCAGCTAGTGAATAATTCTATATCAGTGTCCAGTTACCAGGCTAAACATGTAATTTATTTGTACTTCTGAGGGTAAGCTGAATTGTGATCACTGAGCCAGCTGTGTTCTAGTAACTACTCATTTACCCAACATAACAGATATAAGAAGGTAAAAGGCTTCTAAGGAGACTGATTATTTATATTTTGAACCACATCTTGGCAGGTATAACTTGCAATTTGTCCTTAGTGATAAGATTTCTGATATTTACTTTCTCCTTCCCTTGGCAAGTCAAATTAGTTAAAAAGTAACTAGAGTTGAGTCCATTGTTTTTCTTAAATGTTTATAGAGCTATAGAACTCTCAAGCTTTCTTTACTAGACAGGATTTGATCGCATTAGTGATAAAAATCAGAATGATTTATATTGCTAAAATGAGAACTGTCAGTTTGGAGAAAGCTCATTTTTATAACCAACAGATTGGCTGGGCTAGAGATTAATGAGTGCTATGGGTGGGGTGATGAAAGTGATACATTCAATGACCTGTGGAATTTGTTCTGTAATTTCCCCATTCCTCTGTTCTGCAGAGCGTCTTCTTCAGTACCCAGCCCTGCCCATAACTGCATTCAGAAAATCACTCTACAGAACAGGGTTATTTGTTTTGCTTTTTTTTTAAAAATTTAAAACATTTTATTTATTTACTTGACACACACAGAGAGAGAGCACAAGCAGGGGGAGCAGCAAAGGGAGGGGGAGAAGCAAGCTCCCTTCTTGGTGGGATTGCACAGGGGCTGGAGAAGACAGAATGGGAAGGGGACAAGGAGAAACAGTGGGTTTCAGCTTCTTGGAAACAGAGCCCACATCTATTTCTATGTTTATCTCACTGCTATAAACCCAGGTCACAGCACAGTGCCTGCAGCAGAGTCATGGAAGTGCTCCAGAACTGATAACTATTGCTATTTATACTACTAAAATTCCCCCACAAAGGGCCAAGTGCCATAGCTTCTCCCAGTTCCCCACACTGAGCGCAATGTAGAATCAAACTATCGGATTAAAGATGGTGAGAGGCGTTTAACAGGACCCAGATCATAGGAGCCATATTGTATTGCAGGACCAGGGGTCTTACCAGTGACTAGGTATTTACTCCTCTTAAGAGGCTAGCTCCTTGGATCTCCCTCTTCAATCCTCTGAACCTATGTCTGGCATCAGAAACAAAAGTAAACATTACTTATCTCCCTTGTTTATTTTTTACTATTATTTGTTACAGAGGAAGAGAGAGAAATCACAAGCAAGGGGAGCAGCAGGCAGAGGGAAGGCAGGCCCCCCACTAGAACCTGGTATGGGATCCAATCCCAGGACCCTGGGATCATGACCTGAACCAAAGGTAGATGCTTAACTAAGTAAGCTACCCAGGCATCCCTTATTGTCCTTCTTTAAAATTTAATGCATTCTCTCTCCCTCTCTCTCTGTCCCCACTCTGTCACTCATACTTGCACAATCACAGAGTCACAGACAATAGCAAGGTATTTCCCATTCTAATTTGCTAAAGCACTATGAGCTTAAGCTCAACAGAATCACTTTGCCAGCTGCTGCTCTATCGTTCCCTGACCCCTTCTCTGTCCCCAAGCTCAATCTATAACTCAAGTGTCACGGTGGTGGCTCTTTCTGCCCTCCCTCCACAAGGCTGTCATCAGCACACTCTTCCCCGTGCCTCCACTCCCAGGCACTGGCTGCCTTAGGCCTAGTGGTCTGCCCTCTCCTAGAGCCTTTCCACTCTCCCTGAGGGGAAGAGAACCCTTACTTCTCCCCAGTGGCTGTCACGTGTCCACTATATATTGTGACGATCAGCCCTATTAAGAGATTGGGAACTAAAAGACCTGCTTCTGGTTATGGATAAAACTAACTCTGGGGCTTGGGACACGTGACAGCAGCACGTGGTGGTAGAACTGAGACTAACCGTCTGCATTTTCACATCTGGTCAGCAGCAGAACAAAGAGGACACCCCAGATCTCCTATCGCCCAGAACAGTACTCTTCAAGTAACTTACAGCACCATCCTTCTCCAGCTTTGGGAGTGGCACTTTTCCAACCCCAAAGTCTTGATTCTAGGCAGCACTCTGAGAGATATTCCCTCCAGAATCACCCCTGGCTGGAAGTAGTGGTTGGCCAAGGCCTCCCAAATATCTTCCCTTCAGAGTTGCGCTTGCATCAAACTCAAAACTGTGGCACGTACGGGACTTTCCTGTCGGCCTCTAGCTCTAATGTCCTATTGGACTTCAGAGGTCTCTTTTATACCCACTTACCTTATAACATCACCGTGTGACTCCTCTAGAATTCACTCCATGGTTTTTCTCCTGTACTGATTGTTATGGACTGAATTGTGTCCCCACAAAAGTCATATGTAGAATTCCTAATCTCCAGTGTGACTGCATCTGGAGATAGGGTGTAGAAGGAGGTACTGAAGGTTTGATGAGGTCACGGGAGTCCTAATCTGCTAGGACTGGTGTCCTCATAAGGGGGAAACACATGAAAGCACTCTCCCTACCTCCCCTCTGGGGGCCCACAGAGAAGAGGTCATCTGAGGGCACAGTTGACAAGATAGCGATCTACAGGCCAACAAGAAAAGGCTCACTGGAAACCAACCTTGCTGGCACCTTGATCTGGAACTTCTGGCCTCCAGATCTGTGAGAAAATACATTTCTGTCATTTAAGCCCCCCAGCCTGTGTTTGGTATAGCAGCCTGAGTAGACAAAAATATACTGATAAAGCCTTCTTTCAAGCTTTGGAGAAACTTTCTATACACTGTGCTCCATGCTTTTGCGTCTAACCCTTCTCTCCATAGCCGTTGCTAATATTTGAGCCAGAGAAGTCATAAATACTAGGAATGTTGGAATTGGATAGGGGATCAATAACCATATAACTCGGGGCACCTGGGTGGCTCAGTGGGTTGGGCCGCTGCCTTCGGCTCAGGTCATGATCTCAGGGTCCTGGGATCGAGTCCCGCATCGGGCTCTCTGCTCAGCGGGGAGCCTGCTTCCCTTCCTCTCTCTCTGCCTGCCTCTCTGCCTACTTGTGATCTCTGTCTGTCAAATAAATAAATAAAAAATCTTTAAAAAAAAAATAACCATATAACTCAGTATCCTCAGCTATGAAGAATTAACACACACACACACATACACACACACACACACACACACTACA
Source organism: Lutra lutra (assembly GCF_902655055.1). NCBI lineage: Eukaryota > Metazoa > Chordata > Mammalia > Carnivora > Mustelidae > Lutra > Lutra lutra. The sequence continues at coordinate 31,896,807 of NC_062290.1, forward strand.
AACATGGTTATCCCACTTAATTACATTGGTGATTTCTTGATACCCAAGCCCAAATGCCAGCCCCCCTTCGGAGTACTAAACTCACTATCTCCCTGTGACCTACCCACCTCCATACAGACCCAGGACCTTATACCTCAACTCCTGCCAAGCTAACAACGAAAGTTTATGATTCAGTTCCTACCTCTCCTGCTTTATTCATGACTTCTTAAAGTCTAGCGACCCCATCCTTCTCTTCTTTCCAAAAACCAAAACAAAACAAAACAAAACCCACTGCTTCCTGGGAACCTTTCAGATGTTTTTTTTTTTTTTTAATTTTTAAATTTTTTATTTCTTTTCAGCATAACAGTATTCATTGTTTTTGCACCGCACCCAGTGCTCCATGCAATCCGTGCCCTCTCTCATGCCCCAACCTCCCACCCCCCGGCCCTTCAAAACCCTCAGATTGTTTTTCAGAGTCCATAGTCTCTCATGGTTCACCTCCCCTTCCAATTTCCCTCAACTCCCTTCTCCTCTCCATCTCCCCTTGTCCTCCATGCTATTTGTTATGCTCCACAAATAAGTGAAACCATATGATAATTGGCTCTCTCTGCTTGACTTATTTCACTCAACATAATCTCTTCCAATCCCGTCCATGTTGCTACAAAAGTTGGGTATTCATCCTTCTTTCAGATGTTTTTTACCTCTACAATCTACTGGAGGATAACAATGTACCAGAACCCTTGAGTGACCGTTAATGCCTATTGGTCACATCGTATATGCTACGTAGGACCCTATTCTGTGTTTTTAACAATCATGGCTTTGAGTCATAGCTGAAGGTGGACTTTAACTAGAGTCTATTGTGCAAATACCTGAAGCAGGAAGTCCCCTGCCCAGTGAATGAGGCATGCAGACTTCCAGAGGTCTTGAGGTCCTCTCTTCAAATATACACATTCACTTTGAACAGTCGTACCCTCCTCGAGGGAAAAGACGACCATCCAAAATCAGCGTGTGACCTCAGAGAGTTGCTGCAGTGTTAGTGTCCTCCAGTTTGTTGGCCCCTTGGTGCTAAAAATCCCCTTTTCTATACACAAGCTTCCTCTCAAAATTCTAACCAATTAATGGAGGCAACTGGGTAATTTTCTACCTATATAACAAAAGTCCAAGGCTATGTATTTTGAAACAAACAATTTTGTCCTCTATTGGGTTTGCTATTTTAGTAGAATTATGTGTAAGAGAGGCAGTTAGAAAGAGCTTTTGATGTACAAATTTAAATTTGAACTTATTCTAATTTTGAACTTTATTCTCTTCCCTCTCCCTGGAGAATTTCTTTCATGTCCTTTTCTTTTTTTTTTTTTTTTTTAAGATTTTATTTATATATTTGACAGAGAGACACTGCAAGAGAGGGAACAGAAGCAGGAAGAGTGGGAGAGGGAGAAGCAGGCTTCCCACCAAACAGGGAGCCCAATGTGGGTCTCAATCCCAGGACCATGGGATCATAACCTGAGCCTAAGACAGATGCTTAACAACTGAGCCACTCAGGTACCCCTTGTTTCATGTTCTTAACAGAACTGAGAGTTTTTATATAGAATATGGATGGTCACCATGATTCTATAGTGCCTTGCTTGACCGAGATATAAAAGTACACAAGCATCAACTTTCAAAGGATTACCTCCAGCAAGTTCTTATGTTTACCATAATGTTAATTTTCAAAATTTACTTGTTTAGATGCAGTACAAAAAATAGATATTTGTCATTTTTGTAGCAAATTATTACTGGTTTTTCATTCATCTTTGAGAGTCCTGGTGAAGATGTTCGGTTCCCCTTGAAGTACTGAAAAGAAGATACTAAAAAATATTTGGGGGTGACTGGGTTGTTCAGTCGGTTGAGTGGCTGCCTTCAGCTCAGGTCATGATCCCAGGATCCTGGGATCGAGTCCATCTTCAGTCTCTCTGCTCAGCAGAGAGCCTGCTTATCCCTCTCCCTTTGCCTGAAGCTCTGCCTACTTGTGCTCTCTCTGTCAAATAAATAAATAGAATCTTTTTTAAAAATTGGAAGGGCTCCTCAGTCACTCTTTCCTACTATCCCCATTTGTACATAAGGAAAGGCGGTGCAAACCTAGAGGGAGGAGGCCAGAATGAAAATGAAAAAAAATGAAAGAAAGAAAGAAAATGAAAGGGGAACTGGCTGAGAGACTAGAACTGAAGCTTCACCAAAGTATAGCCTTCCAGGAACTAGAAAATGGGATGTTTGCTTCCAGCTTGGAGAGTATGGGAGCTTGGGTAAAAGAAACAAGCAAAATCCCGATGATTACGAGGCTCTGGAGGAATGGGGTGGGATACCCAGGTGACCACTGGGTTACAAACCCTGATTCTACCCATTTTTGTTAAAAAGAAAAAAAAATACGCTGCAGTTCATCCTCTTCATCCCCCTCCCTCCTGCAAAGAGAGTAAAAAACAGTGACTCTCGAGGTACATAAAAACGCGTGAGACATAAACCAACAATCACAAGCGTTTCAGAAAAATCAAGCCAAGGAAAAAAAGAACAGCTTTAATATGTTTTATCCTTTCTTTCAAGAGAGAATATGCACCTAAGGAAAAAAAAAAAAAGTGCTAGACATTAAACATCAATGTAATTAAATTAATCATAGGGATAAGCCAGAATATCTTATCATGAAATGAGAGCAGGCAGTTATGAAAATAATTAACCGAGATCTTGGAAATACAAATAGCAACTGCAGTAAAAAGAAACCTTTCAAAGAGATGGGCTGAATAGCAGAATGAGCACTGCTTAAAACCAAACCAGAGAAATGGAATATGAAGCTAAGGAATTCTTTAAGAAGGCAACCCAAGGAAGAAAAAGATAAAAGCTCTGAGTGACAGGTAAGGAATTATAGAAGACAGACCTAAAAGTTCCAGTAGAGGTCTACAGACATCCCATTGGTTCGTCAACTTTCCTGCTTATCTTCTCAGCCAAAGGTAGAGCACCTCAGTGCCATTGGACTTTTCCCCAGTTATTGTTGGCTTCCGGCTCTGAGTCTCAAAGTGCTGGTTTGGGCCCCAGTTTTCCCCCAGGATTCCCCTACCAGCACCTGTGACTTCTTCAGACAGGCTCCTCAGGAAGCCCAGGACCACCAGCAGCTTCAGCGGTACCCAGTCCCTAACACTGCTCCTCCTAAGCTAACACTTCGTTACACTCTACCCGTCAAGAGCCGGTCCAAGGCAATGCCCCAGGACTCGAATGAGTCCAGCCGCCAGATGCCAATCCAGTGATGAGAAAGCTCCTGAGCTCCAGGAAGCAGCATGGGGACGCTGAGCCCAAGGCCCCTTCATGATGGTCCCTCCCCTCCACGCAGACCCCGCCCCTTTATTGGCCACGCTCTGTTAGAGCGCGGGGCCTTGTGGGAGTTGTGGTCCCTGTGCAGCCTCGAGCCTAGTGCAGGAAGGCGGGGCTGGCAGCTGGAAGAACCCGGGAACTACAGCTTCGGAGGACGCCTCTGCCTCACCGGGAACTCTGGCTCTATGGCGGCCAATTAGACAGGACCACGTGAGTCTCCAAAACAAGAGAAGGAGCGGGCCGGGTGCCTTCCCCTAGGCCCGCCACCCTTCCCGCCCTCCCGCTCTCTCGCACTCCCTCACTCCCGTGAGCCCCCTCTCAGGTTTGGAACTTGATGAGGGAGCAGGAGGCTGACTGAGGACAAAGCAAAAGCTGGCACCTTGCACCCCTTCTCCACCTGTTCCCCTTGGTAATATGTGTAACATTCCTCAGGCATCCCTGACCGCCATAAATGAGAAACAAATAGTTAACTTGCAGAGATCACAATCCTGCAAGACAGGAATCTCCCAACTATCTTGATGTTAATGGCTTGCTAAAAGACAACACAGGTCTCCGGGCACCGTGTAGGCCCTCTTTAGCATATGAAAACTCCGCTGAAACCTCCGTTTCCCTCACCTTCCCCCAACCGCAGGGTACACAATCTGCCATCCCTCACAACCTGGGGCAGCAGCTCTTCCTGCCCATGGGTCCTGTCCCCGTGCTTTAATAAACCACCAGTTTGCACCAAAGATGTCTCAAGAATTCTTTCTTGGTCATCGGCTCTGGACCTCAGCCCACCAAACCTCACATAGGTCTAGAACTTCATCAGAACTCAGCCTTTCTGCCCGGCACCTGCACAGCCGGCCAGGATTCGGCTCAGAGCGCCCAGAAGTAGAGCTCTCCTCCTGCCGGTTACCCTTGACCTCCTACCTCCCAGGCACTTACCAGCCACGCCTCCAGGGGCCTGAGAACTTTCTCCAGGTAGTGCGGTGAACAGTCTAGGACTCAACAGCTTTGGTGTTTTTGCTTTATTTTGCTTTTGGGTTTTTTGTTTGTTTGTTTTTTGTCTCAGATCATTGTTCTTTGGTGTAGAGTTACTTGAAAACCATTGTTTCATCTCTCTTGTCTGTTTTGGGGCATATTTCAGGCTAGACAATGAATTGAGTCCATGTTACTGTAACTTTGCTGGAAGCAGAAAGTAAGGGTGGCTTTTTTTTGGATACTATCTTAAACGTAATATGAAACCAACAGATCAGGATTCCAAAGAATGCACCAGATTTCATACCTGGTGCCTGCTGATGAAATGATCCGTTTAATTGTTCGCTATATTTTTGGCATTGGGGCTGGTAACATCTAATTTTGTGCATTATACAGAATTCTACATACACATGGTAGCAATATTTTTCAAACCCCGTACTGGGACGATTGGATTGTGATTCTTAGGCTTAATATTTAATAATTCATAGGAAGAGGCCTGCTCAGACACTAACTACACATTTACTGATTCTGGTAGAAAAATGGAGAAAACAAAAGAGTTAAGACTCCTTCCCTTAAAAATTGATGGTCCATATGGTTTTAAAATTAAATATACTAAGATGTTATTTTCTTTTTAGAATCCTGTTCTTCACATCAATAATCTTTCACTACAAGTTCAGGTTACTTTTGTATTACTAAAACATATTGTTAAGGAAAAAAAAAAAAGCTCTCTCCCACTGAGTGTGAGCTAATGAGTCTAACAGCTACTCAGGTGATACCAAAAATCCATCATGGTTCCTCACTCCCGAAGAAGATTCACTGCCTTTGATGGGAAACAATAACAAGGTCATTCTGGAGGTGGAATGCCTGGCGATGGTTCCTCACTGGTCTGTCAAGCTTCAAACAGGGAAGGAACTCCTTACTGTAAGATGCCAGGTTTCACCACTGTCCCAGCTACTTTTCTTGTAGCCCCTACACAAGTTTTGGATCTTCCTCCTTCAAGGAATTCTCCCTCCAGCCCAGTTCTCAAGAGCTAAAGGTTGCTCAGCTCCCTGGCTGAAACCAGCTCTTCTTTGCCTACCACAGGGTCTGGATCTATAAATAGCAGCCGGTTATTATTGCTGTTTTTCTAGGGATTTTTTTTCCCATACATTTCCCAGGTCTTTACTCTTTTTCTATCACTTTAATTCAGGCTTCAACCACTTCCTAGTCAGATCAGGTGAAAGCATTTTCCTTCCCGTACCCTCAATGTATTTCATACCTAGCAATTTTTTTTTTTTAAGATTTTATTTACCCATTTGACAGACAGATCATCAGTAGGCAGAGAGGCAGGCGGCGGGGGGGGGGGGGGGGGGAAGCAGGCTCCCTGCTGAGCAGAGAGCCCCATGTGGGGCTCGATCCCAGGATCCTGAGATCATGACCTGAGCCGAAGGCAGAGGCCTAAACCACTGAGCCACCCAGGCGCCCCCATACCTAGTAATTTTTAGTCAACGTGGATTTGCTGCATCAAATAGTTCCTTCTTCTTCAAATATAAATATATAAATATATTGATCAAGTCACTCGCATGTCTTAGGAGAATGTCATACCTTTAGTAGCAAACTTGAAATCTTGGCCATTGGTTTTGATTTTTGTTTTGGTTTGATTTGGTTTGGTTTTTGTAATTTTAAAAATCCCTCCAGCCCTTGGCTCTGTCTGACCTGATTGCTTTCAGCTGTTTCTGCAACAAAATTGTCCCTGCAGAAACTCTCATTGTTGTCAGTGGCGCCCCCTTCTGAACACTTTGTTAATAAAAAGCTTTTTTTTTTTTTTTTTTTTTTTTGCTATGGTAAATGTGTGACAACAATGAGGTATTTCAAAGAGGTGAATCACAGATAAATTTCTCTAAGGGTGGGGTGAGGGTTACTCAAAAAGGAACTTTACAAGGCTTTTAAAGATATTGATAATCATTATAACTTAACGTGACTTACTGTTACTGTGCTCTTAACTGGTCAAACACTTGTTGGCTTCCAAGAAAGACTAACATAGTTCTGGATGGTTCTAGCGGCATTCTAGCACAGGGTCTCATGAGGGAGGGATTCTAGCCACTGGCTGTGCAAGGCATGAGGACTGTTAGTGATTCTATTTCTTCCTCTGCAGAATGGGCCCCCAGGTCCTTTCTACCCAAATAAATAATGTGGTGATTCTCTCAGTGAGTTGTACTTTTGGTTTAAACAGCCAACTGTCTCTTAAAAGGACTTTTTTTTAAAAGTTCTTTAAAAAAAAAAAAAAGTCCTTTTAAAAAAAATTTTTTTTTTAATTTTTTAATCTCATATGTTTACTCTGATCCTGGAACTTTGTCATTTTTACCTTCTCTGCTGATTAAAATATTCTCTCCAAAATGTCAGTTATTTGCACTTACTTGCACTGTAGACATTCTTTACATATTTTTTTTTAAAAATCCATTCATGATCCTTAGTGAAAATCTCGGGAATCTGAATGACTACCATTTGCTATTCTTCGAATAGTTACTGTCTCCACTAAGTGACAGGGCTTCAGAGAACGTGAGCTGACAAGAGATGTAGCCTGTTTTCCACTTTCTGCTACCGTGTTCATTTCTTTGTTACTCAGAGGAGCCTTCTTTGTAGAAACATATCCAATCTTTTAAAAATCATAAAGCTGAATTTAAATTCTGTCCTTTCATTCCCCACAATGATTAAAAAGCCAAGAAGTAGGGACGCCTGGGTGGCTCAGTTGGTTAAGCAGCTGCCTTCGGCTCAGGTCATGATCCCGGCATCCTGGGATCAAGTCCCACATCGGGCTCTCTGCTCATCAGGGAGCGTGCTTCCCCCTCTGCCTCTGCCTGCCATTCTGTCTGCCTGTGCTCGCTCTCTCTCCCTCTCTCTCTCTCTGACAAATAAATAAATAAAATCTTAAAAAAAAAAAAAGCCAAGAAGTATTGGATAGGAAATAATTTTGTTCCATTTTTTAAGAGCCCATAGATGGCATTTTTTAATGTTGTGTTTTTGAGTTTTCCTCACTATGTTACTTCTACTTCATAGATAAACAATTGCTAATGACAATGTGAACTTCCTACAAATGTGCAACCCAAATCCCTAGGTACATATTACTCAAGTTCTTCGTTCCCTTTAAACATTATTTCCCTCTTGATATGCATTCTTGTTTTGTATTGTATTGCATTATAAGGTGTTTTTTTTTTTTTTAAACACACTGCATTTTTTAACAACTGAGCCACCCAGGTGTCCCCACACTGCATTTTTTAGAGTAGTTTGGGGATCAAAGTAAAATTCCCTTTCCCCACATACACACAGCCTTTCCCATTATCAACATCCTGTACCACGGTGATAATTTGTCACCCTCACTGACCCTACACTGACACATTATCACCCCAAAGTCCAGAGTTTACATTAGAGTTCACTCTTGGTGGGGCACCTGGGTGGCTCAGTGGGTTAAGGTCTCTGCCTTCGGCTCAGGTCATGATCTCATGGTCCTGGGATCGAGCCCCAGATCAGACTCTTTGCTCGGCAGGGAGTCTGCTTTCCCCCCAGACCCTGCTTTCTCTGCCTGCTTGTGATCTGTCAAATAAATAAATAAAATCTTAAAAAAAAAACTGTTCTCATAGAGTTCACTCTTGGTATAGTACCTTATGCATTTTGACAACTATGTAGCGATATATATCTAAAATATCATACATATCATACAGAACAGTTTCACTGCCCTAAAAATCCTCTGTGCTCTGCCTATTCATCCTCCTCCTCCCCTAACTGCTACAAACCGCTGACCTTTATACCATTTGCATAGTTCTGCCTTTTCTAGAAGGTCATATAGTTGGAACCTTGCAACATGAAGCTTTTTCAAATTGACTTCTTTCACTTATTATGATGAATTTTAAGTTTGTTCCATGTCTTTTCATTGCTTGATAACCATTTCTCTTTATCGCTGAATCATATCCCGTTGTCTCAATGGACCACATTTTATCTATCCATTCTCCTCCTGAAGGACATCTTGGTTACTTCCAACTTTTGGCACTTATGAGTAAAGCTGTTATAAACATCTGTATGCAGGTTTTTGTGTACACAAGGTTTTCAGCTCTTTTGGGTGAGTACCAAGGAGCATGATTGCTGGATCATATGGTAAGAATATGTTTAGTTCTGTAAGAAACTGACCAACTGTCTTCCAAAGTGGTAGCACCCTGAGCTGAAGGCAGAGGCTTAACCCACTGAGCCACCAAGGTATCCCTAGATTTTTTTTTTTTTTAATATATGTGGATATCCAGTTGTTCCAGCACCATTTGTTGAAAAGAATATTTTTGCTTCTTTGTCAAAGATCAGTTGACTATATGACTATATTTATGTAGGTATATTTATGGGCTGTTTATTCTGTTTCATTGATCTACTTGTCTATTTTTTGCCAATTGTACTGTCTTGATTGCTGTAGCTTTGTAGTAAGTCTTGAAGTTGATTTTTATCAGTAAGACTTTGCTCTTCTTCAGTATTGTGTTGGTTATTCTGAGTCTTTGACATCTCCACATGAAATATAGAATCAGTTTGTTGATATCCACAAAATAACTTTTTGGAACTTTTATTGGGATTCTGTTGAGTCTATAGATCAAGGTGAGAATAACTGACATTGTGACAATATTGAGTCTTCCTATCCATGAACATGGAATATCTCTTCATTTATTTAGTTGTTCTGACATCTTACCTTTGGGTTTTATAATTTTCCCCATATAGAAGTTATAAATATTTTGTTAGATTTATAACTAAGTATTTCATTTTAGGGGGTGCTAATGTAAATGGTATTGTGTTTTTAATTTCAAATTCAATTTTTTCATTGCTAGTATACAAGAGAGTGATTGACTTTTGTATATTAACCCTGTATACTGGAACCTTGCAATAATTGCTTATTATTTCCAGGAATTTTTTTGACAGTTTTCTTCCCTACATAAACGATCATTTCCTTTTATTGTCTTATTGCATTACCTAAGACCTCCAATATGGTGTTGAGAAGGGACATTCTTGTCTTGTTCCTAATCTAGCAGGAAAACTTATAGTTTCTCACCTTTAAGTGTAATGTTAATTATGGGGGATTTTTTTGTATATGTTCTTTATCAATAATGTGTATTCTGTTGTGTTTGAATGAAATAGTTGATAAATGTTGACTAGGTCCACTTGACTAATGGTGTTCAACTATGTCCTTACTGGTTTTCTACTGGCTCTGCCCATTTCTTTTTTTTTTTTTTTCTGTTTTATTTATATTTATTTATTTGAGAGAAAGAATGAGAAGGGAGAAGTCAGAGGGAGAAGCAGACTCCCTACTGAGCAGGGAGCCCCATGTGGGACTCGATCCTGGGACTTGATCCTGGGACTCCAGGATCATGCCCTGAGCTGAAGGCAGTTGCTTAACCAACTGAACCATCCAGGCTCCCAGATCTGCCGATTTCTGACAGAAGGTGTTGAATTCTTCAGCTGTAATAATGAATTCATCTATTTCTCCCTGTAGTTCTAGTAGTTTTGCCTCAGGCATTTTGACATCTGTTGTTAGACACGTATATATTAAGAGTTGTTAAGTCTTCTTGGAAAATTGACTGCTTTATTATTATGTAATGCCCCTCTTTATCTCTGAAAACTTTCTTTGCTCTGGAGTCTGCTCTGTCAGAAATTAATATAGCTATTCCTGCTTTCTTTTTATTAGTGTTAACATGGTATATATCTCTCCATTCCTTTACTTTTAATTTCTATATGTGTCTTTATATTTAAAATAAGTTTCTTTTTTTTAAGATTTTATTTATTTGAGAGAGAGATGAATGTGGGGGAGGAGCTGAGGGAGAAGGAAAAGCAGACCACCCACTGAGCAGGGAGCCTGATGCAGGGCTCAATTCCATTACCCCAAGATCATGACCCAAACTGAAGGCAGATGCTTAACCGACTAAGCTACCTAGGCACCCCTAAAATAAGTTTCTTATAGATAAAATATAGTTAGATCTTGTTTTTTGATCCACTCTAATAATCTCTGTCTTTTAGTTGGTATATTTAGACAATTAACATTTAAAGTGATTATTGATATTTTTGGATTGATACCTACCATAGTTGTTACTATTTTCCATTTAGTGCCTTTGTTCTTTGTTCCTGTTTTTATCTTTCTCTCCCTTTTGTAGTTTTTTTTTTTTAAGATTTTATTTATTTATTTGTCAGAGAGACAGCACAAGCAGGGGGAGCAGCAGGCAGAGCAGGCAGAGGGAGAAGCAGGTTCCTTGCTCAGCAAGGAGCCTGATATGGGACTCAATCCCAGGACCCTGGGATCATGACCTGAGCTGAAGGCAGATGCTTAGCCAACTGAGCCCCACCTTTTGTAGTTTTATTCTTTTATTTTTATTTTTTCTTTTTGTAGTTTCAATTGAGCATTTTATGGGATTCCATTTTCTTTTCTTTTGTAGCATATCAGTTATATTACTTTAAAAAAAAAAAAACGTTTTTTTAGTGGCTGTCCTAGACTTGTGCAATATAATAATACAAGCCATTTTCAAATAGTGCAGGTAGTGCAAGTACCTTATAATAACATAAGTAATCCTAATTCCTCCCATATATCCCTTGTATCATTGCTGTTACTCATTTCACTTATACAATAAGCATACTAAACATATATATGTACATAAACATACATAATTAAGTACATTGTTGCTATTATTATTTTGAACAAATTATTGTTAGATCAACTAAAAGTAAGAAAAATAAAAGCTTTGGGCGCCTGGGTGGCTCAGTTGGTTAAGCGACTGCCTTCGGCTCAGGTCATGATCCTGGAGTCCTGGGATCGAGTCCCTCATCGGGCTCCCTGCTTGGCAGGGAGTCTGCTTCTTCCTCTGACCCTCCCCCTTCTCATACTTTCTCTCTCTCTCAAATAAATAAATAAAATCTTAAAAAAAAAAAAAAGAAAAAGAAAAGCTTTTATTTTACCTTGACATATTGCTTCCCTGATGGTCTTCCTTTCTTTATGTAGGTCTGAGTTTTTGACCTCTATTTTTTCCTTCTAAAGAACTTCTTTTAACATTTCTTGTAAGGCAGGTCCACTGGCAATTAATTCCCTCAATTCTTGTTAATTTGAGAAAATATTTACTTTTCTTTCACTTTTGGAGGTTAAGTTTTCAGGGTGCAGAATTCTAGGTTGGCATTTTTTTTTCCCCTTTCAACACTAAATATTTCACTTCACTGTCTTCTTGTTTGCCTGGTTCCTGAGCAGAAGTTGGATGTAATTCTTACCTTTATTCCTCTATAGTAAGGTGTTTTTATTCTCTGGCTTATTTTTCCTTTATCATTGCTTTTCTGAAGTTTAAATATATTATGCTTCGGTATAGTTTTGTTTGTCTTGGTTGGTTTTGGTTTTTGTCATTTATCCTGCTTGGTGTTCTCTGAGAGTCCTGGATCTGTGGGTTGGTCTCTGATATTAATTTAGGAAAATTCTCAATCATTATCACTTCAAATATTTCTTTTGTTTCTTTCCCTCTTCTTCTGATATTCCCATTACATGTATGTTAAAACTTTTGTAGCTACGTCTCAGTTCCAGAATATTTTGTTCTAGTTTCTTTTTCTATCTTCTTTACCTTTTCTCTTCCATTTTGGAATTTTCTACTGTCTTATCCTGAAGCTCTGAATTTTTCTCCTCAGCCATATCCCATCTGCTAATGAGCCCATCAGAGGCATTCTTTATTTCTGCTACAGTGTTTTTTTTTCCCCTAGCATTTAAAAAATTTTTCTTTTGAGAATTTACTTCTTCCTACTTAAGTTGTCAATCCACTCTTGCCTGATGTCTACTTTATCCATTAGAGTCCATACCATATTGATCAGAGTTTTCAGTTCTCTGGCTGATAATTCCAACAATCTTGCCATTGCTGTTTCTTCAAATTGTGTTGCCCTTTTAGTATGCCTTGTAACTTTTTCTTAATAGCCAGACATGATGTACCAGGCAAAAGGAACTGCGGCACATAGGCCTTCAATACGCCAGCCTTTAGTAATGTGGTGAGTGTTGGGGAGAGGAAGCATTCTGTAGTCCTAGTATTTGGTTTCAGTCTTCTGGTGAGTCTGTGTCTCTGGACTGTGAACCTCACAAATGCCTCTCAGTCCACTCTCGCCCCGAGATGAGACAAAATTGCTAGAGTGGGTTGGAGTTGGGTCTTTCCTTTCCCCCATGTAGAAGGTGAGAGCCAGCTGAGGTTGGACATTTCCTTCCTCTGGGTTGGTTAGGCTGTGATAAAACCCCAGTAGTTTAGACTCTAGTAAAATAGTTCCTCTGAGGGGGAGGCCTTTTTAATAACAGAATGCTCTTAGTATTTCAAAATGATTCCAATTCTCTTCTTGCTACTGATAGTCACTGTGAGAACCTGGTCAAACTTATGAGGTAAAATTCCTAAAAATGTGTGGCTTCCCATCCCCCCACCCCCTGGAGTTTTTATTTCTCAGAAATCCACACTGAGCCTTCAGCAATTGAACAATTACAGTTCAGGTTTTCCTGCCTTCCTACAAAATCCAGTGAAGGTTTCTGTGTGTGGCTTTCTGTTCTGGTAGATTGTAATCTTCTATACGGGCCTGTTGGTTTCTCCAATGTTGAAGGCAGTGCTTTGCCCTGTGACCCCACTTCCCTGATGGATCTAAGGAGGGCTGTTGACTTTCCAGTTTGTTGAGCTTTTTACTTGTCAGGGAGGAGTGGGGATGACTTTCAGGCTCCATGTTGGCCATTATAAAGCTTTAAGTATTTGAAAGCAAAATAATGATTTTATTGTTGTATTAGTATACTTTTGTGATCATCATTAATGTATCATAATTCAACCACTCTATTATTGAACACATAGGTGCATCTACTCTTCCTTTATTTCTTAGTTACTTCAGCTGAAATGATTATCTTCACGCACTTGAAATTATTCTTCTTTAGATTATTTTCTTTTTATATCCAAGTTCACATCTATAAACCCCCAATCCCAAAATCTATTAAGAAAATGACTATAATATTCATGTGATTGGATCTTTTGGTTGGGAAAGAAGGATGGGGGAGGAGACACGTGAGGATTAGTCCTCTTTCAACACTTCCAAATCTTTGCACTGATTGAAATGGAAAATGTCTGAGTATCATAAGGAGTTGCCTGTTGAAAGAAGTTAAGTGACACCCCATTCTCTCAGCTGAATAGTAAGGAGTCCTTGGGGCTCCTGGGCGGCTCAGTCAGTTAAGCCACTGCCTTCGGCTCAGGTCATGATCCCAGGGTACTGGGATTGAGCCCCATGTCAGGCTCTCTGCTCAGCGGTGAGCCTGTTTCTCCCTCTCCTTCTGCTTGTCTGCCTACTTGTGTTCTGTCTGTCAACTAAATAAATAAAATCTTTAAAAAAAAAAGAAGAAGAAGAAGTAAGGAGTCCTGAAACTGAGAAAGCTTGTATGGAAATGCTGGTGATGTGCATTTCTAAAATGCAAGTTCTTAATAATCACAAAAGGAAGGTCAATTAAATTCTGTTTATCTATGAGAAATTATATTCTACAATGTGCAACTTAAGCTTCCCCTTCTGTTTCAACTGAATTAAATTTTTCTCCATGCTAATTGTGTCAGCTGTAACTTAGTGATAAAAAAGTACACGTTTCAGACACATAAATGTCACCAGAACTCTCAAAAGGCAGCTTTTGCCTTATATTATCCTGTTATGTATAATGTTTTGTCTATCATAGAAACAAAATTGGCTTTTCAACTTAAAACAAAAAAAAAGTACACGTTTCTTCCCCTGAAACTGCTGGAACAGATGTTGGTTTGAGATGGCTCACGCACAGGTCCTCTGTACTTGTGTTCGCCTTTGGTGCCCTCTACCTTCCCTCTCGGTGCACTTCCTTGCTCCTTTTCATTATTTCCTCTCTTCCTAATGCTCCCCAGTTCCCCAGAGAAAACCTGATTGGATAAAAATAATTGACAATAGCATGAAACTATTTGCCTTTTAAAAGAGATCAAAACAGTGTAACACAAAGGAATGGTTGGTATATAATCTCAGACAGGAAAAGTCTCAAATCATTTCAAATATGCTAACCACCAGTTAATTGTGTAAAATGGATTAAAAAATCAATTATTACGTTCATATTTATGTCATAGTCTGTGCATGTCCCTTGTTGGGCATTGGATATTTTTGTATTTCTATATTTTATATTTGTGTTTATTGAGCTTTTCAGGATGCAGCTAAGTTACTTGAAAGAGTTTGATCCTTTTGGGTCTTGCTTTTAAGATTTGTTGGGTGTCTGGGGCACCTGGGTGGCTCAGTGGTTTAGGCCGCTGCCTTCGGCTCAGGTCATGATCTCAGGGTCCTGGGATCGAGTCCCACATTGGGCTCTCTGCTCGGCAGGGGGCCTGCTTCCCTCCCTCTCTCTGCCTGCCTCTCTACTTGTGATCTCTCTCTGTCAAATAAATAAATAAAATCTTAAAAAAAAAAGATTTATTGGGTGGAAATGGGGCAGCGCTCCATCAGCCCAGGGATAATTATTCTCCTAATTCTTCTCTATTACTGAGGCAAGACTCTTGTGTGTACTCTGCCAAATTCCCATGAAATAGAAGGTTTTTCTAGTCGCATTGGTAGGACTAAACACTATTCGTGGCTCTGAGTGAGCACCACTCATTGTCCCCTCTAATTCTCTGACATAGTCCCTCTAATCATCCTTTCTCCAACTCTGGGTCATTTCCAACATGAATGCCTCCATCAGTAAATGTTATGCTGAGTAGTCAAGAGGGACATTCCATGGATCTCTGAGGAACCTTTTGTGAAGTCTCTACAGCATTCTGTCCTGTGACTTCTAGCTATATCTCTTCACATTAGGGAGTCATAGGGATTTGTCTGCGTTCCTGTTCTCTGCACTGCAACTGGGAAATTCCCTTAAGACAGTAAGCCGGGACAATTACAAGAATCATCTTGCTTATATCCTGGCTCTTAGAAATCATTGATACTTTTTATCTGTTGTGTAGTGTCTTAAAAACTCTTGTTTCATATATTTTACTTGGGGTTTTTGTTCTTATTTCAGGTAGAAGGGTAAATCTGCTTCCTGTTACTCTACCTTGGTCATAAAGCAAAGTTGACATATATCCATTTTTTAAAAAATCGTACATGTAGTTATAGAGAACATAGATTGGCTTGTGTCTACCCCTCATATCACTGTGCAACTTGTTTTTTTTCGTTTAAAAAATTTTTAGCTTATTTTTGGTAACTTCTGTAAAATATTATATTGCATGATTATATCATATATTTATTCATCCTCCTATTGGTTGCCATTTATGTTGTTTCTAATATTTGCTATTACAAACAATGCTGCAAACAACATTTTTATGCGTGCCTCCTTGTATCACATGTAACAGATATCTTAGGTCAATTCTAGCAAATTTAGCAATTTTAGGCCAAATGCTCTCCAATGTGACCATTATCACTTTACATTCCCACACTGTAGGAAGATCTGTTTCTTTGCAATTTTGCCAATATTTGATATTGGCAAGCTTTTAAGGTTTTGCCAATCTGCTAGCTCACTAATACTTTAATTTGTATTTCTCTTATTTTTTTTAAAGATTTTATTTATTTATTTATTTTTAAAGATTTTATTTATTTATTTGACAGAGATCACAAGTAGGCAGAGAGGCAGGCAGAGAGAGAGGAAGGGAACCAGGCTCCCCGCTGAGCAGAGAGCCTGATGTGGGGCTCGATTCCAGGACCCTGGGATCATGACCTGAGCCAAAGGCAGAGGCTTTAACCCACTGAGCCACCCAGGCACCCCAGTATTTCTCTTATTTTTATAAGGTTGAGCAGCTTATCATATTTTTATTGGTCATTTTGGTTTCTCCTAGGAATTTTCTACTTATTTTTTATCTAACCGTATATTATTTTTTAACATACTTTAATTTGTTTAAATGAATGCTGAAAACTTTTGATCCTGATTTTTTATTTTATATACATAAATATATATTATATACTATTCTATTTTATAATTAGAAATATAAATACTTTAGGGACGTCTGGGTGGCTCAGTGGGTTAAGTCTCTGCCTTTGGCCCAGGTCATGATCTCAGAGTCCTGGGATCCAGCCCCACATTGGGCTCTCTGCTCAGTGGGGAGCCTGCTTCCCCCTCTCTCTCTCTGCTTGCCTGTCTGCCTGCTTGTGAACTCTCTCTCTCAGTGTCAAATAAATAAATAAAATCTTTTAAAAATATTTTAAAAAAGAAATATAAATATTTTATATTTAAATTTTATTTTATATTTTACTATAGTTATAAAATAGAATATTATATAGTTAATTTCTCTAAGTTTTCCCTTACTGTATAATTAAAAAAATTTTTTTTTTCATTAACATGTATTATTTGTTTCAGGGGTACAGGTCTGTGAATCATCAGTCTTATACAATTCACAGCACTCACCGTAGCACATACCCTACCCAGTATCCATAACCCAGCCACCCTATCTTTCCCCTCCCGGCTCCCCAGCAACCCTCAGTTAATGGATGAAAGACCTCAGTGTGAGACAGGAATCCATCAAAATCCTTGAAGAGAACACAGGCAGCAACCTCTTCGACCCCAGCCACAGGAACTTTTTCCTAGAAACGTCCCCATTTTATAATTTTTTATTGTCTTCTGGTGCAGAATTTGAATTTATGTCCAGTTAGGCTTATCAGATTTTTCCTTTATGTCTGCCTATTTTTTGGCCTTAAGAAAGCCTTTCTGGGGTGCCAGGGTGGCTCAGTCAGTTAAGCAACTGACTCTTGCTTTTGTTTCATGGTCAAGAGATCCAGGCCCACGTTGGGCTCAACACTCAGTACAGAGTCTGGTTAAGACTCTCCCTCTCCCCACCCACCCTTCTTTCTCTCTCTCTCAAATAAATAAATAAATACTTTTTAAAAAAGAAAGCCTTTCCTGCTACTGAAGTTATTAAGACATTCTCTCCTTCTTAGTAATTTTAAAATTAAATGCTTTACAGTTAGATATTTAATCTGTTTGAAACTTACTTTTGTGTATAAGGTGAGGTAGAGATATAAATTGCATTGTTCATCTCAATCCAAATATTCCAATACTATTTTTGGACTATCCATCTTCTCACCACTTTTTTTTTTAAAGATTTATTTATTTGAGAGAGAGAGATCGTGTACCTGCATGTCTTTTTAGTCTGTATTTCACTTATTTCAGTTCTGATGTGTTCCTTCTTTTCTTCTACTAAATTTGGACTTTATTTGTTCTTTTTCTGTTTCCTTGAGGTATCAAGTTAGGTTGTTTATTTGAGATGTTTCTTGTTTCTTGAGTTAGGCCTGTGTCACTATAAAATTCCTTCTTAGAACCACTTTTTTTTTTTTTAAGTTAGCTCTAAGGGGTGCCTGTGTGGCTCAGTCTGTTAGGCGTTGGCCTTTGGCTCAAGTCATGAATTTAGGGTCCTGGAATTGAGCCCTGCATCAGCTTTCTGGTCAGCACAGGGAGCCACTTTCTCCCTCTTCTCCTGCCTGCTGCTCCCTCCAATTTGCTCAGTCTCTCTCTCTCTCTCTCTCTCCCTCTGTGTCAAATAAATAAATGGCATCTTTAAAAAAATAAAGTGAGCTCTATGCCCAGTGTAGGGCTGAAACTCAAAACCACAAGGTCAGGAGTCACAGTGCTCCACCAACTAATCGGTAATCGGGTCCCCCATTTTAGAACCTGTTTTACTGCATTCCATAAATTTTGTTTCATTGTAATATTTTTTCATTTGCCTCAAAGTATTTCTGTGATCCTATTTTGGTTTGCCCATGAACACAATTGGTTGTTCAGTAGCATGTTGTTTAGTCTCCGTGTTTATGAATTTCCAGTTTTCTTCTTGTAATTGATTTCTAGTTCCATACCACCGTGGCTGGAAAAGATGGTCGATTTGATTTCACTCATCATTTGAGAAAATTCTAGGTTTCTGGAGTTTACTGACTTGTCTTGTGGCCTCACATATGACCTATGGTGGAGAATGTTCTAGGTACACTTGAGAGGAATGTATTCCATGTATTGCTTTTGGATGGAGGGTTCTGTGTGTATCTGTCAAGTCCATCTAAGTAACGGGTTGTCTGACGCTGATATTTCCTTTGTCTTCTGTCTTGATGGTGTATCATTGAGAGAAGTGTGCGGTATTAAAGTTCCCTATGGTATTGGTACTGATTGCTTCTCTTAGGTTTGTCCATATATGCTCTACATATTTAGTTGCTCCACTGCTGGGTGGGTAAATATTTATAAATGTTGCATTGTCTTACTGCATTGATTCCATTATCAGTTTGTAGTGCCCTTCATTGGCTCTTGTTACAGTGTTTGGATTTTTTCTTTTCTTCCTCCATTGAACTGAAAATCAGAAGATCATCTGTTAGCTCTGCAGCCATGAACAAAGCACAGCCCTGCTCTAAGTCTGGCTTTCTTTATTTTCCTCTATAAATAAACACAATAAATTCTTCTCCCAGGACCATATCCTGACTCCAATAAGAGAGTGTGTATAAAATTGCTTTGTAAACTAAGAGATACTGCCCAATTATGAAAATGATTATGCAACCACCAGATGTCCAGGATAAGATTTTTTAAGACATATTTATTTATTGTAGAGACAGAAAAAGAGTGCATGCACAAGCATATGCTAGAGCGGGGAGGGTCAGAGGGAGAGAAGGAATCCTCCAGCAGTGGCCCCACTGAGTGTGGAGCCTGGTGCGGGGCTCTCTCCCAGGAGCTTGGGATCTTGATTTGAGCCAAAATCAAGACTCAGCTGCTTAACTGACTGTGCAACCCAGGTACCCCGAGAATAAGATTTTTTAAAACATTTTTTGAGGGCTTACTCTCATAGGTATTATTCTAAGTGACCTCTATTTCATTAAATTCTAAAACCTATTCTTAAATTAAAAATAGAAGCTATTCTAAAAGCAAATATTCATAATATCCTCAGAAGTGGGGAAACAGACAGAAAAGAGGTTAAGTAGGGGCACTGAGGTTGTTCAGTCATTGAAGCTTCTGTCTTTGGCTCAGGACATAATCCCAGGTTCCTGGGATCGAACCCCAGGTCAGTCTCCCTGCTCAGTGGGGAGTCTTCTTCTCCCTCTCCCTCTGTCCCTCCCCCTACTTATGTCCCCCCCTCCCCTCTCAAATAATTTGTCTCTCAAATAAATAATTAATTTAAAAAGGTAAATTCCTTGCTCAGTGTCATGATAAATATTAGAACTAGATACAGTCCTGAGTGTGTGACCCTGAAGAATGTGTTCTTTCATTTGTACATTTACCAAAAAATACCTAGCCCTCAAAATACCATAGATTGAATTAATTTTCCATTTCTCCATACATTGAATATTGGAAGGTGCGACAATTCCAGGACCCTGGCTGGCTGGGTCGGTGGAGTGTGTGACTCTTGATCTCTGGGTTATGAGCTTGAGCCATGTTGGGGGTACAGATTACTTAACTGAAAAAAAAAAAGATGCTATATTTGGGTTTGTTTTCTTTTTTCCTTTTGACCCCTTCACCCATTTCTCCTACCTCCAACCCCAAACTTCTGCCACCCCCCATCTGTTCTGTCTGTGAGCTCACATTTTTGTTTTTGTTTTGTTTGTTTTAAGGTTCTACGTGTAAGTGATTTCTAGTATTTTTCTTTCTGTCTGGCCTGTTTTATTTAGCATAATGCCTTCAAGGGCCACCATGTTGTAAATCGAAAGATTTCATCCTTTATTATGGCTGAGTAGGATTCCACTGTGTTTATCGACCACAATTCCTTTATTCATTCATCCACTGATGGCATTTCCTTTATTCATTCATCCACTGATGGCATTTAGGTTGTTTCTTTATTTTCACTCTTGTAAATAATCCTGCAGTGTACACAGGGGTGAATATACCTTTGTGAGTTAGTGCTTTCATTTCCTTCAGATAAATACTCAGAAAGGGAATTGCGGGCTCCTTTGGTTGTTCTTTTTCTCATTCTTTTGAGGAACCTCTGGCCGCACCCATTTATACTCCCAGTAATGGTGCACTAGAGTTTTCCTCTACTCCACATCTTCACCAAAACTTGCTATTTCTTGTGTTTTTGATAATGGCCCTTCTGACAGGTGTGAAGTGGTGCCTCATTCTGGTTTGATTTGCATTTCCCTGGTGATTAATTATGTTGAGCATCTTTTCATGTTCGTGTAGACCATCTGTATATCTTCTTTAGGAAAATGTCTATTTGGATCTGCTCCTGTTACATTAGATTACTTGTGGAGTTGTTGTTTTTGGTGCTTTTGTGTGTTTTGTTTTGCTATTGAGTTACATGAGTTCTTTATAGTTTGAATATTAACCCCTTACTGGATATATAATTTACAAATGTTTTACCTTAGGTTACTGTTTTATTTTGTTGATGGTTTCCTTTGTTGTTTTATAGTTTGATGTAGGCCCACACTTTGCTTCTATGTTTGTGTTTACTTTGGTATCAGCTTAAGAGCACCACTACCACAACCTATATCCAGGACCTTTCCAAACCATGTGTTTTCTGCTACAAGTTTTATAGTTCCAGGACTTATATTCAAGTATTTGACCCATTTTGAGTTAATTTTTGTGTATGGTGTAAAAGAATAGTGCGGTTTTGTTCTTTTGCATGTGGCTCTCCAGTGTTCCCAGCACCATTGATGAAAGAGACTATTTTTTCCCCCTTGTTTATTCTTGGCTCCTTTGTCATAAGGTCCCGTACCGTAGATGTGTGTGTTTACTTCTGGGCTCTCTCCTGTCTTCTGGTGATGTGTGTGTCTGTTGTTATGACAATGTTAGATTGTTTTGATTACTCTAGCTTTGTCATTAGTCTGAGTCTGAGTCTGTCATTAGTCTGAAATGAGCAAAGCGATGCCTTTAGTGTGGTTCTTCTTTCTCTAGATTTCTCTGGTATTCAGAGTCTTTTGTGACATCTTACAAATTTTTATATCCTTTGTTCGCTTTCTGTGAAAAATGTCCTTAGAATCTTGATAGGAATTGAAATGTAGATGGTTTAGGGAAGTACAAACATTTTACCGCTATTAATTCTTCTCACCCATGAATATGTGGTGTCTTTCGGCTTATGTGTGTTGCCTTCAGTTTCTTTCCTTACCATCTTGTAGTTTTCATTGTACAAGATTTTACCTCTTGGTGAAGTTTATTCCTGGGTATTTTATTCTTTTTGATGCAACTTCAGGTGGGATGATCTTCCTAATTTATTTTCTGATGATTTGTTATTAGTGTATAGAAACGCAGCAGGTTTTGGGGTAGTGATATTGTATCCTGTCCCTTTACTGAATTTAGTCATAGTTTGAGCAATTTTTCACTGGCTTCTTTGAGGTTTTCCTTATATTCTATATCATCTGCAAATAGTGACCATTTTACTTCCTTCTTTCTTTCCAGTTTTGATGACTTCTGATTATCTTCTTGCATAATTGTTCTGCCTTGGATTTTCAATATTGTGTTCAGTAAAAGTGGCAAGGAAAGATTGGCAGTGTTCCTAACTTTGGTGATCTTAGAGGAAATAGTAACAGCTAAAACTTTTCAGTATGGGATGTGACGTAATCTGTGTGGTTGTCATACATGGCCTTTTTATTATTTTTTTTGCCTTTTTATTTTAAGATTTTATTTATTTATTTGAGAGAAAGAGAGAGATCACAAGTAGGCTGAGAGGCAGAGAGGGAAGAGGGAAACAGGGAGAGGGAAGCAGAGGGAAGCAGGCTCCCTGCTGAGCAGAGAGCCCGATGTGGGGCTCGATCCCAGGATAATGACCTGAGGATAATGACCTGAGCTTAAGGCAGAGGCTTTAACCCACTGAGCCACCCCGGCACCCCATATATGGCCTTTTCGGTGTTGAGGTATGTTCCTGGTCTATGCAGTCTGTTGAGAATTTTGATTGAAAACGGATATTAAAGTTTGTCAAATGCCTCCCTGCATCTCAAGGTGATCGCATAATTTTTATTCTTTATTTTGTTAATGTGCTGTATCACTTTGATCGATGTGCACCTATAAACCATCACTGCATTCCTACAAGATCCCACTTGATCATAGTATATGATCCTCTCAGCATATTGGTGTACTTGGGTTGCTAGTATTTTGTTGAACATTTTTGCATCTATGGTCATCAGGGATATTGGACTGTAAGATTCTTTTCTTGGGGTGTCCTCGTTTATTTTTGTATTATGGTAATGTTGCCTCAGCAAGTGATTTTAGAAGCTTTCTCTTCTGTTTTTTGGAAAAGTGGACTGTTATGAATCCTTCCCTGAATGGTAGAATTTACCATGAAAGGCATCTGCTTCTGGAACTTGTTTTTTTGGGAGGTTTTAAATTGCTGATATGATGAGTACTGATGTTTTATGTAAGTATTGAATCACTAAAGATGAAACTGTTTCCACATCTTGGTGTAGGCTGGATGAAGGGGAACGAGAGTCATCAGGGCCTAGCACTCAGAGGCTCCATGCGACACTTCGGCTGTGCCATTCCTCTCAGATGCTGGCAGAGGATGAAGGACATGGTGGAAACACGGCAGAGTGGTGGTGGCAGGGTGGCGGGGATGTGGGGTCTGAGGGGGTGATGAGACTGATGCGTGGTTCTCCTGTCTCACCCATAGGGTATCAGATCGCCTATGGCCTGGCCAACAGCAACTCCATCATGTTGACCACAGTAGAGATGGGTGCCATGGTGAGGCAATTCATGGCCACTGAGCTAGCCCCAGAGTCAGCGTACATCTTCAGGCTGATGACCGAGATGAGGCAGGGCTGGGGGAGCCCCTAGAGGTCACTGTCATCACCACTGAGAAGCGAGGTAAGGGCAGAGGCCCAGGTCCACTGTCCTGGTGACATGGGGAGGACAGCTGGGCCCAACTGAGAACTACAAACTTGCTGGGTCCATGGCTTCCTGGGTCAGGGCTTGCAGGGTAGTGTGCCTACACAGCCTGATATTTACCAGACAGGCAGGAATGTCACTGGAGAGGAGGTTGTGTAACTGCATAAGGGTGGCTCTGAGTCACCATGTTGGAGGGAGGCTCCCTGAAGCCAGGTGCTATTTCTCTGGTATTCAAAACCACATGACCAGCTGAGCCAGGTGTTCCAAAACATGTTTCCTACCAAGCAATCCTAAGGAGATGTGTCTTCATGGATGCTGCTTCTGTTCCAAGCACCAGTCAGGTGCTTATTGTTCATTGTCTTGGTTTATCCTCACCAAATTCTGGGGGACAAAGTGCTGTGAGGCCTGTTCTACAGAAGACGTGGGGCATAGACAGATTCAGTCATTTGCCAGGGACACAGCTGTTGAGGCAGTGATGTGGACACTCTCCACAGACACAGGGCTCCCTATTCCCACAGCAATCTGCTATGGGTTCCCATCTCAGTGAGCCCCTGATATGACATCCAGCCTCATCCTGGGATCTGCCTCAGTGTGTTCTCTTCCCAGGGCCACCCCAACTACTATAGGCCCTTTTTATGCCACCTGACCTTGGAGACACCACAGGGGTTCCAGCTTAGGTCTGAGTCAGGACACAGCAGGAGCAATCTGGAATGGAGATCAGGCACTGAACCCCCACTCTGAAGCTGCCAGGAACCTGCGTGGCTTTCAGGGCAGCGTGGTGCCTGCCAGTTTCTGTGTTACAGCCAGCCCACATGCATAGTTCCCTTAGAGTTCTGGCTTCAGAATGTTTGGCTCAGGTACTGCATCCCTGTTCTCTCCACATCCAGGGAGCAGGTTGTGCTTTGGCCTTGCTGAGGTCACAGGGTAGCACATGTGTAGTAGCTTGACTCAGCCTATCCCAGGAGTGGTGTTGAGTGGAACATATGGCTCATTTACCTCCTGTGCTCTTGAATGGAGAGCCCCATCCATGTCCCAGAGGTGTCTCCCTGGACTTTGGAGCAAAATCAAAACAACAAAATGAAAGGATCCAGGATACATTTGGGCCCGTTTACCTGCAGAGGTACTCTTGGTCTGTGGCTTGCTCATCAATGTCAGAGCAGGGCTCCTACTGGAGCACAGGTAGGCTGACAACCAGGCCTACTGCAGGGTATCTGGAAATGTTGCTGCCCTGGGAGAAACACATTTGTTCACTACTCAAGTGTTATTTGTGCTGCTGTGCTGAATCCTCCTCTGACCCACCTGTGTACCATGAGAGGCTGAGTGAAATGCAGTGCCTGGCGTGTAGATTGTGTTGGCTTCTCTATACATCTCTCCCTAGGGGTTATTCAGCCGGTGGGGAGGGGTTTGGGGAGCAGGTATTTGGGACTGACGTGCCTTACTTCAGAGGTGCCCCCTGAGGTGGAGCAGGAAGGCGGGGGCTGCAGTCCTGTCTGGCACCTAGGCCCACATTGGTCACCACAGTGGCTGGGTTGAGGGGAGCACAGGGCTGGCCAGCCAGAGTCTGTGGCTCATCAACTGCCTGTTGACAGCCTGCACCCAGGGCTCGGGACACTGGAGCAAAGCCAGAGTCGCAGGGCCCAGGCAGATTCTCATAGGAAAGGACTGGAGTCAGGGAGGGAGGCAGGCAGGCCCAGGCAGCTGCATCAGCCAGCCACGTCACCGGGGGACTAAAGCCCGGCTCTGTGCTCTGTGCCACACTGGAGGGTTGGCATGTCTCAGGGCAAAAAGGACACAGTGGGAAGTCTGCCATTACCACAACCCTGAAGTAGATGGTGTGGTGTGGAGTGCACTCAGGCACCTGGGTGCAGTGGGTGTGTCTCCTCACCCAGTCTCCTTTCGAATGCCTAGGTCAGCATCTGGGGGTTGGATGGAGGGCAGCTAGCTAGGGTGCAGGAGTTCTTTCTGAGGAGGCTGGCAGGTGGAATGCTGCCCCATGGCTGGGGTGGACAGTGTGGGTGGAGACCAAAATAGCCTGCTAAGTGCTAAGGCTCAGGCTCTGTGCAAGTGGATTCTTGGAAGCGCCACAGAAGAACCCCATCTGCATGTCCCTGCAGCTCTGCTCCCCCTGCACAAACCTTGGATGGGTGCAAGGAGGGAGAAAGGGTGGGAAGGTATATTTGCTCCTTCCACCCCTATGCGGGTTACCTTCATCCAAAGAGATCTGTCGAGGACATGGAACACAGAGGCCAAGTGGCCTGGTGGACACCAGGAGAGGGTGTGCTGTGCAACCAGGGTTGAAAGGGCTAGACCTGCCTGACCATGGTGGATGCAAAGGGGGTACTGAACAGTTTTGTGGGCCTTGAGCAAGGCAGTGAGCTGCAGGGCTTTGCCATCATCCAGGAAGCCTCCATAAACACTGTTGCAAATCCTTTACAACCCCTCTGGTTTTCTCCTTCGGAGAAAGTTCTAGAAGCAGAACCCTTAGTTCAGAAGACATAAGCGTGTTTGTCTTGGAGATACAGAAACTCATGGACATGCCATGCCCTGGTGACCAGGATGCAGGTCTTGTGGTCTCTGCTTCCATGCTGATGTCTGGCCTTTTATGTTCAGTTAAAATATATCTCATTTAGCATGTGTCCGCAGGCCTTTCATCCCTACTTTGCCATTAAATGCCTGTGACTGTACACGGAGATGTGTCTTGTGGGTTCTTAGTGTCCGATTGTGAAAATTCTCAAATTCAACTGGGTACGGATTTGCAGAACTCATGGAAAAGCTGCATTCAAGCCAAACAAGAATTAATAAGGGGGCACTGAGTGAGTTGAGGAACATTAGTCTACCTTTGTGACTCTTGATTGAAACATTGCTGGTTCTTTAATGTTGCTTCTTCCAGATTGAGGGAAACTGTATCTGAAAATACCCATGATCTTCAGAAATGTGATGAAATATTTCTGTGTGAACAAATGAGAGCATTTAACTTCTCTCTCTCCCTGAACGCTCCATCATTCAGAAACTCTCAGGGAGAATTCTTTCTTCCAAGGTACTTAGGATTATTGGCGTAAGTTCAGCACAAGTGACTTTTTCTTATAACAGGACACCACTGGAAATATTGGTTATTTTACCAAGGGATTGAGCGAAATGTCCAATTTGAGAGTAATGTGTATAGACTCAGATGATGGCCAGACAATTTTCAGGAATTAAGGGTGACTTTGTGGAGCTCCATGGCAATAGCGGCTTGACACCTCGATGACACAATGCCCAGGAGCCTTGCCAGATGTGTAGAGAATGTTACCTGTTGGCAGGTATAGGAACCTCAGGATATTTGGGGGACCTTGAGAAGAGGAATCCACCCAAATCGACAGGTATTGCAGTCAAGTCTGATGGGAGTATTGTGCTTGGCTTTGGCTTGGACACAGTACTGAAAGTTCACTCTAGAGATTCCTCATGAAAAGTTCCAGCACAGCATGGTTTCAAAATCTGTATGGAACGGTCCATCACTATGCCTGCCAGGCTTAGTTAGAATAGATGCTAAGAAACCAAGTGTGCTTGTGGCTGCCTTCTTGCATCTATGAAACCATCCCAAATCCACTGAACTGAAATCCATCACCCGCGGCCACCACCACCAGGTGTTTCTGTGCCTCACAATGGGTCCTGTGAAGCTCTGAATCTATTTAGTTTGCAGTCAGGTTTGAGGACCTTACTTTGGAGGCTGGCAGTGTTTTCTGATTGGGAAAATCCTATCAGAACTATACCCCAAATCATCCCAGAATCCTCTAGAAGCTGGTTGTTGGAGGGCTTGCCCTTTGGGTCAGTAGCATAGTCTCCAGTTAGGAGTGAAACAACTTCAATCTCCAAGGTATAGGTTACATCCATATTGGGTGGTGATTAGTTGTTGGTTTTTTATTTCTTTTTTTGAGTTCCAGGGTCCATGAGAGGCATGTCTTAGAAAGGAAAGACCAGAGGCTCATTTCAGCCAAATAGAGTTGTGAAAAAAAGGAAGGAAACAAGACTAACACAGTCACTCACATAGAGTAGAAAAGACATTGAGGAGGTAGAGTATAAGCATATCTTCTATGGGAGTTACGTGCCATTGAAGTGACGGGGTAGATGAATGAGAACCATGTCAAAGGTGAAAGAGGATTCAAGGAGAAGTAAGCATCTCTAGGACAGTCATGCAAAATGCAGTTGAAAGAGGGTTTATGCAGATTTTCTCTTTGGTTCTGGGAGCAGCAGGAACTTTATTTAGACTCTTGTCAGTAGTTGCCAATGGTGATTGACTTCTGGGCCATCTCCTGGCCCACATCCTCCTGCTTGGGTCTGGCAATGATATCATGGAACTCCTGGTAGCCAATTGACCATGCATGTATTATTTGAAAGTCTGCCAGCAGCAATGCTAAGTCTTTCACACACTTCTGGATCCTGTGGCTTTGGCCTCTTTGAGCTTGTGCTCTCTGCTGGAAGGGAAGGACATGCTTTCAGTTTTGTGTGACATTGTGTCTTCCCGAGGGCTGGTCCTGAGACCTCAACTAAATGCTCTCCCTGTTTTTACAGGTGGTGCTTCGAGGCTCAGGTGACTTGGCCTCTTTGGCAGCATCCAATGTGTCTGGCCTCTGTCTCTTCAGTGCAGATTCAAGTGCAACATGTACAGGAGTGTGACCCCTGTCGTCTCCCTGGTGGATGTACATCACACTAGTAAGTGGTCTTGGTTCTGAACATCCCGCCTGGGTTGAGGTTCAGGCCTTGACTTGGGAGTCTTTTTTGCTGGTTTCTGTCTTTCTTCTGGAGGGAAAGATACCCTCTTCTTGTCAATTAAATTGGAGATGTAGCCTTAACCAGAATATCTAGAGTTTGCTGCTTGGGGAAAATTACTTAGTGGCACATATGGAGAAGGTTCTGCAAGTCCTGCCCCATACAAAACATCTGAACTACAGGTTGCTTCTGTTAGCAGAATCCTGAGTTACTGCAGGGTTATCTTATAAATAGACATTCTGTCCAAAATAGTGTTTTCTGCCAACACATTCTTTTTAGGGCCAGTATACTAGTGTAAAGAGAATATTGGGCATCTTTACAAATGGATCTCTGAGTGGACGTGTTGTTGTTGTTGTTTTGTTTTTTTTTTTTTTTTTTTTTTTTTTTTTTTAAGATGAGGAGGTGGGAGAGAGAGAGAGAGGGAGACACTGGGCAGGCTCCACATGCTTTGCAGAGCATGACACAGGGCTCGATCTCACAACCCTGAGATCATCACCTCAGCCAAAATCAAGAGGGTCAGTAAGAAGTTCACTCACATGGAGTAGAGAAGACATCAGGAGGTAGAGTGTATGCACATCTCCTGTAGGAATTCTATATCACTGAAGATTCAGGGTGGATGAATGAGGATACGTTTCTAATATGAAGATTCTAGGAGAAGTAAGCATCGCTAAGATGGTCACATGAAATGCAGTTGTAATAGGATTTCTGCAAGTCTTCTGCTTGGTTCTGGAAGCAGCAGGAAGATTATTTAGTCTCTTGTCACTAGTTGCCAATGGTGATTGACGTCTGGGTCACCTCTTGTTCTACATGCTCCTCCTTTAGTCTAGCATAGACATCATGGAACTCCTGGTAGCCAAGGTTGGAAGGGGAGGTACAGAGGGAGAGAGAGACCCTTAAGTAGGCTCCACATGCTGTGCAGAGCATGTCACCTGTCAGGGGCTCAATCTGACAATCCTGAAATCAGGACCTGAGTCAAAATCAGGAGTTGGTCCCTTAACTAAAAGAACCATACAGGCATTCCTGGGTGTGCTTTGTGTTTAAGGAAGGGAGTGTACATACCCCCTCCTGTTCTATCATCTTCTAAATTGGGGACTATTTCCCTATCGGCAGTGGACTTACACCTTCTCAGGCCAAGAGATAAGTAGCTATTCTTGGTGGTGGAGAAAAGCAGTGGGCTACCAAATTCTCATAGAGGGGGCGGTAGCCCTCACTGCCTGACTCTGAACAGTACAGTTTTATTCCTGTCCTGATATACACAGTTCATCCAAAACAGTACCTTTGTAAAAGATGAAATTAATTTGCAAGCCCCTGGGTGGCACAGTTGGTTAAGCATCTTCCTCTGGCTGAGGTCAGGATCCCTGGATCCTGGGGAGTCAGGCCCTGCATTGGGCACCCTTCTCAATGTGGAGCCTGCTTCCTCTCCCTCTTCCCCGCTGCCCGACCCTGACTGTTCTTGCTCCCTCTCTAGCTCTCTTGCCCTCAAATAAGTAATGTAAATAGAAATATTTCTAAGCATGTAATTAATTTGTAAATCCTTTCCAATTTATGAGGACAATATTAGTAGAATGAAGGATACATGAGAGGTAGATCACAAACCATGTGTTTGTTGAGTCTTGTTGCCATTCATCTTTGCAATCTACATACATCAATAGATTAATGTTTTCGTGAACATACATCAATCACCTTGTGTTCTAAGATTCTAAGTTAACCCTCCAATTGATGTTGTCATGGATCACAGGCAATGTATTTATGTGTCAAACTTCCTACCAAGAGACAGTACCTGTGTCAGTTGTGAGAGCTAGTAAAGGAAAAGTCCCCTGATTCTTACTTGGCACACTGTGCACGGCTGTGAGACCCTGCCTGTTCAGTGATAGTGGCCTTTATGCAAGTACTGATGGATGGGAGCAGATGTGCTTTATTTCTAGCTATTGGTTACTGGAATAGGGCATTCAGCATCCCTCAGAGTGTGACTCAGTTGTATGTGTTTATAGTGAAAAATTGTCAGTGTCTGAGTTTGTATCTCAATTTCACCCTAAGAAATTCATTGGGAGATATTTGTTCAGTGATTTTCTGATGTGAGTATCCGGGAATGAGTTTCCCTCCATTGCATTGGGATCAGTGTTTCCTCGGTGTGAGGGTGTCATTGCTGGCTAAGGAAGAAGGGATTCCTGAGCAAATTCCTTTCCTCATCACACCAGGAGGATTTTCTTGTGTGTGAATCCTCCCAGGTCCTTCACGTGTTGGCTCCATGAGGAATGGGATTCCCACATGGATTTTATCAGCATTCAGCAGCAGGGTGTCCCAGGATGTCCCTGCACCTTCGCTCCTGTGTGAGGGATGACCCACTCTCTGAGATGGTAGTGGGAGCTCAGGCCTGAGCCCCAGTTGACGCTTCTCCCACCAACACACAGTGCTAGTTGTTCTCCCCGTGTGAGTTCTCTGGTGTTGGGAAAGGGACCACTTCTGGCAGAAGGCTCTGCCTCAGTGATTGGAGACACGGGGTTTGTACTGTGTTATTTCTGTGGTGGTGAGAAAGGTGGGCGCTCTGGGTACAGGCGGGACCCCAGTGATGACAGACACAGGTTTCTCTGCTCTGAGTTGTCTGGTGTCTCCAAATGTGAGAGCTGTATCTAACGGCTCTTCCACGTTGACCGCATTTGTCAGGGTTCCTGCCAGTGTGGATCCTCAGATGCTGGCTAAGGGTGTGGCTGGACTAAAGTCTTTCCCTTGAAGATGGCCTTCCACCAGTTTCTGTCTGTGGGAACGTGCCCCTGGCCTCGAAGGGATGCATGTTGCTGTGAGCTCTTGTGCAGCAATCCCACCACATGGCTTCTACCCCATGTGAGGTCCTGAATAAGAGCAGAGCATGAATAAGAGCAGAGCTCTCTGAATGAAGGGTCTCCAACCTTAGTTCCATCCCTATCATTCCTCTCTGGTAGTCTTGCTGTGTACAGAGGTGAGCACTGCCCTGGAATTGTTTCCCCCGTGCATATCATGTCTACTTTCCTAATAAGGGTGAGTTCTCTCATGTCTCCCAATGTTAGAGCCCCAACTAAAGGCTCCTCCACACTGGGGAGATATGTGTAGTGTGATCCGATGTGATGGTGATGGGAAACTTCCCTGAGAACATGGACACCATTAATTGCCATGTTGAGTGGAACAGACATGTTCGAGAACATACCATTCACCCACCTGACACACACACAAACCCTGAGAATCATAGCACATGGATTCCCATGTAAACACACCTCCTGCCCAGCACCCAATCCTACAGCACCTAAGAACAGCATGGTAGCTTCTGGGGGCAGGTCATGAGGCCTCGGGTCTTGGTCCGGAACATGACTCTTAGTCTTATTTCAACAGGATCTGGATTCTGGGTGGCTCTCAAGATGGAGCCTGCAAGGGAGCCCCACCTTGCCCACTGTCCAGGTTGCTCCAAACCAATAAGTGACTCTAGAGTACAGCATACTTACCACTCTCCCTTTCCAGCAGGGCCACCTGCGATATCAGAAAAGAAAACATGATGAACATCAAGTCATGCCTCATCCTGCATGTGCAGCTCTTCTGTTCTCTTGGTGATGGGCAGGGTCATGGGCACTGATATGGAATCTACCTAGAAGTTGCATGCCCTGGGTCCATTAGACAAAACAGGTAACAAGGCGGTTTCTGTAGTATCAGTGAAAAAGCTCACTATCCTGAGGACTGTAACCAAACCTGCTGTTTCCTGCAGAGTCTTTGGAATCGGGTATCCATGGGTAACAGACTCTCACTCAATAATCTCCCCACCAAGGACATTGTACGTGCTGAGGTGTTCAGATCTGAATTCGAGTATAAGAGAAACAAAGGATGCTGTACCTCACATGAAGAAAGGCTAACTTACCACCTTGGTCAAAAATGGGGCCTCTCCCTCTGTGCTGTCCACATCCGTGCCATTGCACAGGCCAGCCAGGGGATCTAGGTAGATACACACAGAGAGTGTCAGGACCCTGATGGGGCTCTTCAGGAATCACTCAGGGAACTTTGCTTGGCATACATGTGTGGACAAGTGTGTGGACGTGAGGAGCTAATCAGTCTGGACTGAGCTGCAGTTGGCCCTTCCTGGATGGAGGATGAAATGTCCTGGAGAGGATCAGGAACGTGAATAGAAACTCTGCCTTCTATTGCAGCTACAGGGCCTGGAGAAGCTGTAAAATAGTCCATCTCCAAGGCAAACCTACTCCCTGCACCCAAACCTGCACCAACTAAGAGCAGTGGAGTAGTTTCCGGGAACAGGGCCATGAGGCCACGGGTCTTTTCCCAGAAAATACCTTTCTTTTCCTCCGACCCTTATTCTCAGTCCCTCAGGACCTGGAATCATGGTGGTTCTCATCATGGAGCCTGTGAGGAAGCCCCACCTTTCCACTTTTTCCAGGTTGTTGCAAACAAGTGAGTGACACTAGAGTACAGAATACTTACCGCCGTCCCCTTCCAGCAGGGACACTTGTGATTTCAGAAAAGAAAACAGTATGAACATCAAATCAGGCTTAGTCTTGTTTGCCTGGCTCTTTTGTTCCCTGGGGGATGGGATAAAACCAGATGGGGAAGAGTGCTAGAGGCCCGTTACCCCAAAGTATGAAGAGAGCAAAAAGAGTCCTGCACAGATGCGCCCAGTCTTCCTACAGGTCCCAAGTTCCGGGTCCCACTGGACAAAATAGATGGCAAGGAGGAATAGCTGCTACCCATACCAAAGCTCCCTGCCCTCCAGATGGTAGGTGATACTGCTGTGGTTGTCCCCACCCCCTACAATGTCTTTGGGATTTAGGTAGCATCTCACTCAAACTTCTCCTTACCCTGTAAATTGTGCATGCTGAGATTTTTGTATGTGACCTGGATTTAAAAAGCCAGAAGAATTTTGTGTCTCCCACAAAGAAAGGCCAATGTATCACCCTGGTGAAAAATGGGTTGTCTTCCTCTGTCATTCCTGTGGAACATTCACCCACCTGTCCATCCAGCGAAGCTAGGGAGAGATACACAGAATGTCCAGTCCACTGGTGGGGCTTTGCAGGAAGAGCTCAGGGAGTTTAGCTTGGGGTGGGCGTGCACAGGAGTGTATGGCGACGTTGCATTACATGGTTATTGACTGAGCAAGCTGCTGCTGCATCAAGAAAGGTCAGGGGAAGGAGCAGGAAGGGAGAGAGAAATATTGACTCTGAACTTTAGCTACAGGGAATTGAATCAGGGTGACCTCTTCAATCCAACAGAGGGTAAACACTAATATGCACACTCCGTTTTACTGACAGGCAAGTTCCTCCAACCAGAGACTGCGTCGTGGTCATTGTCAAGACCGTTTCTTTGCCAGGATCAACCTATGCTGCTCCTACCTATTTCTCACCTCTTCTAGGAGATTGTATTTCTTCAGAAGAACACTGCGTGGCAGGGTTGCATTCAATGCTATCGCAAGTACCCTAGAGTTTTATATTTGTTCCTGAGTCATGCATGGTAAGGAAAACCAAAGACACAGGATTTCTAGGTACTGACATCTGTGCATTCCAAAAGAGTCCCCAACCACAAAGTGCTGATTCTTCCCAGTCTTCCTTTCCTGTGGCATGTGGGTGTGTCCTTCGAGTCAGCAGGAGCTGGTTTCCCTGGAGCCCCCCAACCAGGAACCAGCAAATTCATTAGGAAGTGGAGGCCAGGCGAGAGAAGGGCACTCTCTAACCTGACCATGTAGCAGATTGTCAGAAGTTTGAGGGGGCACCAAGCTAATGATGCTTTCCTGGTGGTTGCCATTTGCCAGTGAGCCTTCCCTCTGTGCATTCAAGATGTGAGCGTTTTTGTAAGGCTGGTGATTATGTTTTGGTAGATTAAACTAGCTTCTGATTCTTTTGTGTTTTGACCATGTCTGAGAAATGTCCCCAGCTAGGACAGGTGTGGGCCCCTTCCTTTCTCCCCATCCCTGTCTGAGGAAAGGGAATCCTAAGCAACCTTCCAGGTGGAGCTGTGGTCAGCGAGGAATGTGGTGTCCTAGGGGGGTGTGCACAGTGGGGATGGAGACCTGGCTTTGAAATTTTGAGCCATGCCCTCAACCCCATTAAGTGGGAGATGTCTTCTGATGAAAGGCACGCACTCAACACACCCACATGCCCAGTCCCGTAGCATCAACCCACAGAAAAACAAGCCCCAACCCTCAGACGCACCAAGCACACCACCTGAATGACCTATTGGTTTGCAGGGACTGTAGCACAGGGTCTTGGTTTTCTACAGGACACTCCGTTTGTTCAGTCCACCCCAGGATCCGTTCCCAGCAGGAACTCAGAATGGGGGAAGCCCTACAGACCAAAGGAGGAGAGAAAGCCCTACCTTGTTCTTCAGCTAGATCTGTCCCCCTAAAGTGACTGATGAGAGAATATGTACATAGTCCATTTCCGGTTGCCGCCTCCTGCAGTTGGAGAAAGGGAAACCCAGTGAGGATCACAGCACCCTGTGCACACATCTCTGTGCCCTTGATGTTGTAAGCAAGCTAGATGGGATATGGTCATTGAGTTTATGATCCAGAGATGGAGAAAGTAACCTCCAGAAAAGGCTCCAGCTTGGAATGTCAAATCTCCCAAGTCCATTTTCTTCAGAAACTCATTACAAAGCCATTTTCCATAGACAGAATGACCTCCTGGAAAATGCTCATGACCATCCATTGCAAAGGAGTGGTGGTGATGATTTCTCAGTGCCCGTCTAAATACGGTGTCCGTTAATGGTATAAACTCACTGCAGGCTCTCAGCACCAAGGAAATTGTCTCTACCCTCTTGCATGTACATGCTCAGATGTTCATGGAAAGAAATTCAAACACTGGTTGTCCCTCAGACACAAAATGACTTTACTGAGGGGGCGCCTGGGTGGCTCAGGGGTTAAAGCCTCTGCCTTCAGCTCAGGTCATGGTCTCAGGGTCCTGGGATCGAGCCCCACATCGGGCTCTCTGCTCAGTGGAGAACCTGCTTCCTCCTCTCTCTCTGCCTGCCTCTCTGCCTGCCTCTCTGACTACTTGTAATCTCTGTCTATCAAATAAATAAATAAAATCTTTAAAAAAAATGACTTTACTGAGGTGACTGAGTGGCTCAGACTTAGAAGCTTCTGCCTTCAGCTCAGGACCTGATCCTAGGGTCCTCGGATGGAACCCCACATTGGGCACCCTGCTCAAAAGTGGAGCCTGCTTCTTCCTCTCCCTCTGCTACTCCCCCTGCTTGTGCTCTTGTGCACTCTGTGTCCCTCTCTCTCTTTCTCTTTCTGTCTTTCAAATAAATAAAGTCTTAAAGAAAAATGAGTTTATCCAGGGAGAGTTGGAGTTTCTTTCTCTGCCATCAAAATGGGTAGCTCTTCCATCAGGTCCTCGGGGGGAGCTAGGAGGATACAGAGCCACTGTGAGGACACTGGTGTGGCTGCTACAGAAGTCGGCAGGGAGTTTGGATGGATGAGGACAGGAGGCAAGTGTGTGCACGTGGGTGCATAGGAGGTACGGGCAGCACTGCTTCCTGGCCTTCTCCTTAGTGCAGAGAGGAAAGGATGGGAGAGAAGCAGGAAGGAAATGAGAAGAGGGTTTTTATCTTTCTAGCTAGAGCGAGCCCGATCAAAGCCAAATAGTCCAATACATATGAACCCTAACCTGGCTTCTGTGTGAGGACTGAGTCCCATAACCTCTCCTGACTGACATGCCACTAAGGTGTCACATGCTTCTTCTTTGGAAATCAGTTCCAGGCCCAAGATCCCCATATGCTGTGACTATATGCATCATGTCTCTGTAAGATTTTGCACAGCATAAAGAGCAGCCTTGCTTGCCAGGCTGAATTCAACCCTCAGAAAAGAAGCCTAGTAGTTGTCTTCAATCATCATTTGTCCTCAGAAAATCCCATGTACAATGCTGGAGAACACTGACATCGTAGCTTACGTAAACAGCCGGCACCGTCAATGAGTTTGATAGATTCCTTCCACTCTTCTTGAGCTGTCCCGTGTGTGTGTGTATGTGTGTGTTTCCCATGAAACAGTGGCTGTCCAAACCCTCCCAGGTGTTCTGACCATTGGGAAGTTCCTTACACAGAGGAGTGTTGGAGGGTGTGCTGACACTCTGTAGGACAGCTTTGCAGGAGATTTGCCCCCGGGGGTTTTGGGTCCAAAGCTTCCAACCAAACTTGACCTTGCTTTCCTATTTGCCAGTGGTGTCTGAGTGTGTGTTTAGAGAATGTGAACCTTCCTGGGGCCTACGGAAATCTTATCAAGTACACTAAATTCCCTCTGGGATGCTTTTCTGCCATTGGTCGTGTGTACACATTGAGACTGGCTATGACCGATGTTGCCCTGTTCTGTCCTCCATGGGTCCACCCCCTATCCAGCATTGTGGGCTTGAGCATGAGGATGTGGCTTTTCTCTGTGCACTTGAGTCCAGGGACCAGGCTGTAATCTGTAACATGGGCTTCTATCATTGCCCCAGCTTCTGTGACCTTGGAGGCCACTGTGTCACGGTGGGTCCTGTCAGGGACCTTCATAGAATCTAGGTTTTTGGCTGTGTGCACAGATGCTGGTGGCCCTTTTCTAGCTAGAACCTATGGTACATCATGACCCCTGGCTGAGGGACTAACACAGGTGCGTAGTCCAGAGCAACTTTCAGATTGAAACCTGAGCTCCAATCTTGGCTTTCCAAGTAGGAGGTCAGGGGTTTGGATCATTCATCTCTGCACCATGCCCATCTCAGGAAAGCAAAGGGAAACGTCCTCCATGTACAGCTGTGGTGAGCAGGGGAAGGAGTATGTAAAGTGTACCAGGGTGATGAGAGTGTTTTGGGAGGGTGGCAATTTGATTGTGATAGAAGTGTGAGAAATATCTCCTGAGAATGGCACACATTCATGTTCACAAGCATAACACATAGAGACACACACAGAGAGACAGACACACTGCCATGCACCCAGGCACATAGGGCCTTCATCCCATGTGCACACAAATCACCCCTTCCATTTGTACTGGTTCTTCCAGGCCCTGTACAACGTGGTGACCTTGCCTCACTGGACAGTCTCGGTCAGTATCCCCCAACCCCCATTCCTTGTCAGAACCCAGAATCAGGGGGCAGGCTTCTTTGTACTCTAGATTTCCTCCCAGAGACCGATGCTCTTAAATACGTACAGCTGTCATTCCTCCCAGCATCTACCTGCGATTGGGGAAAAGGAAACACAGTGAGGATCCCAGCATCCTGTCCACTGTTGGGCCAGCCCTTTGGTTTGGGGAGGACTTCAGGCAGTTAATAGGATGAGGTCCCGTGGTTGAGTCCATGTCCCCCCACCCGAGTTAAAGAGGACAGTTTGAATGATGCTGGAGCTTTTCGTGGCAGATCTCCGAAGTCCATTCTGATCAACAGATAGAACATTCTTTTTCAAGGAGAAACCTTTTCTGCTGAAGAAGGTGTTTGATCCTATCGAGTTTGTAACTGAGGCTGTCCTGTGTCATCACCCTTTTTGGGTCCACTGTGCGTAAGATGTTGGAGCCAGCATTCCTCCATGAGGGGAGACTGCTACTCCCTTCCTCTGGGAGGTAAAGTGCCAGATTTTCATCCTTCATTGATGGAAGAACTCAAGGAAGGAACATTTCTGTCTCTGAGAAAGAGAGGAGAGTTTACCTCAGAGAGAGTTGGGGTGCCTTCCTCTGTCCAGTCCCTAAGAAGGACTGGCCCTCCACAGGGTCTAGGAGAACACAGAGGAGCTGTCAGGACATTGGCTGCACTACTCTAGAATGACTTGGGAAGTTAACTCTGCTTGATGTGGATGTGGGGCCAGAGTGAATGGATATGAAGAGTGACCAAGCAAGGCCTGACATGCTGCTGGGCCAATGTCCTTGGTGTACATACAAACACAGAGGAGGAGAGCAAAATGGAAAAGGGAAACAGGACCTTGGCTTTCAAATGGAGGGGCTGTCATCAGTGGGAACTCATCAGCGTCTGTCTGGGAAACACTCAAGGTACACTGGGTTACAGGGTGCAGTCCCCTGAGTCCTTCTGCCCACTGTGAATCCAAGCCAGCTTGCCACTTCTTCACCTTGTCATGGGGCCTGTTCAGCTGTCTTCCCTGCATCTCTGCTGTGACCCAATCGTCCTCTATTGCCTTGGAGTAGTGGGTTTTTCAGTGATGGAATCTAATTAATGTGGAAGGTTGTATTCATTAGTACTTGTACGTTCAGTGACACTGCTCACATCCCTGATGCTTTGTAGACAGCACAGCCATCTATGGGGAAAACATTGCCATCCTATCTCATGGAACCTCTGTAACCATGACAACATGACTCGCCCTCCCCCTTTCCTCCCTGAACCGTCCTTTCTACTTTTAGTGTCCTCAAAGCCTGGGATCATGTAATATACCTCTTTCCTTGTGTGCTTGCTCTCAAAATGTATGTTAGGTTTCCAAGGTCCACATATTTCCTAAAATATTGGAAACCTTTGTTTCTTCTTTTGGCTGAATAGCACTCCATGATGTGTGTGGATGCCATTGAATGTGTCCTTTCCTGCCATGATGGATTTGGGGGCTGTGCCTGTCTATGGCTATTGGGAACCCAGCTGTCTTAGACATTAGTGTGCAGATTTCTGTCTGTTTCCAGAATGAGAAAACATCACCGAATGCATTGGCCCAATTTGTAGAATGGTAAACACTTGGAATATACTGGGTACTTTAGTTCCCCAAATGTTGTGAGGTCATTTTGTTCCTTTTAAGGTACCTAGCACACACATGTAAGATGTGGCTAATGGACGAAAGTGGAGGGGGATATCATGAAACCTCCTGTCGTATTCTGTTCCATTTTTCTGTTCAGCATTACTGGCGGAAAACATAGTCTCTTCCTTCCTACACATCTAAGAACCATGTTTCCTGGAGAGACCTATAAGGACTCATGTTCCAAAAAGCCCTAAGATCCATGCCTTCAGCTAGTAGACACTTCTTTCCTGTGCCCCTCGGATCCAGTTTGAATGAGAATTTCATCTTGACTTGTGGACTTAATGGTGACAGATGGCATAGAGGGAAACAGCTACCAGTGAAATCATAGGAAAATGTGTCTCAGCAGTTTTGAAAGCTTCAGTTATGTCTGTGCTACTGAACAAAATAATGCGTCTCCAATCAACGTACCTTCCTCAGTGTCCCCGATGAGGTAGGCCTGATCCTGGAGGGAGAACCGGACTTTCTTCTTGGGTGGTCATGGAGGGGCCGGCATGGTTGTGGGCGCCTCCACATCCTTAGGGGTAAGCTCCACACAGATTGTTGGGAGACGCATAGAAATAGAGAGCAGTGTCGGCAGCTTGTTGTTAGAAGACCACAGGGGGATTGGACATTCTTTACTTCTAGTCCAACTGTCTCCTGCCCCTACTCACCAGCTGCCCAGCAGGCATTCCTCCCTGCAGGTGGGACTTAGGAAGAGGTCCCCGTGTGCTTTGCTCTGAATTCTGCCCCCTCCTACACCCACAGGTTCTGTGGGCAATGGCTTGTATTTAGCAGAGACATGACAGAAACCCAGCAGAGCGCCTTGAGCATGCCTGATGGCCTGGGTTCACATCCCATTGAGCAGCCACACCTACCCAAGAGTGCTCCTGAGAACCCTCTGTGCCCCGTTTCCCTGCCCTATGACCTAGACATTAGTGTGCCATCACGGTGTCCCAAGTGATTGAGTACAAGGAGCGCCTGGGACCTAGGAAAGGATGGGATGCTTCCCAGTTGCTAAGTAGGTATTGAGGAACGGACTGCCTATGGACTCAGCTAGACGGCTGGCTGTGGGTGAAGCCAGACATGGGACTTGGTATGGCTCCACTGCATGGGAGGATGGAAGCCCCCTCTTTATCCTTCACATGAGAACAACACTTTACAGCCAGCAGAGAATCCATGTCCCTTTTTCCTGTCCTCCCCACAGCAGCACCGATGGGAGTGGCAACAGGCTGGAAGCCCCATTTGACAGTGGAGGGCACTGAAATATAGGGTGGTGAAGGGACTGTACAGAGTTGCCACCCTGATGAGGGATGGATCTGGGAAAGGAATGCCATTGTTTCCCTGTGGATGGGGATCCCCGAGCCCCTGACACCCACCCAGGGCCCCTGAGAAAATGTCCTGAACCCCTGAACCAAGAGCTGCCCTCACAGTCTCAAGTCCCCCTGTGCCAGTGTTTCTGTAGGGGAGAGCGAGTGCTACGAGACCAGACTCAGTCCCCAGTCACCTCTGTGTTTGGGGCCCTGACATAAAATATGAGGCGGTTTCTTCCAAATGGAGCCCTAGTGAAGGACCAGGAACATGTAGCATTGGCCGTGTTCCCTCACTTCTCTGCAAGGTCAGCACAGTCGCCCATGGCCTTCCTGAAGGCCAGTTGAGCCCCACAGCTACTGGGGTTCTGCTTGGCTCCCAAGCTGATTCAAACTCCCAACAGTCGCATAGGACCCCTCCGAGAATTCGCTTGCCTTCCACTCCCAACGGTCACACTTTGACCCTGCCTAGAACTCGCTTGCCTTGAGCTGGCCAATCCCGAGGAGCAGTTCATGGTACGAATGAACATGGAGGTAGCCATGTGCTGGGGATGGTTGGTTTCAGGAAGGAGATGGATGATGCTAAATGCCCTGCTCTTGATGTGAGGACTGTTCTGAGGAGCCTAGATGGAATTGAGGCTACCTTGGCTGGAGTGAGTTCCTTCCTACTCTCTCATTTTCCCCAATATCCCCTGTCTACTCTCAGGTTTCTTGATCCCCTCTGGAGACTATAGGTTTAGGGGACAGTCTCCTGTCTCCCTCCCTAGGCTGGGCCTTGAGAACCCAGACCAGCAGTATCTTTGAGACCAACAGACAGGCCATTGTGCAGCTGCCATGTGTTCTTTCCACACACACGGTGGCACAGCCCATTCCCGTCCACTCCCAGGCATCATGCAGATGGCCCATGAAACCCTCCACATCAACCCATGAAAACACCCTGATATCTTCCAGTGTCTCTCCTTCTAAAAACAGCTGCATTTCGACCACTGACCTTTCCTCTCAGATTTTGTCATCTCCATCAAGAAGAGGTGACCAGCAATTCGTTCCCCTCAAATGTGTTGCCTGGATAGCACCAAGATTCTCCTGATCCAGGGACAACAGTGTAGCGTGTGACCTGTGTTTGTTCCCTGTATGACAGTGTCCAAAATTGGCATTCAGAAATAGTACGGTTTTCTGAATTTAGAAGTGATTTAAGGAAGGCTGCTTCCCCAAGAAATCCCAATGAAATAACCCAGAAAAATGAACAAATATGGGCATCAAACTGGGAGGAGAAATCAGAGGGTGGAAAGGAAAAGCCAAAGAGAAAAAGCCAGTCTCAGTAAAAGTGAGGCAGCCAACCTGAGAGAAGAGAATTGAGAAAATCGATAGGCACATACCTGTAGAACAGCAGTTGAGATTTCCCATCATGGGGACCTTTACACCTGTTCACCAAACTGCAAGGGGCTCGGCTCACAGAGTGACAGTTTAAATGGAAGGATGGGTGCATGTCATCAGGTCACCACAGCAATGGTTCATGACAGAACTCTCAGAGTGAAGGCATCCCTGCACACTGTGGAGTCATTGAGGGAAGTGGGTTGGGGAGGGGTAGATGGATGATGGGCATTGAAGAAGGCACTTGTCATCAGCTCTGAATGGTGGAGATGTGATGAATCCCTGAATTCTACTGCAGAATGCAATACTGCACTGTAAGTTAACTAACTCCATTTTTTGACATTAAAAAAAAAAAAGATACTCCTGAGGGCACATAGGAGATTTAAATATTAATTTGGCATCTGCTACTCTGGAAAACTCCTATTTATACGAGATTGTTTCAAAAAGTCTTTCTAGGAGTTCTTGGGTGGCTCAGTGGGTTAAGTATTGGCCATCAGCTCAGGTCCTGCTCTTGGAGTCCGGGATCAAACCTAGCATCAACCTCCCTGCTCAAGGGGAGTGCTTCTCCCTCTGCCCCTCACCCAAGTCATGCCTCCTGTGTCAAATAAGTAAAATATGTTTAAAAAAAAAAAAAAGCGCTTCCTGCGGGGCTCCCCTCCCCCGGAAGACCCTGTGTTCATTCCAGGAGCCCCTTTGAGCCAAGGGTGACAGTTACTAATATTGTCTGTGGGGCGGACTGCCTGAGCCACGTGCTAAGGATGCAAACATATGTCTGTCATTTTTCAGTGAGTTGCATTAATTTGGATCCCAGGTGCCCTTTCTGCAGGGGACAGAGAGATACTCTTTGAAAACACTGGATTCCCCCTGCGTTTCCGATTTCAAAGGCCCTTAGTGCATTGACCTCCCTCTTTCCTGCCACCCATCCTCCATTTCAGGTCTGCAGGGAGGGTGGCCCTTTGTGGACAGTGGGTAATTTCAACCACTGGATGGCGTCTCGGGGCCTGCATACAGGGCATGCATATGTGGTGTCTTTGCATCGACACAGAGGATGAGGCAGGTGACAGCTGGGTAGGACCCTCTTGGCTGCCGAGGTCAGTCTGTGCACTCTGGAGTGTTTGGACCCCAAACCTCTCTGCTGGTTTCACCCCTTGTCCGTGTACTCCCTGGAGCTTGGCATGCAGGGGGCCACATCCATTGTAAGTCCCTGCGGGACTGGTCACTGCCGTGCGGTCCCTTGGAAAGTGAAAATTCAGAACTCCTTGGCAAAAACCCAGGGGATATAGACATTTGCAGGCAACAAATATAACGTGATTTCTTTAAAGTAGTTTCTACCTGGGGCACCTGGGTTTCTCAGTCACTTAAGCAGTTGCCTTCACCTCAGGTCCAGGTCCTGGGATCAAGCCAGAATCGAGCTCCCTGCTCAGGGGAGGAGCGCCTGCTTCTCCCTCTGCCTCGGCCTGTCGCTCTGCCTGCTTGGGAGCTCTATCTCTCTGCCAAAGAAGTGAGTAAAATAGTTACAAAATAAATAAACAAGTTAATAAAAATGAAACATAAATGAACATATTTTATGAGTTCTGCAACATAATACAATGGGAGGGGAAAAAAATCCAAACAAGTAACAGCATATATTTACACATGACAATACAATTGTCATGCTGCTTCAGGTAACACAATTATACCATTTTATCCAATTGATATCTAAATAGATCATTTTTCTGGCACAGTTTTGGAAAACTTTCTTAATGATGTTACGAAAATATATACTTTTAACAAATTAAGTTTTGAATAATATCAAGTAATGTCTGTCACTTTGGCAAATGTCAGATATCAATTAATTGGAGTTTATGACTTGGTGAGGGTTTCCTTGGTGGTGGTGGTGTGAAGACAAGTATAGTTATTTAGAGAACCTTAGATACTACGATGGAGGAAATTGGATGGGTTTCTGACGTTCTGTCAAAATAGAATTTTTGTTTCTTTTTTTAAAGATTTTACTTATTTATTTGACAGACAGAGATCACAAGTAGGCAGAGGCAGGGAGAGAAAGAGGAGGAAGCAGGGTCCCTACGGAGCAGAGAGCCCAATGTGGGGCTCGATCCCAAGACCCTGGGATCATGACCTGAGCCGAAGGCAGAGGCTTTAACCCACTGAGCCACCCAGGCACCCCCCAAATAGACATTTTATTTCCGACAGCTGGGGCTAGTTCTTTGGAAAGAAATTCCCCCAAAACACTGAATTGGAAATCCATCGATTTCAGAAATCTGAATTTAAGGTGAGGTGGACTTTGGCATTTGAACGTTTCCTCTGATGTTTGCCATAACCTGACAATGTGTAAATAGCCTAACATGGCCCTTTGCATTGGTACATCTTCATGTCAGTCAAGAAGTGCGTGGTGAGAAGAAAATAAAAAAGAAAATGGGACACTTCTCTTTGGGGAATTAGGCACAGTCATCTGGGAGACACGGAGTGGAGAGAAATCAGGTGTGCTCCCGATTTTGAGCAGGGAGTACAGGTTCATGAGGGAAAAGCACAGGCACTTGTTTTGGAAGAATGACGATGAGTGCTGGCAGCTAACGGGCGTTACGTTGTCTCTCTTTCAATCCAGAGTAGAAGGATGTGTACCAGGTGGTGGTGGATCTGCCACTGAGCAGGTCTATGTGCCGGAAGTCAAAAGTTTATGGTGCTCAAAAACTTGAAACAGGAGAAGTGCCTATGGTTTCCTTCCTGATTGTCCTTCACACTCTAGTTTCAGAGTAGTTCTCTTAGGAAAGCTTCCATTGTCATGAATCTTCCTTGAGAATTCTCGTCCATCTCTTTTCTGCCATCTTTCTAACAGGAAAACAGCAATGATCTGAGTGGATTTTCCTACCATCTATTTTCATGGTCTGGGTGGCTGGCAACCTGCTTCGGGTCCTTTCTGCCCCTGGAAGGTGGCAGTTTCCTAGTTCCTGGATCACCCAAGCTAGTTGAGTCTTCAGACTGCATCCCACTAAGAAGAAGATTTGAGGACATCCCATCTAGATGGTACTTAGGGTCTCATTTCTGGGTAGACCTGATGGCTGACTTGTATTCTTGGAGGAACACTTATTTTGACATTTTCAGAAGTACTACAAGGAGAAACGCAAGGTAGAAGCCACTGGAAAATGACAAATTTAAAATACTCAAGAGTCCAAACAGTGCATTTCTTGCTCAGATGCTGGGGTCTTTCCCATCTGTTCTCACAAAGAGATTCTGGAGGAATGGCAAGACCAATGACGTTGCATTCTGTCACCTCCGCTCTTCATCTGGAAGAGAGCCTGCTAGCCCCTTGACCCTGAGTGCAGAGGGACTGGGTGGGTCTGCTGTTGTGCTGGGTGGATGAAAGTCCCCGGTCCGGGAAGGAGGAGGATGCTGCTCCACACAGACCCTCTGGGGATGAGCAGAGCTTTCCCCACAGAAGCTCAGTGTGGTTCCAAGAGAGGGAG
This sequence comes from Lutra lutra, assembly GCF_902655055.1. NCBI lineage: Eukaryota > Metazoa > Chordata > Mammalia > Carnivora > Mustelidae > Lutra > Lutra lutra. The sequence continues at coordinate 31,941,431 of NC_062290.1, forward strand.
GTGGTTCCAAGACCCTCTGATCCCTGTCTCTTTCCACCTGTAGGTATGAAGAAATACCAGCACTTTGGGGTCATCCTGATGGCCTCCAAGAGCATTGGCCTGAGCCCATTGGGCGTGCCATGGAGGTGTTTGTGAGTGAGACCGGTATGCTCCGGGTGCCCCTGCCCTCTGGGAGTCCTGGCCTGCCTCTCTCAGGGGCATAGCAGCGTGCCCCTATTGAAAAGCATGGTTCCAGGGCACCATGGGAAGAGGAGACTGTGGGTTCCAGGTCACTGCTGGGAAAGAGGAGATCTGTGGAGGGCTGGGCCAACCCAATGGACAGAGAGATGCTTCCAGTCTTGAACTCAGAACTGAGGGATGATTTCACACCTGGAGGCATTCTCCTGCTTCCCAGGACCTGCTGCCAGAGAGAGGCACTGCCTCCTGAGGAATCCAGGCATAGGTGGACCTTGGCCTCTGCTGAGAAGTCTGTGCTTGGTGGCCCATGGTGCTAGGTGGGCCCACAGCAACCCAGTATCCACGTCAGCCTGACTTGCTGGTCACAGCCCCTTCTCAGGTCTGAGACAGCCCCGTGGCTCATTGTTTATACCCCTTTGTGATAAGATGAAGCCCCTGAGTTTGTTGTCATAGCTGCCCCTTCTTTGGCAGCTCCCAGAGGGATGTCATGTCTCATTGAGCACCATGTAGGCTCTTCTTTGACGCGAGGGCCCTGTCCCTTCTCCCTTCCTCTGCTGGGGCTCCTGCTCAGGTCAGCTGGGGCAGTTAGAGTGTCGTGCCTCTGGCCAGCAATGATGGGAATTCCCTCTGCAGGCAGAGTCCCAGGCTGGCAGGAGAAGTGGGCGTGGTCACTGTGCCAGCCCTCTGAAATGGGTCAGGTGACCTTTCAAAATCTGGGGAGGTTAAGTGTTCTAAACAACAAGAGCACCGTGGCCATAACTTAGCTGGATTTTTCTGGTACCATCAGACAACCTTTGCAAAATGTGAGGAAGAGTGAAATGCGCTCCCTGGAGTGGAGGTTGTGTTGGTGTCTTGGGCATCTGTCCCCAGGGGTTATTCATGCCGGTGGGGTGGGTGCTAAGGGGCAGGTTATTTGGGGCCGATGTGCCTTCCTTCCAAGGAGCACCCTGTGTTTGAGCAGGAAGGCGGGGGCTGCAGTCCGATCTGGCACCTGGGCCCATGTTGGTCACCATGGTGGTTGGGTTGAGGGGAGCACAGGGCTGGCCATCTGGAGTTTGTGTTTCCTCAACTGCCTTTTGACAGCCTGCACCCGGGGCCTGGGGCACCTGGGGCAGAGCCAGAGTCACAGGGCCCAGGCAGATGCTGATAGGAAAGGACTGGAGCCAGGAAGGGTGGGAGGCAGGCAGGCCCAGGTTGCCACGTCAGCCAGCCAGGTCGCCGGGGTGCTGAAACGTGGCTCTATGCTCTGTGCTTTATTGGAAGGTTGGTGTTTATCAGGGCAAAATGCGCACAATGTGAAGTCTGCCATAGCCACGACCCTGAAGTGGAAGGTTATTGTGGAAGTGGAAGGTAGTTGTTGGTTTTTTGTTTTTTTTTTTTTCCTTTTGAGTTCCAGGGTCCATGAGAGGCATGTCTTAGCAAGGGAAGACCAGAGGCACATTTCAGCCTCATGGAACTCCTGGCAGCCAAATCGCCAAGTATGTATTAAAGGGAAGGTCTTCCAGCAGCAATGCTAAGTCTTTCACAGATCGCAGGGCCCTGTGGTTTTGGCCTCCTTGAGCCTGCCCTCTGTTAGGAGGGAGGGGCCTGCTCTCTGTCATGCGTGACTGTGTCTCCCCAAGTGCGGGTCCTGAGACCTCAACTAAATTCTATCCCTGTTTTTACAGGTGGTACTTCGAGGCTCAGAGTATGTGGCCTCATGGGCAGCATCCAAAGTGTCTGGCCCCTGTCTCTTCAGTGCAGATTCAAGTGCAGCACATACAGGAGTGTGACCCCTGTCATCTCCCTGATGTATGTACATTACAGTAGTAAGTTGTCTTGGTTCTGAACCTTCCACCTGGGTTGAGGTTCAGGCCTTGACTTTTGCTGGCTTCTGTCTTTCTTCCTGAGGGAAAGATACCCTCTTCTTGTCGATTAAATTGGGATGTAACCTTAACCAGAATATCTAGAGATTGCTGCTTGGGGAAAATTACTTAGTGGCACATATGGAAAAGGTTCTGCAAGTGCCTGCCCCACACAAAACTTCTGAACTCCAGGTTGCCTCTGGTAGCAGAATCCTGAATTATTGCAGACTGACCTTATAAATAGACCTTCTCTCTACGATCGACTTTCTGCCCACACTTGCTTTATTGGGCCATTCATCTAGAGCAAAGAATTCCGGGCATCATTACAAATGGATGTCTGAGTGGACTTCCACACACGTTCTCTCTCTCTCTTTCCTTTTTTTTTTTTTTTTTTGGCAGGGGGGAGTGGGAGTTGCAGAGAATGAGAGAGACACTTAAGCAGGCTCCACATGACTTGCATAGCATGACACGAGGCTCAATCCCATAACTCTGACATCATAACCTGAGCCAAAAACAAAAGTCGGTCCTTAACTGAAAGAAGCACACAGGAATTCCTGGACATGCTTTGTCTTTATGGAAGGGAGCATAAGAACCCCCTCCTGTTCTAAAATCTTCCGAATCAGGGAGTATTTCCACATCTGCAGTGGACGTACACCCTCTCAGGCCCAGAGATACATAGCTGTTCTTGGTGGTGGAGAAAACCCCTTGGCTCCCAAGTTCTCATAGACGGGGAGGAAGCCCTCACTGCCTGATGCTGAACTGTAGAGGTTTTCCTGCCCTGGTACCAACAGGTCTTCCAGAAGAGCACCTTTGTAAAAGATTAAATTAATTTGCGATCCCCCGGGTGGCACAGTTGGGTAAGCATATGCCCTTGGCTGAGGTCAGGATCCCTGGATCCTGGGGAATCAATCCCTTTATTGGGCACCCTTCTCCCTCTTCCCCACTGCCCAACCCCGACTGTTCTTGCTCCCTCTCTAGCTCTCTCGCTCTCAAATAAGTGAAGTAAATAGAAATATTTCTAAGCATGTAATTAATTTGTAAATCCTTTCCAATTTGTGAGGACAATATTAGTAGAATTAAGGACACATGAGAGGTAGATCACAAACCATGTGTTTGTTGAATCTTGTTGCCATTCATCCTTGCTATCTACATACACTGATAGGTTAATGTTTTTGTGAACATACATCAATCACCTTGTGTTCTGAGATTCTGAGTTAACCCTCCAAATGATGATATTCTCATGGATCCTAGGCAGTGTTACTTCCTGTGATCAAACTTCCTACCAAGAGACAGTACCTGTGTCAGTTTTGAGAGCTAATAAAGGAAAAGTCCCCTGTTCTTACTTGGCACAGTGTGCACAGCTGTGAGACACCACCTGTTCGGTGAGACTGGCCTTTATGCAAGTGATGATGGATCAGAGTAGATATGCTTTATTTCTAGCTATTGGTTACTGGAATAGTGCATTCAATATCCCTCAGAACATGACCCATTTGTATGTGTTTGCAGTGAAAAATTGTCAGTGTCTGAGATTGTATCTCAATGTCCCCCTAAGAAATTCCTTGGGAGGTATTTGCCCAGTGATTTTCTGATGTGAGTGTCTGGGGAAGAATTCCCCCCATTGCATTGGGATCAGTGATTCTGCGGAGTGAGGGGGTCATTTCTGGCTAAGGAAGAAGGGATACCTGAGCACATCCCTTTCCTCATCACACCAGGAGGATTTTCTTGTGTGTGAATCCTCCCAGGTCCTTCACGTGTTGGCTCCATGAGGAATGGGATTCCCACATGGATTTCATCAGCATTCAGCAGCAGCAATGATGCAGGGTGTCCCAGGAGGTCCCTGCACCTTCACTCCTGTGTGAGGGATGATGCACACTCTGAGATGGTAGTGGGATCTCAGGCCTGAGCCCCAATTGACGCTTCTCCCACGAAGATACAGAGCTAGTGGTTCTCCCCGTGTGAGTTCTCTGGTGTTGGGAAAGGGACCACTTCTGGCAGAAGGCTCTGCCTCAGTGATTGGAGACACGGGGTTTGTACTGTGTGATTTCTGTGGTGGTGAGAAAGGTGGGCGCTCTGGGTACAGGTGGGACCCCAGTGATGACAGACACAGGTTTCTCTGCTCTGAGTTGTCTGGTGTCTCCAAATGTGAGAGCTGTATCTAACGGCTCTTCCACGTTGACTGCATTTGTCAGGGTTCCCGCCGGTGTGGATCCTCAGAAGCTGGCTAGGGCACGGACTGCATGGAGCACTGGGTGTGGTACAAAAACAATGAATACTGTTATGCTGAAAATAAATTAAAAAAAATGATTTAAAAAAAAAGGAAAAAGGGGCGCCTGGGTGGCTCAGTGGGTTAAGCCGCTGCCTTCGGCTCAGGTCATGATCCCAGGTCCTGGGTTCAAGCCCCACATCGGGCTTTCTGCTCAGCAGGGAGCCTGCTTCCTCCTCTCTCTCTGCCTGCCTCTCTGCTTACTTGTGATTTCTCTCTGTCAAATAAATAAATAAAATCTTTAAAAAAAAAAAAAAAAAGGAAAAAAAGGGTGTGGCTGGACTAAAGTCTTTCCCTTGAAGATGGGCTTCCACCAGTTGCTGTCTGTGGGAATGTGCCCATGTCTTCAAAGAGATTCATGTTGCTGCGAGCTCTTGTACAGCAATCCCACCACATGGCTTCTACCCCATGTGGGGTCCTGGGCATGAATAAGAGCAGAGCTCTCTGAATGAAGGGTCTCCAACCTTTGTTCCATCTCTATGGTGCCTCTCTGGTGGTCTTGCTGCATACAGATGCGAGCCCTGCCCTGGAATTGTTTCCCCCGTGCGTGTCATGTCTATTTCCCTCAGAAGGGTGAGTTCTCTCATGTCTCCCAAGGTTAAGGCCCCGACTAAAGGTTCTCCCACACTGGGAAGATGTGTGTGGTGTGATCCAGGATGAACGAGCTCTGATGACACTTGCACCAGGGACACATGGCTGAAGGCTCTTCAACATTGTCAGTAAATACAAGGTTTGTGTTCCCAGGATGCAACACACATGGAGTGAGGTGAGGGACATGAGAAATCTCCCTCCTGTGCCCCAGCATTGTCCGGGTTCCTGTGCAGCGTGAACCCTCTGCTAATAGCCAGAATAGGAAGGGCTATGGAAGGATTGCTCACTCATGTTCCTCCCTTCCTGACTCATAGTAATTCCAGCCTCCCTCCTTCAGGTATAGCCTCTGTGTAAAACTCTGCACACCACTTCTGTTTGAGTGCAATGTTCCTTTCCTGAATTCAGATAGATCTTTCTACATAGTGATGGCTTGACTTGAGACCCATTTCAGCCAAGAAATGAAACTATTCAGATATTTGGTGGGAAAATCTGATTCCTCAGTGTCTTGGAAGACAGGAGATTGTGGTGAATGCTTAGTGTACCCCATGTCCAGCTGTAGTGTGGAAGGCCAGGGCTCATTACCATGAAGCTTCCCATTGACTTATAGAGAAGCAGACCTTTGAGAAGCACCTGTGTGGGTATCACTCCATCCTTTTTAATAGGGAATGTATTGCCATGAACACTTGGGTCTTATATGCAATCAATGAGTCATGGAACACTACACGAAAAATTACTGAAGTACTCTATGTTGACTAACAGAACAAAAGAAAGAAAGAGTGGAGGGAGGAAGGAATACAAAGAACAAAAAGATAATGAGGGGAAGGAAGGAAGGAAGCCAAGGGTGGGCATGCTTGAAAAAAGGGAAAAGAGAAACTGGTAGAGAAGCATTAGGGGAAAGAAAAAGTTTGAAAGTTGTGAGACAAACTTCTGAGAGTTAAGATTTGAGCTTGATGACAAAGGAAAGAAATGGAGTCCTCTACTCAGGAGCAGAAACCTGTTATTGGGTATTGGTGATGAGAACCTATTGGCCAGATAAACATGTGAGAAAAAGAAAGTGAGGATGGGATGCTGGGGAGTTTAAGATGGGCAAACTCAACATAGTTGAGGACTGAAAGCAGTGCCATATGAGGGTTTCAGTGCAAGAATCACAGAAGTGCCCCATCCTCAGAAGACACAGAATGTGCAGTGGGTTAGGTGGATGGAGTCAGAAGAATTGACAGAAATGGGACAGTGATGCAGGGTTGTTTCCACAGGAGCCCTACAAGAGACAGGACTGTTTTAGGAAAGAGGTTAGAGTTCAAGGCCGATGGTCAAGAAAGAAGTCTTGAGATGGCTTTGCTGGCAAAAGGTGATTTTTATTAAAGCACAGGGATATGACCCGTGGGTAGAAAGGGTTGCTTGCTGGGGTCATGATGGGAGGCTGACTCTCTGGGAGTCAGCACTGGGGGGGGTCAGGCAAAAGGGAGGTTTTGCAAGAACGTTGCAGGAGGACAGAGGGCACCCAGGATAGAGGAGGCTTTGTTCTTTTCAAGTGAAGGTGGTTTTTCCTTCTAGGAAGGCATTGATAGAAAGTTGGTTGGGAGCTGCCTGGAGGAATGTTACCTTCCTCCTCTCAGGTCCTTCTCAAGGGACTACAGGTTTGAAAAGAAACTCTGTCTTCATGACATTTCCTTTGGACTCAGCCTCCCTCAGTGTCATGGAAGGGAGGGAGATGTTAGGGCTTCAGGAAATGGAGTTATGGGCCTCTGGAATGTAGCTAAACTCTTGTTAAGCAAGCCTCTTCCTGGAGAATTGAGAGGACTTTTATAAACTGAGGGAGACTCTGGTCTTGCAGGGTTTTGAACTCCATCTGTGGAAAATCTGTTTTTTTCCTTTCCTTGGCTTTAGGGCAGCCAGAGTGCCTGAGGAATGTCACCCATATCACATGTTGTGGAGGGATGGTGTGGCATGCCAACTTCTGCTTTGTCCTCAGCTAGCCTTCTCCACCCTCCTCATGTCATACTGAACAGTTTAGACCCTTCAGTCATTAAAGTTGTTGAAGGAGGACAGTCTCATCTTCTGTATCTTCTTCTTGCTGAATAGGGGCATAGAGCTGTCCCTACCTATGGGTCAGTACTGGTCATTTGGGGGCCTCTATGTGTAAGAGTGCAGGGGACCGCTGAGTGCAGGGGAAAACTTCTGTTTGGCTTTTCCTGAGTAGACAGGACCATCTGTCCTCTGGAACTTACTGCAATGAAGGATTTCTGGCACCACCCAGAGAATTTGTCAGATCCTGGCCTCTCGTTTTGTGGGAGGTTTTTGATCACTGCTTCTATCTCATTATTAGATATCCATCGATTCAGGTTGTCAATTTCTTCCTGGTTCAATTTTGGAAGTTTATAGTTTTCCAGGAATGCATCCATTTCATCTAGATTGCTTAACTTATTGGCATATAACTGTTGATAATAATTTCTGATGATTGTTTCTATTTCCTTGGTGTTAGTTGTGATCTCTCCCTTTTCATTCATAATTTTATTAATTTGGGCCTTCTCTCTTTTCTTTTGGATTAGTTGGGCTGATGGTTTATCGATCTTATTGATTTTCTTTCGAAAATCCAGCTTCTAGTTTCATTGATGAATTCTACCGTATCTCTAGTTTCTACCTCATTGATCTCTGCTCTAACCTTGATTATTTCCCTTCTTGATGTGGAGTTGGATTAATTTGTTGTTGATTCTCCAGTTCTTTAAGATGTAGAAACAGCTGGTGTATTCTGGATTTTTCCATTTTTTTGAGGGAGGCTTAGATGACTATGTATTTCCCCCTTAGGACTGCCTTTGCTGTATCTAATAGGTTTTGGACAGAAGTGTCTTCATTCTCATTGGTTTCCATGAATTTTTTAAGTTCTTCTTTGATTTCCTGGTTGATCCAAACATTCTTAAGCAAGGTGGTCTTCAGCTTCCAGGTGTTTGAATTCCTTCCAAACTTTTCCTTGTGGTTGAGCTCCTGTTTCAAAGCAATGTAATCTGAGAATATGCAGGGAATAATGTCAATCTTTTGGTATCGGCTGAGACCTGATTTGTGACCCAGTATGTGGTCTATTCTGGAGAAGGTTCCATGCACACTCGAGAAGAGTGAGTATTCTTTTGTTTGAGGGTGGAATGTTCTGTATATATCTACGAGGTCTCAGGCTCCCGGTGGCTCAGGGAATAAGACCTGGCTTCTTCACTGCACCCTCTCTGGCTCAGCGCCAGTGGTGGCATCTTGGGTTGGTGGGCTTAAGCTCCTGTCCCTATCCGCCTGATTCCCCCAATTTTCCTCTATGATCTTTGCTCTTTTTTAGTGCTTTCAACCAGATTCCAAGTTAATTCTGGTCCCCAGTTGCAGGGCTTTCCCGTATGGGGGTATTACTTTCCAATGGGTCTCTTCTGGTGGCTCCTTCCCACTTTTGTTTATCTTCTGATATCAGTCCAATGTTCCCACTCCACTTTAGCTGCCCACTGGTGTCTTCTGCCCCTGTAGAGATCCAGAAGTGTATAATTCTAATCTCAGGCTGATTTCATGGGTGAACAGTGTTTTTTGGTAGGTAATCAGCTCACTTTAGGGGACAGGTTGAAATGGTGGCGCCTCCTCCTAATTCTCCACCATCTTGTCTCCCCTAGAATTGTCTAGTTATATATTTTTAAAGATCTAGTATGGAGTGTTTTTATTTTTTACATTTTTCACCCTTTTTTTACATTTATAGTTTAGTTTTATTTATATTCAAGTTAGCTAACATACACTGTATTGCTAATTAGGGGGTAGAATTTAGTGATTCATGAGTTCTATATAGCACCCAGTGTTCATGACATCAAGGTCCCTCCTTAATGCCCATCAGCCAATTACCCCATCCCCCAACCCACTTCCCCTCCAGCAACCCTCAGTATATACCCTATTTAGTTAAGAGTCTCTCACAGTTTGTCTTTCTCTCTGTTTTTAGCCTGTTTTATTTTTCTTTCCCTTCCCCTATATTCATCAGTTTTGTATATTAAATTCCACATAGGAGTGTAATATTATGGTATTTGTCTTTCTCTAAGTGACTTATTTCACTTAGCATGATACCCTCCAATTCCATCCACACTGTTGCAAGGGAAAATAGTTCCATTTTTTGTTTATTTGTTTTTGCTTTTAGTTTTTGTTGTTGGCTGAGTAATATTCCATTGAGTATGTATACCAAGTCTTCTTGATTCATTTATCAGTGAATGGACATCAAGGCTCTTTCCATAGCTTGGATTTTGTGGACATTGCTGGAATAACACTGGGGGCATGTGCCTCTTCTAATCACTATATTTATACCCTCTGGATAAATACCTACTACTGAACTGCTGGGTCATAGGGTAGTTCTATTTTTATCTTTCTGAGGAACCTCTGTACTATTCCCAGAGTGGCTGCACCAGTTTACATTGCCACCAGCAGGGTAAGAGTGTTCCCCTTTCTCTGCATCCTTGTTAACATAGGTTCTTTCCTGAGCTGTTCATTTGAGCAATCTGATTGGTGTGAGGTGGTGTCTAATGATGGTTTTGATCTGTATTACTCTGATGAAGAGTGATGTTGAGGATTTTTTTTCATGCTTCTGTAAGCCATTTATGTGTTCTTTGCAGATTTGTCTGTTCATTTCTTCTGGCAATTTCTTGATTGGACATTTTTGGGGGTTGGTTATTGAGTTTGATGAGTTCTTCTTAGATTTTGGAGACTAGACCTTTATTTAGGTCAGTTGCAAATGTCTTCTTCCATGCTGTAGTCTGCCTTTCAGTTTTCTTGTTTCTTTTGCTTTGAAAAAGCTTTTTTTCCTGATGAAGTCCCAGTGGTTCATGTTGGGTTTTACTTCCCTTGCCTCCAGCCAGAAGTTGTATTGGACAAGGTCAAAGAGGTTGTTGCTTGTGTTTTTCTCTAGGATTTTTTTGTTTGACAGAGAGAGAGAGAGATCATGAGTAGGCAGAGAAGCAGGCAGAGAGAGAGGGGGAGGCAGGCTCCCTGCCGGGCAGAGAGCCCGATGTGGGGCTCGATCCCGGGACCCTGAGATCATGACCTGAGCTGAAGGCAGAGGCTTAACCCACTGAGCCACCCAGGCGCCCCAATGCTCTAGGATTTTGATGGATTCCTTCCTCACAGTTAGGTCTTTCATCCATTTTGAGTTTGTTTTCATGTATGGTGTAAGAAAGTGGTCCAGATTCTTGCTTCTGCCTGTGGCTGTCCAATTTTCACATCATTTGTTGAAGAGACTGTCTTTTTTTTTTTCCTCATTGAATATTCATTCCCCTTTGTCAACGACTGGGAGACTATAGAGTTGAGGGTTCATTCCTGGGTTTTCCAGTATGCTCCATGGATATAACTGTCTGGTTTTGTACGAGTACCATACTGTCCTGGTAATTACAGCTTTGAAATACAGCTTGAAGTCTGGATTTGTGATGCCTCCCATTTTCATTATCCTTGTCAACATTCTGTTGGCCTCTTGGATTGTTTTTTTTTTTTTTTTTTTTTTTTACACGAATTTTAGGATTGTTTTTTCCAGCTCTCTGAAAGATGTTTGGGGGTATTTTGATAGAGGTTGCATTGAATGTGTAAATTTGTTTGCGTAGCATAGCTATTTTAATAACATTTTTTCTTCTAATCCATGAGCATGGAATATTTTTCCATTCTTTGGTGTCTCCCTCAACTTCTCTCATAAGTGTTCAGTAATTTTCAGAATACAGGTCTTTTACCTGTTTGGTCAGGGTCAGTCCTGGTTATCATATGTTTTTTAAAGAAATTGTAAATGGAATCAATTCCTTTATTTCTCCTTTTTCTGGCTCTTTGTTAGTGTACAGATATGTAACTGACTTCTGCAAATTGGTTTTATATCCTGGGACTTGCTGAATTGCTGTATAGGTTTTTAGCAATTTTTCGGTGGAGTCTTTTGGATTTTCTACATAGAATAGCTTGTCAACTGAGAAGAGGAAGAAAATTGACTTCTTTGTTGCCACTTTGGGTGCATTTATTTATTTTTGTTCTCTGATTGCTTAGGGTAGGATTTCCAGTACCATGTTTCACAATAGTGGTGAGAGTGGACATCCCTGTTGTGTTACTGACCGCAGGCGAAAAAAATCTCACATTTATTCTAATGAGAATGGTATTTGCATGTTCTTTCATGATATTGAAGCATTTTCTTCTTTCCTTACATGGCAGGTTGTTTTTATCAAGAAAAGGCACTGTGCTTTGTCAAATGCTTTCTCTGCATCTGTTGAGGGGCCATATGTTTCTTATGTTGTATTACATTGGTTGATTTACAGATGTAGAACCAACACTGCATCCCCTGCATTCCAGGAACAAATCCTGCTTGGCTGTGGTGAATAATCCTTTGAATGTACTGTTGGATCCTGTTAACTATTTTCTTGGGGAACAGGTTTCCAACCCTGTTCATCAGGGATATTGGTCTGAAATTCTCCTTTATGGTGGGGTCAGTGTCTGGTTTAGGGATCAAGGTAATGCTGCCCTCCTAGAATGAGTTTGGAACTTTTCCTTCTGTTTCTATATTTTGGAACAGTTTCAGAAGGATAGGTATTAATTCTTCTTTAAATAGTTGCTAGAATTCCCCTGGGAAGCCATCAGGGCCAAGACTAGTTTGTTTGGATGTTTTTGATTCCATTTCCTTACTGATTGTGGTCTGTTTTTGTTTTCTGTTTCTTCCTGTTTCAGTTTTGGTAGTTTATAGATTTCTAAAAAGGCATCAATTTCCTACAGATTGCCTAATTTCTTGGCATTTAATTGCACATAATATTTTCTTGTTTGTTCCATGTTGGTAGATAGCTCTCCTTTTTCATTCAGGGTTTTATTTATTTGGTTGTTTGTCTTTTATTTTTGAGAAGTCTGCCTGGGTTTCATCCATCTTATTCATTCTTTCAAAAAAAATAGCTCTTAATTTCATTGATCTGTTCTACTTTTTAAAAAATTTCTGTAACATTGATTTGCATTCTAATCTTTATTATTTCTATTCACCTGCTGGATTTAGGATTTATTTGCTGTTCTCTCTTCAGATACTTTACGTTTAAGGTTAGGTTGTGTATTCGAGAATATAATTTTTTTTCTTAAGAAAGGCTTTATTGTCATTACTTCCCACATGGGACTGCCTTTGCTGCATCCTAAAGACTTGGAGTTGTCCTACATTCATTTTCATTTGCTTCCATGTATTTTTAAATTTTTGTTTAATTTCCTGATTCTCCATTCATTCTACAGAAGGATGTTCTTTATCCTCCACATAGTTGTGGTCCTTCAAAGCTTTTTCTTGTAATTAACTTCAAGATTCATAGTAGCGTGGTCTAAAAATATTCTTGTTATGATGTCAATATTTTGGTACTTGTGAGACCTAATTTCTCAGCTAGTATGTGATCTCTTCTGGAGAATGTTCCATGTAACCTCCAAAAGTATGTTTTTTCTGATGTTTTCAGAGGCAATGCTCTGCATATCTCTGTGAAGTCCATCTGGTCCAGTGTGTCATTCAAAACCCACGTTTCCTTGTTGATCTTCTGCGTAGATGATCTGTCCATTGCTGTGAGTGGGTTCTTAAAGTCCTCTTGTATTACTGTATTCTTATCAAGGAGTTTCTTTAATTTTGTAATTCATTGGTGTGTATATTTGGCGGCTCCCAAGTTAGGGGCATACATATTTACAATCGTTAGATCTTTTCATTGGGTACATCCTTTTTATTATGTTATAGTGTCCTTCATCTTGTATAATAGCCTTCAGTTTAAAATCTAGTGTGTCTAATATAGAAGGATGGATCCTCCAGCATTCCTTACATGCCCATTAGCATACTAAATGATTCTCCATGCCTTCAATTTCAATCTTGACGTGTCCTTGCCTCTGCAGTGAGTCTCTTAAAAGCAGGATATTGATGGTTCTTGTTTTTCTTTTAATCCGTATTTATATACTATATCTTTTGATCGGGGCATTGAGTCCATTTGCACTCAGAGTGATATTGAAAGATATGAATTCAGTGCCATTGTATTACCTGTAAAGTTGCTCTGTTGTCTCTGTTCCTTTGTCTCTGTTCCTTTCTGGATTTTTGTTACCTTTGGGATCTCTCTACACTCAGAGGATCCCCAGAAATGTTTCTTTCAGGGTTGGTTTAGTGTTCACAATCCTTAAGTTTTGTTTGCCCTGGAAAACTCTTTATCTCTCCTTCTACTCTGAATGACAGGCTCCCTGGACTAAGTATTCTTGGCTGCACAAATTACATATTTTGCACATTGACTATATCATGCATTCCTTTCTGGCCTTCCTGATGTATGTGGACAGGTGTGCTGCCACCCTTATTTATCTACTCTTAGTGGTTATGTTTCTCTTGTCCTGAGCTGCTCTCAGGATTTTCTCTTTATCACTGCACGTTGAAAGCTTGACTCTTATATCTCAAGATGTTGACACATTTTTATTGATTCTGAAAGGAGTTCTCTGTACCTCCTGGACTTGAGTACATATTTCCTTCTGCTAGGTGGGAAATTCCTCAGCTCCAATTTGTTGAAATAAACCTTTCCCCCTTCTGTCCCTCTTGTCATCTTCTGGTACCTCTATTATCTGGATATTATTTCACTTTATGGAAGTGCTGAGTTCTCAAAATCTCCCTTGGTGATCCAATAGTTTTCTTCCTCTCTCTTTTAGCTTCCTTATTTTCCATTATTTTATCTTCTATATCACTGACTTCCTCTTCTGCCTCATTCACAGTCCTTCCCATAGTCTTCATTTGGGACTGAATGTCTGTAATAGCATTTTTAATTTGGGTCCATATAGATTTGTGTTCTTTTATTTCTACAATGAGGGATTCTCTATTGTCTTCTATGCTTTTATTAGCCTGTCTAGTATCTTTTGAATCATTGTTTTAAGTTCTAGTTCAGATATTTGAATTATATCTATAGTGATACAATCCCTGCTAGTGAGTACTACCTCCAGTTCTTTAATTTCAGGTGAATTTCTCCATCTCATTATTGTGTCCAGAAAAGAAAAGAAGAAAGAAAAAATAAAATACAATGAGATGAATAAAACTAAATAAAATAATTTTAAAAGGAATAAAAATTATTAAAAACAGATGAAAAATAAGAAAAAAACTGAAAAATAAAAAGCTAAAAAATAAAAATACAAAGAATGCTACCTAGTGGTTTCCCTAAAAGTTGAAGCTTTGCAGCCCTCTATCATCAGTAAACTTGACAGAAGTGAGTTGTGTGTGATGGTCTTCTGGGGGAGGGGTCTGTGGCACTGATTCTCAGGTATACTTCAGCTGGAGCAAATGCACCTCTCCTAAGCAGAGGCAGACATCCAGGTAATCCACCCTGGATTCCAGTATGTGGCCCTGTATTACTCCCTGAAGGCTTAGAGCACCAATGGGTGGGATGAATATGGCTTCACCCTGCTCTCTACCCAGAAGCTGAAAATTTACAACCCAACTCTTCAGTGAGCTCTCACAAGAAATCATTCCATCAGTCTTATCTACTTGGTTTCTGTCAGAATTCTGTGTTCACCCAGCCAGAGACAAAGCATGCAACTGAATTCTGACTCCAATTTCTAGGAGTTTCTGTGGCACACAGAGTCATGCTGTACCTCCTGGAAGTTATAGGTCTTGCCAAACTTCTGCTTTTTTTTTTTTTTTTTTTTTTTTTTTGTGGACTCCTTCCAGGAATGCGGTCGCCCAACTATGTTGTGATTTGAAATTTAGGACTACATAGAGCAAGAAGCCAGCACCTGGCCTCATGGTTTTCAGCCAGCTTTCCCCAACTGATATCTGAGGACTCTGAAGCATTCAGGCCCCAGCTGTTCTTGTGACCCCAGGATCCTCATGCTGCCACACCTGGGATTCTACCCTGCTTCACCACATGAATACCTTTAATCCAGGGACATCCCCCCACAGTAGTAAACTTAAAAGTTTCAGTTGTGTACATCTTTGCTGATAAAACTTTGCGGTAGCCTCCTTAGCCCAGGTTCCTCCCCTCTGCTATATCCACAGCTGTATCACCCACACAACTTATTCCCACCCATTCCACTCAAACTCTGAAGCTGCAACATGAATCTCAGTAGGAGATGGAGGTAGCTCTTGAAGTGGATCTGGATCTTGTTGTGGGGCTGGTGTGTAGCTTCATGAAGAGAAAGTATCCACACCATGATTGACTATTTGTGTCCTTCTAAATAAAGGAAATATTTCCCATCACTCAATGTTGTCTGAGCCCATGAAGGAATCCCTGGGAGGCCTCTCCTGATGGCTGGTCATAGGCATAGGAATCTGAGTTTACTCATTACTCCCAGCCTACCACAGTTGGTGGAGACTTGCTCTGTTTGGCCCAAGCTGTCCCAGTCCATATAAGGCACCCCTTGTCCTCTTCACCTCAGCAACTCTCTGGTTATCCGCCCTATGCAGCCCCCTTCTTGTGTTCTTTTCTCTCTAATAAATAAAATTCTAAAAAAAAAATTTAAGGATTGAGCATAAAAGCGTATATTTAGGCCTTCAAACCCTGAATGGAAACAACCTCCTATGTGTATTTGTCATCTTTCCCCTAGTGCTGATGGTGTCAGAAGTGCAAGACAACCCATGGAGTGAGAAGACCCAGGGTGGAGGGACTCTTGGTTCCTGAAAGACCACATGAAGGAGCTTTGTCTCCAAACTGAAGATTCACTCAGCACTCTCATGTGGGGAAATTATGGTGATATGATACCAAAGTTTGGGGAGTTATTTGGTTATTCAGCATAACATAATATACCTACAACATGTTGAAATCAACAAGTAAATTTCAATCATTAACAGCCTAGAACCTATAAAATATGATCAGAGAAGCACCCAGCTTCCTCAGCCAGTAGGGCATGTGGTACTTGAACTCAGGGTCATGAGTTTGAGCCCAACATGGAACATAGAGTTTCCTTAGGGCGGGGGAAAAAAAGGTCTTACCCATGACGAGAATCAAATAGGCTTCAGCAATAGAGCTGGTCAAGGATGGCTGGGTCCTCTAGTCTGTTCATTCAGCCACTGGGCCCTGAGCACTCAGATGGTGCCAGTGTTTATCAGGCAACCAATTTCTCTCTCTGGGAGCTCAGAGTCTAGAGGGGAAGATCGACAATCATGAACCAAAAAGGTGAATGAAAAGAGCATTTGCCCTATAAGAAAAAAGCAACGGACTATAACTGGGTCCTGAGCTCCACCAAGTGAAGGGTGTGAGAAGGCTGTGCTGAGATGAAATTGAGAATTCCTATGGCAGGAAAAGAAGGAGACAGCCCTGCACAAATCAGAGTATATTTAGCCTGGCAGAGGACACCATGGTGCAGAGGATTGGAAATGATATGACATTCCTGCAGTGGAGTTAGAAATAAGGCCCGGGGGATTGGCAGAAGCTGAAGAGAGGAGCAGGGAGGAAGGGGAGGAGGGCCAAGACCTGGGGCAGGTGGACAGTATCAGTACCCCGCTCCTAGTTCTGTGTGACCACATTACCCCACACTCAGTGGCTTAACCAACAAACAATTTTGCACAGTCTTAGAGGATCAGGAATCCATGAGTGCCCAGCTAGAGGTTCCTGCCAGAGCTCAGTACTTTGGGACTGTTGAGAACACCAAGGCATGACCTGATTCACTGAGAACCTGAGCTCACTTAGGGATGTTGGCAGGATTCAGTCAATCTCAAAGGCCTGAGTTCTGTCTGTTGCTGGCCCTCATTGGGATGTAATGTGCAAGTGTCTGGGTCATGGTTCAACATAGGGGCTTGTACCTCCTGAGTGAAGATCTGAGAGAGAATAGGGGTCAGAGTCAGCATGGGACTGGGCAATGAGTTTTTATAACTAAATCTCAGAAGGGGCTTGTGGGTCATGTTGCTATGTTCTGTGGAATAGGAATCACTAAGTCCAGACCACACTCCAGGTGACAGTGTTACACAAAGATGTATAAACAGAATATGGGATTTCAGGGAACCATTGAGAGGAGAAGGTGAAGACCTCAACAGGCTTAGGGCATTGCCCAGAGTGGTTAGAAGGCTGAAACAGGCATGAACCCAAAGTAGGGACCCTGGGTGCATGTAGCCATTCACCAGAGGGCTCTGGGAAAAGTTGTGTTGAAAGAAGTGGCCACAGACATGGAGATGGTATAAGGGTGAGTGTGAGCCTTGATATCCTAGATAGGAGGCATTCCAGCAAGTTCTTGTCTGAGGGGCAGCCCAGCTCATGGCAACACACTGAGTGGAACCCTATCCACATAACACCCAATGGAAAGAAGTAAATGGCTCTCAGTACAGGGTATGCAGTCTCTAGGCATAGGGTTGAATTCTGAACTTCAGAGGCCAAGGCTCCAATCCCTTCTTGCTTTTAAAATTAGAAAGCATATGATCTTGGGAAGCTATTATCCACCCCTCTGTAGGTGAAGCTGCCATCTTCTGGGACTCCAGAATTTGAGCACTGATGAACACATGTGTACACACATGAGAGTGTACATGTGCCTGTGCGCACGTGCATGTGTGTGCACACGTGCACACACACACACACACACGTACACACCAGTAGGAATTGTAGAGTGAGATCTAACCAATAGCAGACCCAGAGAAGAAGAGAATGAAAATAAGGTTAGAGCTATTTCTTACATGTGACACCATTCCTCCATTATCACAGATATTATCCCACAAATGCCTTTGGACATGTGAAGGAAGTCCATGCTAGAGTCATCTGTATTGTACATACAAGATGCAGACCACCCCTGACAGGGATAATGTCTTATCCAGGGACAAAAACAGGTAAGATTAGAGAGCTGTTCCTGAAGACACGTGTGTTTCCAAGCTGGGGCCCTGGCTGCTCCCAGACCTTCCTTAGGGGCCTGTGGAGAGGGGTGTATTGTTGTCACTGTGTACAGATGTGGCCTTGCATGCAGAATGGGGATGAGCAGATGGCAACCCTGAGCACTGTTTGTGTAGGTGCCAATCCAGGAGTAGTCTTGGGTAGGTGATCTCAGGCAGTGAAGTTACTTCCTTGACTGCAGACCCCAACAGAATTTGGAACCCCCACAAACAGGCTTCCATATTCTAGTGTAGTCTAGCACCACAGTTACTTGGCTAGAGACATCCAATATTGAAAGATGTTCTCCTGCTGTTTGCCTACTTCCCAGGACTCTGGCTCCCAGAAAACCCAGGGTAATGACTTGCTGCAGATATTGGCTCAAACCTCATGGGCAAAGCCACAGGGCATTTGGCAGGAGGTTCGATGAGGTAATACAGAACAGCCTATGCCGGGCTAAGTCACACCTCTGAGCCATCCCTGGGCAGCCTTGTTCTCTCCTCTGGAATTTCTGGTAAAGAGGGATATGTGGGGTTCATGCCACTGGGATGAAGGGGGTTGCAAGATAGCAGATACCCAGGGAAGCTGTGGGTGTGGGTACTGTGGCAGAGTAGAGGGGAATGGATGACAGATTTAGCCTCTAAGAGAGTCATTCCTCATCACCAGGCCCTCTCACCCCTGTTTCTACCCCAACCCTGGGACCTGGACCAGAGTCTGTGGAAACCACCAAACTCAGCAATATGTTGGAACCTGGACACTGGGTGTTCAAAGGGTGCTCAGGAGACACAGTGAGAGTATAGGGACCAGATATTTCAAACCCTGTGGGAGATTAGTGTCAGTAGGAGACCCACTCATGGCATCTAGTGAAAGAGGCAGCACATGGGCACAAGAGGTAATGTTTGAAGAATTGGGAGGATCCTGGGAAGGCCTGGCTAGAGACAGAGTCCATTTGCTCCCTCCTTGGTTGGATCTTCAGAGAGCAGTGGCATGTGCAGTGAGGGTAATTAAGAGGCCAGACACCACCGCTCCTTGGGCACATGCAGTTGAATTCAAGTGACAAGTGCACAAGGAGATAGATTACAGAGTGTGTCCAGATCCACCATGTAGGGCAGAAATGGTCCCACCATTCATCAAGATCTCCCACTCATTGAGGCTCTTGCCAGCCTGTTGTCTGTAACCAGGCCTGTCTCAGGATTGCCAGATCACATGTGGACAAGGAATAGGACTGGTCTCTGATGGAAGTTGGATGCCCAATGACCCAGATTCCCACAGGGTTCCCTGGGATATTCATTTGGGAGGGTGCCCTGTCCTCTGATTCCTCTTCCTGTCTATCCCTGGGGCCATCTCCTCCATCTTGAACACATGGCTAGAAAAGTATTCTGAACATTTTTACAGTCCCCAGAATTTCCCAGCCTGAATATGCTGCTGGCATACATGGGGCTCAGTATGCCAGACCCAGACCTGAAGCACCATGCCCAGCTTCTGCTCACACAGATATAACACCTTGAGCCCACCGAGCCAGAATCTGTGGGTGAGAAGGACTGGTGTTGATGATGTGGTCCTGAGGAGGGAACAGGATGGGCCACACTGACCAAGCCTCCATAGAGTGCAGTTGGGCAGAGAGCAGTAAATAGTCTCAGATCCTGGTCCCGGTGGTCTTCAGTCATGGAGACTTCACAGAGATTTGTTCTTGCATGCAGGCAACATTGAGTGGTGGGGAAAGTTTCCTTTATTTAGAAGGCACATGGGAATTCAATAATGTTGATGATACTTTCTCTTCATGGAGCTACAGCACCAGGCCCAGAGCAACAGCCTGAACAACATCAGGAACTCGGCCCAGCTCCCACTGTAGCATCCGCTGTATCTTTGGAGACAAAGGTGCCCTAACCCTCCCTGGTGCTGGAGCTCACACGTTAAGAAGAGTGGTGACACCACCTGCCCTGTTGGGACCAGTGCAGGTGGTAGTCAGGGCTCTAATTCACTCTTCTGTGATGGAGGAGCCACCAGCACTTTTGCCTGACCTGGAGGTCCAGAAGAGTCTAGCCCCTCTATGGAGGTCAAGAAGGGCTTGAGCCAGCACCTGTCTCAGTGGAACAACCACCCTCAGCCCCCAAGAAGTAGCTCTTTCTGGCTGGAACCCTAAGGATGGTTTCCCCTCCTCTGTCATTTCTCTCTTTTTAATTTTTGTGTTCTGTATACAATTGTATAAGGCTTAATAGATTTTGTTCATTAAATAAAGTAGAATTTGAGTTTACATAAAATTTTATTCTGATCCTTTTCAATGGTATATGGAGGTGCCATTAAGCACTTTAATAGTGTTGCACAACCATTTACTTGAGGAATATTTCCATCCCAGAGAAACCTGGGTTATGTATCACTCATTACTTGAATAATATTTCCATCACAGTGAAACCTGGGCTATGTATCACTCACTGCTCATTCCCTCACCCCAGTCCCAGCAACCACTGCTTTTCTCTCTGTCTTTGGTACTTCATCTGGGATTTTCATGTGCCTGGTATCCTACATTATGGCCTTCTCTGTCTGGCTACAAAACATAAGAAAAATATAAAAATCTTTTTTTTTTCAATTTTTTTTTTTTTTTTAAGATTTTATTTATTTATTTGACAGACGGAGATCACAGGTAGAGAGGCAGGCAGAGAGAGAGAGGGAAGCAGGCTCCCTGCTGAGCAGAGAGCCCGATGTGGGACTCGATCCCAGGACCCTGAGATCATGACCTGAGCCGAAGGCAGCGGCTTAACCCACTGAGCTACCCAGGCGCCCTTTTTTCAATTTTTTATAAAAATAGCATTTTATTACACCTAATGTGTCTGAAACAGCAATGGTCATGGGAAGCCCCAAAATGAACTATCATTATTTGGAATTGTGTTCCCTTTCATAAGGATACCTTGAAATGCAGAAACCGGGGAATGTCTGGGTCCATGAGACACATTTAAATGATTTTGTTTTCCTGCATAGGCCATTTTTAAACTATTTTAGTGGGCATATTATAAAAATATTAACATTACACCTTAAATCTTCCCATTTTTTCACTAACAAGTTAGGAAATAAAGTAAATAGTTCTTTAGGTTTAGGGAGACTATGTTTATGTGGTAAAATAATGATTTAAATATGAATAAATGAAGACACATTCATTCTTCCATGAAATAATCACCCATAATGGATGGTGTCCAGTTTCCATGCTTTTCCTCTGGATTTAGTGTGTGCTTGCTTGCATGCATGTGTGTATACAAAGATGGGTGGTGCGGCAGAGAGAGTTTTAGGGTTGGGCTCTTGTTCTACCTGATGTTCCTACAGTGGATAGGCATGGTTGCTGCTGTCCCCTTGGACATTCTCAGTGACAGCACTTGAAGCACCATCTGTTGAACAACTGAGCCATTTCCAATTATTTGACTCACATCATTGAAGTAATAAGTACATCTGTGTCACAAATTTCTGTTCTTTATGTCTGATTCCTATAAGCACCATTTCTGGAACACACTTTAACCACATTTTTGGAAGACATGCTGCAGGCTCCTCTATCTACGCTCTTTATCCAGTGGCAGCCTTCCTTGGGAAAGGAGGAATCTGGAGTCTATAGATGATATCTGAAACCATAAGGAGGAGAAGCCAGCAGTGAGTCCATCTGTAATGGGAGTGACCATAGAGCAGGGAAGAACATTCCCATAGCCCTCTCATGTGTCATCCCCCACAAGTATCCCTGCCCTATATCCTGGAATACACATCACCCAGGCCCTGTCCGGTGATACGCTCTAGCCACTCCAACCCCTTGTGGAGATTCTAACCTGAGATTCTATTCTAACCTGAGCAACCACGCCCGGCTCCAGGCCACTCCTATCAGGTTGCTCCCTGTATTTTCTGGCCAGACCACATCCTCTGAGGGAAGAACCTCTAAGGACAGTGCAGCTCAGTGCGTTACAGATTTGTGTTCATCCAGATGTAGTTTTAGTGGCAACAGCAAAAGCCACTTGAACTTGTGTGAACAAGAGAGGCCATTACAAAGCACATTGTCTGCTCATGGAAGCTGCAGGATGGAGAGAGGCTCTACCAAGGGTTTTGGCACTGGATATAGTTTGGATATAGTTTGCCCATAGCCCTCAGTCTCCCCTAGCCATGACCCCATACCCCTGCCTCCCCCAACCTTGGTACCCCTCAATTTCAGCTTGTGTGAGAGAGGAGGCTCAAGACAAGACACCATGTGAGAAAAAGGGGGAGATCCCTCTCTTCCCACAATGTTGGGTAAGGGGCATCCACGTAATCTGAAGCTGCTGGAGAAGCCATGGTAGTAATCCCTCTCTTCTCTGCCACACGATGGAGCTAACCAGGCACAGAAGGTACATCTTCAGAGAGAGGATATCTGTGGCTCTCCCTTCAGGAAGAGAGAGAAACACCAGTGAATGCGGACTCAGTGAGAAAGGAGGGCTCTGAGCTCTAGGGGAAGGGCTGACATGGGCTGGAGCACTGCACTATTGGTCAGGGGCACAAGCTCTGTGTAGATTTGTAGAGAGTGGACAGGTTTCATCTTACCAACAGGTCCATCAAAAACCAAATTCACCTACAGAAAATACTTTCAATTCTGACCATCAAAAGGTTCTGGTATCCTGGCAAGCAAGGAAGCCTAAGATGCTATGTACCAATGATTATATGATAGGGTGAGGTAGGAGACAGTCATGATTGAAGTGAGGGCAGCTCATTTGACTACTTTGGAGGGAAAGAGCCCCATCACAAGGAACCCCAGCATTTGTTACAAAAACAGATGACAATTTAGGAAGCTCCAGACTGACAGTCTCCACACCGAGTATTGTCCATGCCCAGGACAAAAGCTATGGGTGAGATCCTTACCCAGGACTGGCCTGGGTCTGATGGATGAGGACCAGTGTTGTGGGATCCCAACTGAGGGACAGGTCACCCATACTGGAGGGGATGAATGCTTTCTGGAAAGACAATTGAGTCAGGGGGAGTCAGGCTTGCCAGGCAAAAGGGACAGAGTAAGGTAGAGGCCCAGAGCCCATGGCAGCAGTGGGCTCACAGTGGATAATCTAAGCAGGTACAGCTAGGGATGACTGTGTGTCCTTTGAGAACATGAATCATGTCAGTCAATCTCTATAACAATTCTATGAGGAAGGTAGAAATGGTGTCTCTCTTTGATGAATAAGGAAACCAAGGCTTTATGAAACTGCCCCTCTCCATACTCCACAGTGAGGCAGAGGCAGGGTTTCAACCCAGGCCTTGCCAACCCTTGTTGTCCCCACCTGACAGGAAGGCTGCATTCCAGATGCTTCAGAAGGGACTTCTCGACTCTTGAGTTTACATGAACCTTTGTGCCTGGTACCCAGGGAGAAACCTCATCCTGCCCAAAGGCTGGATGGAACTGGGAGAGTTCTCAGTGCCAAGATCTGCCATTCAGACAACAGACCCTGGCCAAGCTCCAGAGTGATACCACTGCCCCCTGAGGTCAGTGAGGTCTCCATTCCTGGGTGTTTGTATGTGGAGCTTTGCACAACTCTGAATTCCATGTTGGGACCGTGTGAATAGAGAAGAGTCTAGTGGCAGAGAGACAGCAATTCTAGCCCCTACTCAGCCTCTTTGAAGCTGGGTAACCCCAGGCAGGGCTCTGAAGCTACAGACCCCATCCCTAAATTAGAGCTAGTAATGGGTACAGCTAGGTTAGGATGTAGAAGAAATGACTCGTACAGTTCCTACCTGGTGCCTGGGAACACGTGGGGAGCCCAGAGGAAAGGCAGTTGCATTGGTGACAGATTTACCCATGTATCAGTTCTTCCATTTGTTGATTCTGGCATCATCTTTAAGAAACAGATGCTTAATCTAAAATCAGAAATATTTCCTCTCAGGCTTTCTTCTCTGAGGTTAATAGTTTTAGCTCTTAAATTTAGGTCTGTGACCCATTTGGGGTTCATTTTGTGTCTCATGTGAGGGGAGGGTCCACCTTCATTCAGTCATTCAGATACATTTTATGTATAAGCATGTGCAAGAAGGAAAACGGGTTTAGTCACTGTAGTACCTTAGGTTGTCACTTGTAGGGAACTGTCAATAGATCCCAAAGAATCTTTACAGTAAATAATCCTTGAAGCAGTTGTCTAAGATTGTGAGGGAAGTCCTGAAGGAGGTTAACTTCTATGTTCTGCAGAGGTGGAGCCATGTCTTTGATAAGAGCACATCCACCCCTCTGGTTGCCACAGGAGACATTGCAGGAGTACTGCAGGGCTTCCTGACCTGTCTGCAAAACAAACAGATTCAACCTTGGACATCTTCAAGAATCCCAGAGAGATCAAAAACAATTCTGTAAAATTCAATGTTTTGGAGGATGTCTTCTAGGAAATCTATGAAAAAATAGGCTTCTTCCCAAGCGCACTACTTTGAGAAGTATTTTCTGAGCAGCTGAGTCTGGCCCTGGGTCAAAGGATAGAAAGCAGAGAGAATGGTGGAAGCCTCCCAAGAGGCACAGCTTGTAGGGTGGGAAAGTGTGGGGGAATAACTGGTCTAAGCCACAGCTCTGTATATCCGGTTGAAAGAAAACAGTAAATGGAAACAAGCCACATTTGTGGATCCCTTTGCTTACATTAACCACAAAACATTTTAGACAATTCATAAATGGTCTCTCAGCATACTTGTGTCCTTTTTCTCCCAGTTAGATAATATCAGCCTATATTCCCAGTTATTTTTTTACTTATTAGGAGAACATGATAAGTTATATGAAACCCAAAATGATTGTACAAAAATCCTCACAGAACCAACAGATGGATTAAGCCAAGCTTAAGGACAAAGATTCAATATACAAAAATGAGTTTTATCTCTATGAATAACAAGTTATCACTGAGGGAAATTAAGAAAATAATTTTTAATTCATAATCACTCAAAAAGAATAAAATACTAATGAATTATTTTCATCAAGAAGGGAAAGACATGTATAGTGAAAACCACAAATCATTAATGAGAGAATTTTGAGAAGACAGAATGAAGTCCAAAGACATCCCATACTAATGGATCCCAAGAACATATGTAATCCAAAAATACACACTGCAACAAGCAATCTAAACATTCAGTTCAAACCCCATAAACATTTAATAGCATTTCCAGAAGTAAGAACAGCAATCATACAAAGTGAAAAATACCATGGAAGGCCTTGAATAGCTAAAGCCATCTGGAGAAAGAACAAAACTGGAGGTGTCATGCTTTCTGAATTCAAAGTGTATTACAAAGTTGTAGAAATCAAAACGGTATAGTATTGATATAAAGACAGACACACCAATGAATGGAACATAGTACAAAGCCCAGGAAGAAACTGACATATATGTAGTCAATTCATTTCCAACCAAAGCTCCAAGAATAAAAAATAGGGAAGCAGCAGTCTCCACATTAAGTGGTTCTGGAAACACTGGGCAACCTCAAGTAAAGCAATGCAATTGAATGTATACCCAACCCCATCCACAACAACAGAGTCAATACGTGACAAAGATTTCAACAAAACACCTACCCCTGTAAAATACCTAGACAAAAATTGGACAGAATGTTATTAACACCCCCACCTTTTTTTTTTTTAATAATCTCCATGACAAAAATTTGAACTCAAGATTCTGAGATCAAGAGACAGATACGGTGCTACTGACTGACCCAGTCAAGAACCATTTAAAACTATGGAGCACAAATTACAATGAAGAAGTCAAACTCTCTCTCTTCGCAGACAGCATGATACTTTATATGGAAAACCAAAAAGACCCAACCCCCAAACTATTAGAACTCATTCAGCAATTCAATAATGTGGCAGGATACAAAAATCAATGTACAGAAAACAGTTGCTTTCTTATACACTAACAATGAAAATACAGAAAGGGAAATTAGAGAATCGATTCCATTCACTATATAGCAAGAACCATAAGATACCTGGGAATAAACGGAGCTGAAGAGGTTAAGGATCTGTACTAGAGGAACTACAGAACACTCATGAAAGAAACTGAAGAAGATGTGAAAAGATGGAAGACCACTCCATGCTCATGGATCTGAAAAATAAACATTGTTAAAATGTCTATACTGCCTAGAACAATCTATATTTTTAATGTCATTCCGATCAAAATTCCACCAGTATTTTTCAAAGAGCTGGAGCAAATAATCCTAAAATTTGTATGGTATCAAAAGAAACCACGAATTGCTAAGGAAATGTTGAAAAGCAAAACTGGGGGCATCATGCTGCCTGATTTCAAGCTTTACTGCAAAGCTGTGATCACCAAGACAGCATGGTACTGGCATAGAATCAGACACATAGACCAGTGAAACAGAGCAGAGAGCCCAGATATAGACCCCAAACTCTACAGTCAAAAAATCTTCAACAAACCCTGAAAAAATATCCAGTGGAAAAAAAGTCTCTTCAATAAATGGTGCTGGGAAAATTGGACAGCTATGTGTAGAAAAATGAAATTCAACCATTCTCTTACACCATACATGAAGATAAACTTGAAATGGATAAAAGACCTCAATGTGAGGCAGGAATCCATCAGAATCTTGGAGGGGAACATAGGCAGTAACCTCTTTGACATCGGCCCCAGCAACTTCAAGATATGTCTCCAAAGGCAAAGGAAACAAAAGTGAAAATGAATTTTGTGGTCTTCATCAAGATCAAAACCTTCTTCACAGCAAAGGAAGCAGTCAGCAAAACTATGAGGCAACCCACTGAATGGGAGAAGATATTTGTAAATGACAATACAAAGGGCTGATATCCAGGATCTATAAAAAACTCAAACTCAACACACACAAAACAGATAATCATGTCAAAAAATGGGCAGAAGACAAGAACAGACACTTCTCCAATGAAGACATACAAATGGCTAACAGACACATTAAAAAATGTTCATCATCACTAGCCATCAGGGAGATTTAAATCAAAACCACATTGAGATACCACCTTACACCAGTTAGAATGGCCAAAATTAGCAGGACAGGAAATAACATGTGTTGGAGAGTATGTGGAGAAAGGGGAACCCTCTTACACTGTTGATAGGAATGCAAGTCATTGCAGCTGCTTTCAAAAATAGTGTGGAGATTCCATAAGAAATTAAAAATAGAGCTTCCCTATGATCCTACAATTGCACTACTGGGTATTCACTGGAAAGATACAGATGTAGTGAAAAGAAGGGCCATCTGTACCCTAGTGTTCATAGCAGCAATGTCCACAGTCTCCAAACTGTGGAAAGAACCAAGATGTCCTTCAACAGATGAATGGATAAGGAAGATGGGGTCCATATACACTATGGAGTATTATGCCTCCATCAGAAAGGATGAATACCCAAATTTTATATTAACATGGATGGGACTGGAAGAGATTATGCTGAGTGAAATAAGTCAAGCAGAGAGAGTCAATTATCATATGGTTTCACTTATTTGCAGAGCATAAGAAATAACACGGAGGACATGGGGAGATGGAGAGGAGAAGGGATTTGAGGGAAATTGGAAGGGGAGATGAACCATGAGAGACTGTGGACTCTGAGAAAACAATCTGAGAGTTTTGGAGGGGAGGGGGTAGGAGGTTGGGTGAGGATGGTGGTATTAGGGAGGCCATGTATTACTTGGAGCACGGGGTATGGTGCATAAAGAATGAATTATGGAACACAGAAAAGAAATTAAAAAGATAAAATAAAATTTTAAAAAACAACATAAAAAAAAAAAAACTGTGGAGCACAGAGTTGTCAGAATAGATATATCCGGAGGGGGGGGGGGGGAAGAAGAATAGATGTATCTGGGGCACCTGGGTAGCTCAGTGGGTTAAGCTAAAAACCCAGTAGTCCTTTGAGACACATGCAGAACTTCACTACCTTGCAATTTCAAAGCAGCAAACACTGTATTTCCCACTAATACCTAAAAGGCCTGTACTCTTCCTTGCAGTGGAACATTTGCTTCAGCCTGAAAAAGAAAAAAAGAGGAGGAGACTGCAGCTTCCTGATTCTGGAAGTCTGCCCATTCTAAGCCCTGGAGCTTTGAGTCTTTGCCAGACTCTGCATCTCTGTTGAGAACTGAGAGGCCCCATCCCAGTTTGCTGAGATGCCCACTTTCTATCTCTGATTTCATCACTTATGGGCCCTTCTCATTTATATCCCTTCTTGAATATCTTTCCTGAGGCCCAGGGACCTTCGTCTAAATTTCTGTATGCAGGAAAATAAAGCAATTTAATTACGGACAAAGCAAGCAAATAAACAAACAACAACAAAAAAAAAAAAAAAACATGCAAGCTACAATCATCTACCACAACCAAAATACCACGTGGCTGGGCTTAAATATTTCAATTTAGTCAATCATAGAATTTAAAAACACATATGAACCTAATGCTACCTCTACAAATCACCACAATCAGAGCACCAAGGCCCAAATTACTTATCCTTAAACCACCAAGGCTTTCCATGTGCATACTTAGGTCTCCCAAATTCCATTCTTTTGGCCTTATTTTTCAGTATTTTTGGCTGATACATTTGATGTTGGGGTTTTAACAAAGCCATCACAAAATTACTATTGTCCCTCCCTTAACCTGGTGTATCTGAAGAAGCTGAGGGGAAAAAAAAAATAGTCAAGGCCTCAAAACAGGGGTTAAAATAATAATAGATACCTAGTTGACAAGAATGGCTCTCAATAGGTGAGTCAAATGCTCCTGCTAATCCTGAACCTCAGACCTAAGCAGATTTACCCTCCTGATTATGGGTAATACAGAGGACTGGAGGAAACATGTGCTTTTTAAAGACAAGATTAGTAGCAAAAGAGAAAAGAGTGAAATTAGTTCAAGTATGTAGTTATTCTTCCCCAAGTAATCAGCTAGTTATGTAAACTTCACTTTTACTAGGGTGGAATGCATGAAGAAGTAGAGGAAGGCCAGAATATGAAAAGGGAAGATAACCTCCTCTTGGAAGCCTGGAGTGGGAAATGGCATTCCTCTCCAGACAGAAAGGTCAATAACATGCCCAATGTTAAATAACTTACATATGGAAACCTAAGACTCCTGCTGTTTTCACAGTGACGTGCTATCTTTGTAACTTCACAACTCAGTCTGGTAAACTTATTAGAATTATTAGTTGTCATTACTGTGGTAATGAGATTACAATTCAAGTATGAAATTCAATGTGTCTATTTATATTTCAAGAAAAGACTTGCTAAGATTACATAGATGAAATTCTCATTCAAGCTGGATCCAAGGGGCACAGGAAATAAGTGTCTACTAGCTGAAGGCATGGATTGTAGGTCTTTTTGGAACACAGGTCCATATAGCTCTCTCCAGGAAACATGGTTCTTAGATGTGTAGGAAGGAAGAGACTACATTTTCCACCAGTAATGCTTAACATCAAAATGTAACAGAATACTACAGGAGATTTCACGATCTCCCCCCACCACTTCCATCCATTAGCCATATCTTACATGGGTGTGCTAGGTACCTTAAAAGGAACAAAACGACCTCACAACATTTGCGGAACTAAAGTACCCCGTACATTCCATGTGTTTACCATTCTACAAATTGGGCAAATGCATTCTGTGACGTCTTCTCATTCTGGAAACAGACAGAAATCTGTGCACAAATGTCTGAGAGAGCTGGGTTCCCAATAGCCATAGACAGGCACAGCCCCCAAATCCATCATGGAAGGAAAGGACACATTCAATGGCATCCATACACATCATGGAGTGCTATTCAGCCATAAGAAGAAACAAAGGAAAAAAAAAAAAGAAGAAGAAGAAACAAAGGTTTCCAGTATTTGAGGAAATAGATGGACCTTGGAAACCTAACACACATTTTGAGAGCAAACACACAAGGAAAGAGGTACATTACACGATCCCAGGCTTTGACGACACTACGGTAGGCACATTCATAGACCCAGCAAGTGGGAAGTACGGTGTAGAGAGGAAAGGGAGAGGGCTGGTCATGTCATCATGGGTACAGAGGTTACATGAGATAGGATAGCAATGCTTTCCACATAGATGGCAGTGCTGTCTGCAAGCATCAGGGATGTGAGCAGTGTCACTGAGCATACACGAACTAACAAATACAACCATCAATATTATTTAGATTCCATCATTGAAAAACCCACTACTCCAAGGCAATAGAGGACCAATAGGGTCACAGCAGAGATGCAGGGAAGACAGCTGAACAGGCCCCATGACGAGGTGAAGAAGTGGCAAGCTGGCTTGGCTTCACAGTGGGCAGGAGGCCTCAGGGGACTGCGCCCTGAAACCCAGTGTGCCTTGAGTGTTTCCCAGATTGACACTGATGTGTTCCCACTGATTACCCCCCTCCCCGTTTGAAAGCCAAGTCCCTGTTTCCCTTTTCAATCTGGCTCCCCTCATCTGTGTTTCTATGTACACCAAGGACGTTGGCTCAGCAGCAGGTCAGGCCTTGCTTGGTCACTCTTCACATCCATTCACTCTGGCCCCGCAACCACATCAAGCAGAGTTAACTCCCTGAGTCATTCCTGAGTAGCGCAGCCAATGTCCTGACAGCTCCTCTGTGTTCTCCTAGACCCTGTGGAGGGCCAGTCCTCCTTAGGGACTGGACAGAGGAAGGCACCCCAACTCTCTCTGAGGTAAGCTCTCCTCTCTTTCTCAGAGACAGAAATGTTCCTTCCTTGATTTCTTCCATCAATGGAGGATGAAAATCTGGCACTTTACCTTGCAGGGAAGGGGGCAGCAGTCTCCCCTCATGGAGGAATGCTGGCTCCAACATCTTACGCACAGTGGACCCAAAAAGGGTGATGACACAGGACAGCCTCAGTTACAAACTCGATGGGATCAAACACCTTCTTCAGCAGAAAAGGTTTCTCCTTGAAAAAGAATGTTCTATCTGTTGATCAGAATGGACTTCGGAGATCTGCCACGAAAAGTTCCAGCATCATTCAAACTATCTTCTTTAACTCGGGTGGGGGGACATGGACTCAACCACGGGACCTCATCCTATTAACTGCCTGAAGTCCTCCCCAAACCAAAGGGCTGGCCCAACAGTGGACAGGATGCTGGGATCCTCACTGTGTTTCCTTTTCCCCAATCACAGGTAGATGCTGGGAGGAACGACAGCTGTACGTATTTAAGAGCATCGGTCTCTGGGAGGAAATCTAGAGTACAAAGAAGCCTGCTCCCTGATTCTGGGTTCTGACAAGGAATGGGGGTTGGGGGATACTGACCGAGACTGTCCAGTGAGGCACGGTCACCATGTTGTACAGGGCCTGGAAGAACCAATACATATGGAAGGGGTGATTTTTGTGCATATGGGATGAAGGCCCTGTGTGTGTGGGTGCATGGTTGTGTGTCTGTCTGTGTCTATATGTTACGCTTGTGAACACGAATGTGTGCCTTTCTCAGGAGATCTTTCTCATACTTTCATCACATTCAAAGTGTCACCATTCTGAAACACTCTCATCACCCTGGCACACATTTACCTACTCCTTCCCCTGCTCACCACAGCTGTAGCTGGAGGACGTTTCCCTTTGCTTTCCAGAGACGGGCATGGTGTGGAGATGAAGGATCCAAACCCCTGACCTCCTACTTGGAAAGCCAAGATTTGAGCTCGGGTTTCAATCTGAAAGCTTCTCTGGCCTACGCACCTGTGTTAGTCCCTCAGCCAGGGGTCATGATGTACCCAGGTTCTAGCTAGCAAAGGGACACCAGCATCTGTGCACACAGCCAAAAACCTAGATTCTATGAAGGTCTCCTGAAAGACCCATCATGACACAGTGGCTTCCAAGGTCACAGAAGCTAGGGCAATGATAGAAGCCCATGTTACGGATTACAGCCTGGGCCCTGGACTCAAGTGCACAGAGAAAAGCCATATCCTCTTGCTCAAGCCCATAATGCTGGAAAGGGGGTGGACCCATGGAGGACAGAACAGGGCAACATCGGTCATAGCCAGTCTCAATGTGTACACACGACCAATGGCAGAAAAGTATCCCAGAGGGAATTTAGTGTACTTGATAAGATTTCTGTAAGCCCTAGGAAGGCTCACATTCTCTAAGCACATACTCAGACACCACTGGCAAATAGGAAATCAAGGTCAAGCTTGGTTGGAAGCTTTGGACCCAACACCCCCAGGGCAAATCTCCTGCAAAGCCAGCTTACAAAGTGTCAGCACACCCTCCAACATTCCTCTGTGTAAGGAACTTCTCACTGGTCAGAACACCTGGGAGGGTTTGGACAGCCACTGTCTTCATGGGAAAAACACACATGCATACACACGGGATAGCTCAAGAGTGGAAGGAATCTATCAAACTCAATCGACGGTGCCAGCTGTTTACGTAAGCTACGATGTCAGTGTTCTCCAGCATTGTACATGGGATTTTCTGAGGACAAATGATGATTGAAGACAACTACTAGGCTTCTTTTCTGAGGGTTGAATTCAGCCTGGCAAGCAAGGCTGCTCTTTATGCCGTGCAAAATCTTACAGAGACATGATGCATATAGTCACAGCATTTGGGGGTCTTGGGCCTGGAACTGATTTCCAAAGAAGAAGCATGTGACACCTTAGTGGCACATCAGTCAGGAGAGGTTATGGGACTCAGTCCTCACACAGAGGCCAAGTTAGGGTTCATATGTATTAGATTGACTATTTGGCTTTCTTTGGGCTCACATTAGCTACAAAGACAAAAGCCCTCTTCTTGTTTCCTTCCTGCTCCTCTCCCATCCCTTCCTCTCTGCACTAAGAAGGCAGTAGCAGTGCAGTCCATACCTCCTAAACACCCACACGCACAGACTTGCCTCCTGTCCTCTTCCATCAAAACTCCCTGCCCTACTTCCGTAGCAGCCACACCAGTGTCCTCACAGTGGCTCTGTATCCTCTTAGCTCCCCCCAAGGACCTGATGGAAAGGCTACCACCCATTTTGAGGGTAGAGGAAGAAACTCCGACTCTCCCTCAGGTAAACTCATTCTTTTTAAAATTTTTAAATTTCTTAAATTTATTTTCAGCGTAACAGTATTCATTGTTTTTGCACCACACCCAGTGCTCCATGCAATACGTGCCCTCTACAATACCCACCACCTGGTTCCCCCAACCTCCCACCCCCCGCCCCTTCAGACCCCTCAGGTTGTTTTTCAGAGTCCATAGTCTCTCATGGTTCACCTCTGCTTCCAATTTCCCTCAACTCCTGTCTCCTCTCTAACTCCCCTTGTCCTCCATGCTATTTGTTATGCTCCACAAATAGGTAAAACCATATGAAAATTGACTCTCTCTGCTTGACTTATTTCACTCAGCATAATCTCTTCCAGTCCCGTCCATGTTGCTACAAAAGTTGGGTATTCATCCTTTCTGATGGAGGCATAATACTTCAAGAATTTTTTTGTTTGAAAGAAAGAGAGAGAGAGAGCACATGAGAGTGCTGCAGGCAGGGTGAGTAGCAGAGGGAGAGGAAGAAGCAGGCTCCCCTTTTGAGCAGGGTGCCCAATGTGGGGCTCCATCCAGGACCCTAGGATCAGGTCCTGAGCTGAAGGCAGAAGCTTCAATATCTGAGCCACTCGGTCCCCTTGGTAAAGTCATCTTGTGCTTATGAGGGACAACCAGTGTTTGATTTCTCTTTGCATGAACATCTGAACATGTACATGCCAGAGGGTAGAGACAATTTCCTTGGTGCCAAGAGCCTGCAGTGAGTTTATACCATTAATGGACACCGTATTTAGACGGGCACTGAGAAATCATCACCATTCCTTTGCAATGGATGGTCATGAGCATTTTCCAGGAGGTCATTCTGTCTACGGAAAATGGCTTTGAAATGAGTTTCTGAAGAAAATGGACTTGGGAGATTTGACATTCCAAACTGGAGCCTTTTCTGGAGGTAATTTTCCCTTCTCTGGATCATAAACAAAATGGCTACATTCCATCTAGCTTCTTATGACACCAAGGGCACAGAGATGTGTGCACATGGTGTGCACAGGGTGATGTGATCCTCACTGGGTTTCCCTTTCTCCAATTGCAGGAGGCAGCAATTGGAAATGGCCCATGTACATGTTCTCCCATCAGTCACTTTAGGGGGACAGATCTAGCTGAAGAACAAGGTAGGGCTTTCTCTCCTCCTTTGGTCTGTAGGGCTTCCCCCATTCTGAGTTCCTGCTGGGAACGGATCCTGGGGTGGACTGAACAAACGGAGTGTCCTGTAGAAAACCAAGACCCTGTGCTACAGTCCCTGCAAACCAATAGGTCATTCAGGTGGTGTGCTTGGTGCGTCTGAGGGTTGGGGCTTGTTTTTCTGTGGGTTGATGCTACGGGACTGGGCATGTGGGTGTGTTGAGTGCGTGCCTTTCATCAGAAGACATCTCCCACTTAATGGGGTTGAGGGCATGGCTCAAAATTTCAAAGCCAGGTCTCCATCCCCACTGTGCACACCCCCCTAGGACACCACATTCCTCGCTGACCACAGCTCCACCTGGAAGGTTGCTTAGGATTCCCTTTCCTCAGACAGGGATGGGGAGAAAGGAAGGGGCCCACACCTGTCCTAGCTGGGGACATTTCTCAGACATGGTCAAAACACAAAAGAATCAGAAGCTAGTTTAATCTACCAAAACATAATCACCAGCCTTACAAAAACGCTCACATCTTGAATGCACAGAGGGAAGGCTCACTGGCAAATGGCAACCACCAGGAAAGCATCATTAGCTTGGTGCCCCCTCAAACTTCTGACAATCTGCTACATGGTCAGGTTAGAGAGTGCCCTTCTCTCGCCTGGCCTCCACTTCCTAATGAATTTGCTGGTTCCTGGTTGGGGGGCTCCAGGGAAACCAGCTCCTGCTGACTCGAAGGACACACCCACATGCCACAGGAAAGGAAGACTGGGAAGAATCAGCACTTTGTGGTTGGGGACTCTTTTGGAATGCACAGATGTCAGTACCTAGAAATCCTGTGTCTTTGGTTTTCCTTACCATGCATGACTCAGGAACAAATATAAAACTCTAGGGTACTTGCGATAGCATTGAATGCAACCCTGCCACGCAGTGTTCTTCTGAAGAAATACAATCTCCTAGAAGAGGTGAGAAATAGGTAGGAGCAGCATAGGTTGATCCTGGCAAAGAAACGGTCTTGACAATGACCACGACGCAGTCTCTGGTTGGAGGAACTTGCCTGTCAGTAAAACGGAGTGTGCATATTAGTGTTTACCCTCTGTTGGATTGAAGAGGTCACCCTGATTCAATTCCCTGTAGCTAAAGTTCAGAGTCAATATTTCTCTCTCCCTTCCTGCTCCTTCCCCTGACCTTTCTTGATGCAGCAGCAGCTTGCTCAGTCAATAACCATGTAATGCAACGTCGCCATACACTCCTGTGCACGCCCACCCCAAGCTAAACTCCCTGAGCTCTTCCTGCAAAGCCCCACCAGTGGACTGGACATTCTGTGTATCTCTCCCTAGCTTCGCTGGATGGACAGGTGGGTGAATGTTCCACAGGAATGACAGAGGAAGACAACCCATTTTTCACCAGGGTGATACATTGGCCTTTCTTTGTGGGAGACACAAAATTCTTCTGGCTTTTTAAATCCAGGTCACATACAAAAATCTCAGCATGCACAATTTACAGGGTAAGGAGAAGTTTGAGTGAGATGCTACCTAAATCCCAAAGACATTGTAGGGGGTGGGGACAACCACAGCAGTATCACCTACCATCTGGAGGGCAGGGAGCTTTGGTATGGGTAGCAGCTATTCCTCCTTGCCATCTATTTTGTCCAGTGGGACCCGGAACTTGGGACCTGTAGGAAGACTGGGCGCATCTGTGCAGGACTCTTTTTGCTCTCTTCATACTTTGGGGTAACGGGCCTCTAGCACTCTTCCCCATCTGGTTTTATCCCATCCCCCAGGGAACAAAAGAGCCAGGCAAACAAGACTAAGCCTGATTTGATGTTCATACTGTTTTCTTTTCTGAAATCACAAGTGTCCCTGCTGGAAGGGGACGGCGGTAAGTATTCTGTACTCTAGTGTCACTCACTTGTTTGCAACAACCTGGAAAAAGTGGAAAGGTGGGGCTTCCTCACAGGCTCCATGATGAGAACCACCATGATTCCAGGTCCTGAGGGACTGAGAATAAGGGTCGGAGGAAAAGAAAGGTATTTTCTGGGAAAAGACCCGTGGCCTCATGGCCCTGTTCCCGGAAACTACTCCACTGCTCTTAGTTGGTGCAGGTTTGGGTGCAGGGAGTAGGTTTGCCTTGGAGATGGACTATTTTACAGCTTCTCCAGGCCCTGTAGCTGCAATAGAAGGCAGAGTTTCTATTCACGTTCCTGATCCTCTCCAGGACATTTCATCCTCCATCCAGGAAGGGCCAACTGCAGCTCAGTCCAGACTGATTAGCTCCTCACGTCCACACACTTGTCCACACATGTATGCCAAGCAAAGTTCCCTGAGTGATTCCTGAAGAGCCCCATCAGGGTCCTGACACTCTCTGTGTGTATCTACCTAGATCCCCTGGCTGGCCTGTGCAATGGCACGGATGTGGACAGCACAGAGGGAGAGGCCCCATTTTTGACCAAGGTGGTAAGTTAGCCTTTCTTCATGTGAGGTACAGCATCCTTTGTTTCTCTTATACTCGAATTCAGATCTGAACACCTCAGCACGTACAATGTCCTTGGTGGGGAGATTATTGAGTGAGAGTCTGTTACCCATGGATACCCGATTCCAAAGACTCTGCAGGAAACAGCAGGTTTGGTTACAGTCCTCAGGATAGTGAGCTTTTTCACTGATACTACAGAAACCGCCTTGTTACCTGTTTTGTCTAATGGACCCAGGGCATGCAACTTCTAGGTAGATTCCATATCAGTGCCCATGACCCTGCCCATCACCAAGAGAACAGAAGAGCTGCACATGCAGGATGAGGCATGACTTGATGTTCATCATGTTTTCTTTTCTGATATCGCAGGTGGCCCTGCTGGAAAGGGAGAGTGGTAAGTATGCTGTACTCTAGAGTCACTTATTGGTTTGGAGCAACCTGGACAGTGGGCAAGGTGGGGCTCCCTTGCAGGCTCCATCTTGAGAGCCACCCAGAATCCAGATCCTGTTGAAATAAGACTAAGAGTCATGTTCCGGACCAAGACCCGAGGCCTCATGACCTGCCCCAGAAGCTACCATGCTGTTCTTAGGTGCTGTAGGATTGGGTGCTGGGCAGGAGGTGTGTTTACATGGGAATCCATGTGCTATGATTCTCAGGGTTTGTGTGTGTGTCAGGTGGGTGAATGGTATGTTCTCGAACATGTCTGTTCCACTCAACATGGCAATTAATGGTGTCCATGTTCTCAGGGAAGTTTCCCATCACCATCACATCGGATCACACTACACATATCTCCCCAGTGTGGAGGAGCCTTTAGTTGGGGCTCTAACATTGGGAGACATGAGAGAACTCACCCTTATTAGGAAAGTAGACATGATATGCACGGGGGAAACAATTCCAGGGCAGTGCTCACCTCTGTACACAGCAAGACTACCAGAGAGGAATGATAGGGATGGAACTAAGGTTGGAGACCCTTCATTCAGAGAGCTCTGCTCTTATTCATGCTCTGCTCTTATTCAGGACCTCACATGGGGTAGAAGCCATGTGGTGGGATTGCTGCACAAGAGCTCACAGCAACATGCATCCCTTCGAGGCCAGGGGCACGTTCCCACAGACAGAAACTGGTGGAAGGCCATCTTCAAGGGAAAGACTTTAGTCCAGCCACACCCTTAGCCAGCATCTGAGGATCCACACTGGCAGGAACCCTGACAAATGCGGTCAACGTGGAAGAGCCGTTAGATACAGCTCTCACATTTGGAGACACCAGACAACTCAGAGCAGAGAAACCTGTGTCTGTCATCACTGGGGTCCCGCCTGTACCCAGAGCGCCCACCTTTCTCACCACCACAGAAATAACACAGTACAAACCCCGTGTCTCCAATCACTGAGGCAGAGCCTTCTGCCAGAAGTGGTCCCTTTCCCAACACCAGAGAACTCACACGGGGAGAACAACTAGCACTGTGTGTTGGTGGGAGAAGCGTCAACTGGGGCTCAGGCCTGAGCTCCCACTACCATCTCAGAGAGTGGGTCATCCCTCACACAGGAGCGAAGGTGCAGGGACATCCTGGGACACCCTGCTGCTGAATGCTGATAAAATCCATGTGGGAATCCCATTCCTCATGGAGCCAACACGTGAAGGACCTGGGAGGATTCACACACAAGAAAATCCTCCTGGTGTGATGAGGAAAGGAATTTGCTCAGGAATCCCTTCTTCCTTAGCCAGCAATGACACCCTCACACCGAGGAAACACTGATCCCAATGCAATGGAGGGAAACTCATTCCCGGATACTCACATCAGAAAATCACTGAACAAATATCTCCCAATGAATTTCTTAGGGTGAAATTGAGATACAAACTCAGACACTGACAATTTTTCACTATAAACACATACAACTGAGTCACACTCTGAGGGATGCTGAATGCCCTATTCCAGTAACCAATAGCTAGAAATAAAGCACATCTGCTCCCATCCATCAGTACTTGCATAAAGGCCACTATCACTGAACAGGCAGGGTCTCACAGCCGTGCACAGTGTGCCAAGTAAGAATCAGGGGACTTTTCCTTTACTAGCTCTCACAACTGACACAGGTACTGTCTCTTGGTAGGAAGTTTGACACATAAATACATTGCCTGTGATCCATGACAACATCAATTGGAGGGTTAACTTAGAATCTTAGAACACAAGGTGATTGATGTATGTTCACGAAAACATTAATCTATTGATGTATGTAGATTGCAAAGATGAATGGCAACAAGACTCAACAAACACATGGTTTGTGATCTACCTCTCATGTATCCTTCATTCTACTAATATTGTCCTCATAAATTGGAAAGGATTTACAAATTAATTACATGCTTAGAAATATTTCTATTTACATTACTTATTTGAGGGCAAGAGAGCTAGAGAGGGAGCAAGAACAGTCAGGGTCGGGCAGCGGGGAAGAGGGAGAGGAAGCAGGCTCCACATTGAGAAGGGTGCCCAATGCAGGGCCTGACTCCCCAGGATCCAGGGATCCTGACCTCAGCCAGAGGAAGATGCTTAACCAACTGTGCCACCCAGGGGCTTGCAAATTAATTTCATCTTTTACAAAGGTACTGTTTTGGATGAACTGTGTATATCAGGACAGGAATAAAACTGTACTGTTCAGAGTCAGGCAGTGAGGGCTACCGCCCCCTCTATGAGAATTGGTAGCCCACTGCTTTTCTCCACCACCAAGAATAGCTACTTATCTCTTGGCCTGAGAAGGTGTAAGTCCACTGCCGATAGGGAAATAGTCCCCAATTTAGAAGATGATAGAACAGGAGGGGGTATGTACACTCCCTTCCTTAAACACAAAGCACACCCAGGAATGCCTGTATGGTTCTTTTAGTTAAGGGACCAACTCCTGATTTTGACTCAGGTCCTGATTTCAGGATTGTCAGATTGAGCCCCTGACAGGTGACATGCTCTGCACAGCATGTGGAGCCTACTTAAGGGTCTCTCTCTCCCTCTGTACCTCCCCTTCCAACCTTGGCTACCAGGAGTTCCATGATGTCTATGCTAGACTAAAGGAGGAGCATGTAGAACAAGAGGTGACCCAGACGTCAATCACCATTGGCAACTAGTGACAAGAGACTAAATAATCTTCCTGCTGCTTCCAGAACCAAGCAGAAGACTTGCAGAAATCCTATTACAACTGCATTTCATGTGACCATCATAGCGATGCTTACTTCTCCTAGAATCTTCATATTAGAAACGTATCCTCATTCATCCACCCTGAATCTTCAGTGATATAGAATTCCTACAGGAGATGTGCATACACTCTACCTCCTGATGTCTTCTCTACTCCATGTGAGTGAACTTCTTACTGACCCTCTTGATTTTGGCTGAGGTGATGATCTCAGGGTTGTGAGATCGAGCCCTGTGTCATGCTCTGCAAAGCATGTGGAGCCTGCCCAGTGTCTCCCTCTCTCTCTCTCTCCCACCTCCTCATCTTAAAAAAAAAAAAAAAAAAAAAAAAAAAAAAAAACAAAACAACAACAACAACACGTCCACTCAGAGATCCATTTGTAAAGATGCCCAATATTCTCTTTACACTAGTATACTGGCCCTAAAAAGAATGTGTTGGCAGAAAACACTATTTTGGACAGAATGTCTATTTATAAGATAACCCTGCAGTAACTCAGGATTCTGCTAACAGAAGCAACCTGTAGTTCAGATGTTTTGTATGGGGCAGGACTTGCAGAACCTTCTCCATATGTGCCACTAAGTAATTTTCCCCAAGCAGCAAACTCTAGATATTCTGGTTAAGGCTACATCTCCAATTTAATTGACAAGAAGAGGGTATCTTTCCCTCCAGAAGAAAGACAGAAACCAGCAAAAAAGACTCCCAAGTCAAGGCCTGAACCTCAACCCAGGCGGGATGTTCAGAACCAAGACCACTTACTAGTGTGATGTACATCCACCAGGGAGACGACAGGGGTCACACTCCTGTACATGTTGCACTTGAATCTGCACTGAAGAGACAGAGGCCAGACACATTGGATGCTGCCAAAGAGGCCAAGTCACCTGAGCCTCGAAGCACCACCTGTAAAAACAGGGAGAGCATTTAGTTGAGGTCTCAGGACCAGCCCTCGGGAAGACACAATGTCACACAAAACTGAAAGCATGTCCTTCCCTTCCAGCAGAGAGCACAAGCTCAAAGAGGCCAAAGCCACAGGATCCAGAAGTGTGTGAAAGACTTAGCATTGCTGCTGG
This sequence comes from Lutra lutra, assembly GCF_902655055.1. Classification (NCBI taxonomy): domain Eukaryota; kingdom Metazoa; phylum Chordata; class Mammalia; order Carnivora; family Mustelidae; genus Lutra; species Lutra lutra. The sequence continues at coordinate 31,981,825 of NC_062290.1, forward strand.
CAGACTTTCAAATAATACATGCATGGTCAATTGGCTACCAGGAGTTCCATGATATCATTGCCAGACCCAAGCAGGAGGATGTGGGCCAGGAGATGGCCCAGAAGTCAATCACCATTGGCAACTACTGACAAGAGTCTAAATAAAGTTCCTGCTGCTCCCAGAACCAAAGAGAAAATCTGCATAAACCCTCTTTCAACTGCATTTTGCATGACTGTCCTAGAGATGCTTACTTCTCCTTGAATCCTCTTTCACCTTTGACATGGTTCTCATTCATCTACCCCGTCACTTCAATGGCACGTAACTCCCATAGAAGATATGCTTATACTCTACCTCCTCAATGTCTTTTCTACTCTATGTGAGTGACTGTGTTAGTCTTGTTTCCTTCCTTTTTTTCACAACTCTATTTGGCTGAAATGAGCCTCTGGTCTTTCCTTTCTAAGACATGCCTCTCATGGACCCTGGAACTCAAAAAAAGAAATAAAAAACCAACAACTAATCACCACCCAATATGGATGTAACCTATACCTTGGAGATTGAAGTTGTTTCACTCCTAACTGGAGACTATGCTACTGACCCAAAGGGCAAGCCCTCCAACAACCAGCTTCTAGAGGATTCTGGGATGATTTGGGGTATAGTTCTGATAGGATTTTCCCAATCAGAAAACACTGCCAGCCTCCAAAGTAAGGTCCTCAAACCTGACTGCAAACTAAATAGATTCAGAGCTTCACAGGACCCATTGTGAGGCACAGAAACACCTGGTGGTGGTGGCCGCGGGTGATGGATTTCAGTTCAGTGGATTTGGGATGGTTTCATAGATGCAAGAAGGCAGCCACAAGCACACTTGGTTTCTTAGCATCTATTCTAACTAAGCCTGGCAGGCATAGTGATGGACCGTTCCATACAGATTTTGAAACCATGCTGTGCTGGAACTTTTCATGAGGAATCTCTAGAGTGAACTTTCAGTACTGTGTCCAAGCCAAAGCCAAGCACAATACTCCCATCAGACTTGACTGCAATACCTGTCGATTTGGGTGGATTCCTCTTCTCAAGGTCCCCCAAATATCCTGAGGTTCCTATACCTGCCAACAGGTAACATTCTCTACACATCTGGCAAGGCTCCTGGGCATTGTGTCATCGAGGTGTCAAGCCGCTATTGCCATGGAGCTCCACAAAGTCACCCTTAATTCCTGAAAATTGTCTGGCCATCATCTGAGTCTATACACATTACTCTCAAATTGGACATTTCGCTCAATCCCTTGGTAAAATAACCAATATTTCCAGTGGTGTCCTGTTATAAGAAAAAGTCACTTGTGCTGAACTTACGCCAATAATCCTAAGTACCTTGGAAGAAAGAATTCTCCCTGAGAGTTTCTGAATGATGGAGCGTTCAGGGAGAGAGAGAAGTTAAATGCTCTCATTTGTTCACACAGAAATATTTCATCACATTTCTGAAGATCATGGGTATTTTCAGATACAGTTTCCCTCAATCTGGAAGAAGCAACATTAAAGAACCAGCAATGTTTCAATCAAGAGTCACAAAGGTAGACTAATGTTCCTCAACTCACTCAGTGCCCCCTTATTAATTCTTGTTTGGCTTGAATGCAGCTTTTCCATGAGTTCTGCAAATCCGTACCCAGTTGAATTTGAGAATTTTCACAATCGGACACTAAGAACCCACAAGACACATCTCCGTGTACAGTCACAGGCATTTAATGGCAAAGTAGGGATGAAAGGCCTGCGGACACATGCTAAATGAGATATATTTTAACTGAACATAAAAGGCCAGACATCAGCATGGAAGCAGAGACCACAAGACCTGCATCCTGGTCACCAGGGCATGGCATGTCCATGAGTTTCTGTATCTCCAAGACAAACACGCTTATGTCTTCTGAACTAAGGGTTCTGCTTCTAGAACTTTCTCCGAAGGAGAAAACCAGAGGGGTTGTAAAGGATTTGCAACAGTGTTTATGGAGGCTTCCTGGATGATGGCAAAGCCCTGCAGCTCACTGCCTTGCTCAAGGCCCACAAAACTGTTCAGTACCCCCTTTGCATCCACCATGGTCAGGCAGGTCTAGCCCTTTCAACCCTGGTTGCACAGCACACCCTCTCCTGGTGTCCACCAGGCCACTTGGCCTCTGTGTTCCATGTCCTCGACAGATCTCTTTGGATGAAGGTAACCCGCATAGGGGTGGAAGGAGCAAATATACCTTCCCACCCTTTCTCCCTCCTTGCACCCATCCAAGGTTTGTGCAGGGGGAGCAGAGCTGCAGGGACATGCAGATGGGGTTCTTCTGTGGCGCTTCCAAGAATCCACTTGCACAGAGCCTGAGCCTTAGCACTTAGCAGGCTATTTTGGTCTCCACCCACACTGTCCACCCCAGCCATGGGGCAGCATTCCACCTGCCAGCCTCCTCAGAAAGAACTCCTGCACCCTAGCTAGCTGCCCTCCATCCAACCCCCAGATGCTGACCTAGGCATTCGAAAGGAGACTGGGTGAGGAGACACACCCACTGCACCCAGGTGCCTGAGTGCACTCCACACCACACCATCTACTTCAGGGTTGTGGTAATGGCAGACTTCCCACTGTGTCCTTTTTGCCCTGAGACATGCCAACCCTCCAGTGTGGCACAGAGCACAGAGCCGGGCTTTAGTCCCCCGGTGACGTGGCTGGCTGATGCAGCTGCCTGGGCCTGCCTGCCTCCCTCCCTGACTCCAGTCCTTTCCTATGAGAATCTGCCTGGGCCCTGCGACTCTGGCTTTGCTCCAGTGTCCCGAGCCCTGGGTGCAGGCTGTCAACAGGCAGTTGATGAGCCACAGACTCTGGCTGGCCAGCCCTGTGCTCCCCTCAACCCAGCCACTGTGGTGACCAATGTGGGCCTAGGTGCCAGACAGGACTGCAGCCCCCGCCTTCCTGCTCCACCTCAGGGGGCACCTCTGAAGTAAGGCACGTCAGTCCCAAATACCTGCTCCCCAAACCCCTCCCCACCGGCTGAATAACCCCTAGGGAGAGATGTATAGAGAAGCCAACACAATCTACACGCCAGGCACTGCATTTCACTCAGCCTCTCATGGTACACAGGTGGGTCAGAGGAGGATTCAGCACAGCAGCACAAATAACACTTGAGTAGTGAACAAATGTGTTTCTCCCAGGGCAGCAACATTTCCAGATACCCTGCAGTAGGCCTGGTTGTCAGCCTACCTGTGCTCCAGTAGGAGCCCTGCTCTGACATTGATGAGCAAGCCACAGACCAAGAGTACCTCTGCAGGTAAACGGGCCCAAATGTATCCTGGATCCTTTCATTTTGTTGTTTTGATTTTGCTCCAAAGTCCAGGGAGACACCTCTGGGACATGGATGGGGCTCTCCATTCAAGAGCACAGGAGGTAAATGAGCCATATGTTCCACTCAACACCACTCCTGGGATAGGCTGAGTCAAGCTACTACACATGTGCTACCCTGTGACCTCAGCAAGGCCAAAGCACAACCTGCTCCCTGGATGTGGAGAGAACAGGGATGCAGTACCTGAGCCAAACATTCTGAAGCCAGAACTCTAAGGGAACTATGCATGTGGGCTGGCTGTAACACAGAAACTGGCAGGCACCACGCTGCCCTGAAAGCCACGCAGGTTCCTGGCAGCTTCAGAGTGGGGGTTCAGTGCCTGATCTCCATTCCAGATTGCTCCTGCTGTGTCCTGACTCAGACCTAAGCTGGAACCCCTGTGGTGTCTCCAAGGTCAGGTGGCATAAAAAGGGCCTATAGTAGTTGGGGTGGCCCTGGGAAGAGAACACACTGAGGCAGATCCCAGGATGAGGCTGGATGTCATATCAGGGGCTCACTGAGATGGGAACCCATAGCAGATTGCTGTGGGAATAGGGAGCCCTGTGTCTGTGGAGAGTGTCCACATCACTGCCTCAACAGCTGTGTCCCTGGCAAATGACTGAATCTGTCTATGCCCCACGTCTTCTGTAGAACAGGCCTCACAGCACTTTGTCCCCCAGAATTTGGTGAGGATAAACCAAGACAATGAACAATAAGCACCTGACTGGTGCTTGGAACAGAAGCAGCATCCATGAAGACACATCTCCTTAGGATTGCTTGGTAGGAAACATGTTTTGGAACACCTGGCTCAGCTGGTCATGTGGTTTTGAATACCAGAGAAATAGCACCTGGCTTCAGGGAGCCTCCCTCCAACATGGTGACTCAGAGCCACCCTTATGCAGTTACACAACCTCCTCTCCAGTGACATTCCTGCCTGTCTGGTAAATATCAGGCTGTGTAGGCACACTACCCTGCAAGCCCTGACCCAGGAAGCCATGGACCCAGCAAGTTTGTAGTTCTCAGTTGGGCCCAGCTGTCCTCCCCATGTCACCAGGACAGTGGACCTGGGCCTCTGCCCTTACCTCGCTTCTCAGTGGTGATGACAGTGACCTCTAGGGGCTCCCCCAGCCCTGCCTCATCTCGGTCATCAGCCTGAAGATGTACGCTGACTCTGGGGCTAGCTCAGTGGCCATGAATTGCCTCACCATGGCACCCATCTCTACTGTGGTCAACATGATGGAGTTGCTGTTGGCCAGGCCATAGGCGATCTGATACCCTATGGGTGAGACAGGAGAACCACGCATCAGTCTCATCACCCCCTCAGACCCCACATCCCCGCCACCCTGCCACCACCACTCTGCCGTGTTTCCACCATGTCCTTCATCCTCTGCCAGCATCTGAGAGGAATGGCACAGCCGAAGTGTCGCATGGAGCCTCTGAGTGCTAGGCCCTGATGACTCTCGTTCCCCTTCATCCAGCCTACACCAAGATGTGGAAACAGTTTCATCTTTAGTGATTCAATACTTACATAAAACATCAGTACTCATCATATCAGCAATTTAAAACCTCCCAAAAAAACAAGTTCCAGAAGCAGATGCCTTTCATGGTAAATTCTACCATTCAGGGAAGGATTCATAACAGTCCACTTTTCCAAAAAACAGAAGAGAAAGCTTCTAAAATCACTTGCTGAGGCAACATTACCATAATACAAAAATAAACGAGGACACCCCAAGAAAAGAATCTTACAGTCCAATATCCCTGATGACCATAGATGCAAAAATGTTCAACAAAATACTAGCAACCCAAGTACACCAATATGCTGAGAGGATCATATACTATGATCAAGTGGGATCTTGTAGGAATGCAGTGATGGTTTATAGGTGCACATCGATCAAAGTGATACAGCACATTAACAAAATAAAGAATAAAAATTATGCGATCACCTTGAGATGCAGGGAGGCATTTGACAAACTTTAATATCCGTTTTCAATCAAAATTCTCAACAGACTGCATAGACCAGGAACATACCTCAACACCGAAAAGGCCATATATGGGGTGCCGGGGTGGCTCAGTGGGTTAAAGCCTCTGCCTTAAGCTCAGGTCATTATCCTCAGGTCATTATCCTGGGATCGAGCCCCACATCGGGCTCTCTGCTCAGCAGGGAGCCTGCTTCCCTCTGCTTCCCTCTCCCTGTTTCCCTCTTCCCTCTCTGCCTCTCAGCCTACTTGTGATCTCTCTCTTTCTCTCAAATAAATAAATAAAATCTTAAAATAAAAAGGCAAAAAAAATAATAAAAAGGCCATGTATGACAACCACACAGATTACGTCACATCCCATACTGAAAAGTTTTAGCTGTTACTATTTCCTCTAAGATCACCAAAGTTAGGAACACTGCCAATCTTTCCTTGCCACTTTTACTGAACACAATATTGAAAATCCAAGGCAGAACAATTATGCAAGAAGATAATCAGAAGTCATCAAAACTGGAAAGAAAGAAGGAAGTAAAATGGTCACTATTTGCAGATGATATAGAATATAAGGAAAACCTCAAAGAAGCCAGTGAAAAATTGCTCAAACTATGACTAAATTCAGTAAAGGGACAGGATACAATATCACTACCCCAAAACCTGCTGCGTTTCTATACACTAATAACAAATCATCAGAAAATAAATTAGGAAGATCATCCCACCTGAAGTTGCATCAAAAAGAATAAAATACCCAGGAATAAACTTCACCAAGAGGTAAAATCTTGTACAATGAAAACTACAAGATGGTAAGGAAAGAAACTGAAGGCAACACACATAAGCCGAAAGACACCACATATTCATGGGTGAGAAGAATTAATAGCGGTAAAATGTTTGTACTTCCCTAAACCATCTACATTTCAATTCCTATCAAGATTCTAAGGACATTTTTCACAGAAAGCGAACAAAGGATATAAAAATTTGTAAGATGTCACAAAAGACTCTGAATACCAGAGAAATCTAGAGAAAGAAGAACCACACTAAAGGCATCGCTTTGCTCATTTCAGACTAATGACAGACTCAGACTCAGACTAATGACAAAGCTAGAGTAATCAAAACAATCTAACATTGTCATAACAACAGACACACACATCACCAGAAGACAGGAGAGAGCCCAGAAGTAAACACACACATCTACGGTACGGGACCTTATGACAAAGGAGCCAAGAATAAACAAGGGGGAAAAAATAGTCTCTTTCATCAATGGTGCTGGGAACACTGGAGAGCCACATGCAAAAGAACAAAACCGCACTATTCTTTTACACCATACACAAAAATTAACTCAAAATGGGTCAAATACTTGAATATAAGTCCTGGAACTATAAAACTTGTAGCAGAAAACACATGGTTTGGAAAGGTCCTGGATATAGGTTGTGGTAGTGGTGCTCTTAAGCTGATACCAAAGTAAACACAAACATAGAAGCAAAGTGTGGGCCTACATCAAACTATAAAACAACAAAGGAAACCATCAACAAAATAAAACAGTAACCTAAGGTAAAACATTTGTAAATTATATATCCAGTAAGGGGTTAATATTCAAACTATAAAGAACTCATGTAACTCAATAGCAAAACAAAACACACAAAAGCACCAAAAACAACAACTCCACAAGTAATCTAATGTAACAGGAGCAGATCCAAATAGACATTTTCCTAAAGAAGATATACAGATGGTCTACACGAACATGAAAAGATGCTCAACATAATTAATCACCAGGGAAATGCAAATCAAACCAGAATGAGGCACCACTTCACACCTGTCAGAAGGGCCATTATCAAAAACACAAGAAATAGCAAGTTTTGGTGAAGATGTGGAGTAGAGGAAAACTCTAGTGCACCATTACTGGGAGTATAAATGGGTGCGGCCAGAGGTTCCTCAAAAGAATGAGAAAAAGAACAACCAAAGGAGCCCGCAATTCCCTTTCTGAGTATTTATCTGAAGGAAATGAAAGCACTAACTCACAAAGGTATATTCACCCCTGTGTACACTGCAGGATTATTTACAAGAGTGAAAATAAAGAAACAACCTAAATGCCATCAGTGGATGAATGAATAAAGGAAATGCCATCAGTGGATGAATGAATAAAGGAATTGTGGTCGATAACCACAGTGGAATCCTACTCAGCCATAATAAAGGATGAAATCTTTCGATTTACAACATGGTGGCCCTTGAAGGCATTATGCTAAATAAAACAGGCCAGACAGAAAGAAAAATACTAGAAATCACTTACACGTAGAACCTTAAAACAAACAAAACAAAAACAAAAATGTGAGCTCACAGACAGAACAGATGGGGGGTGGCAGAAGTTTGGGGTTGGAGGTAGGAGAAATGGGTGAAGGGGTCAAAAGGAAAAAAGAAAACAAACCCAAATATAGCATCTTTTTTTTTTTCAGTTAAGTATCTGTACCCCCAACATGGCTCAAGCTCATAACCCAGAGATCAAGAGTCACACACTCCACCGACCCAGCCAGCCAGGGTCCTGGAATTGTCGCACCTTCCAATATTCAATGTATGGAGAAATGGAAAATTAATTCAATCTATGGTATTTTGAGGGCTAGGTATTTTTTGGTAAATGTACAAATGAAAGAACACATTCTTCAGGGTCACACACTCAGGACTGTATCTAGTTCTAATATTTATCATGACACTGAGCAAGGAATTTACCTTTTTAAATTAATTATTTATTTGAGAGACAAATTATTTGAGAGGGGAGGGGGGGGACATAACTAGGGGGAGGGACAGAGGGAGAGGGAGAAGAAGACTCCCCACTGAGCAGGGAGACTGACCTGGGGTTCGATCCCAGGAACCTGGGATTATGTCCTGAGCCAAAGACAGAAGCTTCAATGACTGAACAACCTCAGTGCCCCTACTTAACCTCTTTTCTGTCTGTTTCCCCACTTCTGAGGATATTATGAATATTTGCTTTTAGAATAGCTTCTATTTTTAATTTAAGAATAGGTTTTAGAATTTAATGAAATAGAGGTCACTTAGAATAATACCTATGAGAGTAAGCCCTCAAAAAATGTTTTAAAAAATCTTATTCTCGGGGTACCTGGGTTGCACAGTCAGTTAAGCAGCTGAGTCTTGATTTGGCTCAAATCAAGATCCCAAGCTCCTGGGAGAGAGCCCCGCACCAGGCTCCACACTCAGTGGGGCCACTGCTGGAGGATTCCTTCTCTCCCTCTGACCCTCCCCGCTCTAGCATATGCTTGTGCATGCACTCTTTTTCTGTCTCTACAATAAATAAATATGTCTTAAAAAATCTTATCCTGGACATCTGGTGGTTGCATAATCATTTTCATAATTGGGCAGTATCTCTTAGTTTACAAAGCAATTTTATACACACTCTCTTATTGGAGTCAGGATATGGTCCTGGGAGAAGAATTTATTGTGTTTATTTATAGAGGAAAATAAAGAAAGCCAGACTTAGAGCAGGGCTGTGCTTTGTTCATGGCTGCAGAGCTAACAGATGATCTTCTGATTTTCAGTTCAATGGAGGAAGAAAAGAAAAAATCCAAACACTGTAACAAGAGCCAATGAAGGGCACTACAAACTGATAATGGAATCAATGCAGTAAGACAATGCAACATTTATAAATATTTACCCACCCAGCAGTGGAGCAACTAAATATGTAGAGCATATATGGACAAACCTAAGAGAAGCAATCAGTACCAATACCATAGGGAACTTTAATACCGCACACTTCTCTCAATGATACACCATCAAGACAGAAGACAAAGGAAATATCAGCGTCAGACAACCCGTTACTTAGATGGACTTGACAGATACACACAGAACCCTCCATCCAAAAGCAATACATGGAATACATTCCTCTCAAGTGTACCTAGAACATTCTCCACCATAGGTCATATGTGAGGCCACAAGACAAGTCAGTAAACTCCAGAAACCTAGAATTTTCTCAAATGATGAGTGAAATCAAATCGACCATCTTTTCCAGCCACGGTGGTATGGAACTAGAAATCAATTACAAGAAGAAAACTGGAAATTCATAAACACGGAGACTAAACAACATGCTACTGAACAACCAATTGTGTTCATGGGCAAACCAAAATAGGATCACAGAAATACTTTGAGGCAAATGAAAAAATATTACAATGAAACAAAATTTATGGAATGCAGTAAAACAGGTTCTAAAATGGGGGACCCGATTACCGATTAGTTGGTGGAGCACTGTGACTCCTGACCTTGTGGTTTTGAGTTTCAGCCCTACACTGGGCATAGAGCTCACTTTATTTTTTTAAAGATGCCATTTATTTATTTGACACAGAGGGAGAGAGAGAGAGAGAGAGAGACTGAGCAAATTGGAGGGAGCAGCAGGCAGGAGAAGAGGGAGAAAGTGGCTCCCTGTGCTGACCAGAAAGCTGATGCAGGGCTCAATTCCAGGACCCTAAATTCATGACTTGAGCCAAAGGCCAACGCCTAACAGACTGAGCCACACAGGCACCCCTTAGAGCTAACTTAAAAAAAAAAAAAAGTGGTTCTAAGAAGGAATTTTATAGTGACACAGGCCTAACTCAAGAAACAAGAAACATCTCAAATAAACAACCTAACTTGATACCTCAAGGAAACAGAAAAAGAACAAATAAAGTCCAAATTTAGTAGAAGAAAAGAAGGAACACATCAGAACTGAAATAAGTGAAATACAGACTAAAAAGACATGCAGGTACACGATCTCTCTCTCTCAAATAAATAAATCTTTAAAAAAAAAGTGGTGAGAAGATGGATAGTCCAAAAATAGTATTGGATATTTGGATTGAGATGAACAATGCAATTTATATCTCTACCTCACCTTATACACAAAAGTAAGTTTCAAACAGATTAAATATCTAACTGTAAAGCATTTAATTTTAAAATTACTAAGAAGGAGAGAATGTCTTAATAACTTCAGTAGCAGGAAAGGCTTTCTTTTTTAAAAAGTATTTATTTATTTATTTGAGAGAGAGAGAAAGAAGGGTGGGTGGGGAGGGAGAGTCTTAACCAGACTCTGTACTGAGTGTTGAGCCCAACGTGGGCCTGGATCTCTTGACCATGAAACAAAAGCAAGAGTCAGTTGCTTAACTGACTGAGCCACCCTGGCACCCCAGAAAGGCTTTCTTAAGGCCAAAAAATAGGCAGACATAAAGGAAAAATCTGATAAGCCTAACTGGACATAAATTCAAATTCTGCACCAGAAGACAATAAAAAATTATAAAATGGGGACGTTTCTAGGAAAAAGTTCCTGTGGCTGGGGTCGAAGAGGTTGCTGCCTGTGTTCTCTTCAAGGATTTTGATGGATTCCTGTCTCACACTGAGGTCTTTCATCCATTAACTGAGGGTTGCTGGGGAGCCGGGAGGGGAAAGATAGGGTGGCTGGGTTATGGATACTGGGTAGGGTATGTGCTACGGTGAGTGCTGTGAATTGTATAAGACTGATGATTCACAGACCTGTACCCCTGAAACAAATAATACATGTTAATGAAAAAAAAATTTTTTTTAATTATACAGTAAGGGAAAACTTAGAGAAATTAACTATATAATATTCTATTTTATAACTATAGTAAATATAAAATAAATTTAAATATAAAATATTTATATTTCTTTTTTAAAATATTTTTAAAAGATTTTATTTATTTATTTGACACTGAGAGAGAGAGTTCACAAGCAGGCAGACAGGCAAGCAGAGAGAGAGAGGGGGAAGCAGGCTCCCCACTGAGCAGAGAGCCCAATGTGGGGCTGGATCCCAGGACTCTGAGATCATGACCTGGGCCAAAGGCAGAGACTTAACCCACTGAGCCACCCAGACGTCCCTAAAGTATTTATATTTCTAATTATAAAATAGAATAGTATATAATATATATTTATGTATATAAAATAAAAGGTCAGGATCAAAAGTTTTCAGCATTCATTTAAACAAATTAAAGTATGTTAAAAAATAATATACGGTTAGATAAAAAATAAGTAGAAAATTCCTAGGAGAAACCAAAATGACCAATAAAAATATGATAAGCTGCTCAACCTTATAAAATAAGAGAAATACTGGGGTGCCTGGGTGGCTCAGTGGGTTAAAGCCTCTGCCTTTGGCTCAGGTCATGATCCCAGGGTCCTGGAATCGAGCCCCACATCAGGCTCTCTGCTCAGCGGGGAGCCTGGTTCCCTTCCTCTCTCTCTGCCTGCCTCTCTGCCTACTTGTGATCTCTGTCAAATAAATAAATAAAATCTTTAAAAATAAATAAATAAATAAAATCTTTAAAAAAATAAGAGAAATACAAATTAAAGTATTAGTGAGCTAGCAGATTGGCAAAAACCTTAAAAGCTTGCCAATATCAAATATTGGCAAAATTGCAAAGAAACAGATCTTCCTACAGTGTGGGAATGTAAAGTGATAATGGTCACATTGGAGAGCATTTGGCCTAAAATTGCTAAATTTGCTAGAATTGACCTAAGATATCTGTTACATGTGATACAAGGAGGCACGCATAAAAATGTTGTTTGCAGCATTGTTTGTAATAGCAAATATTAGAAACAACATAAATGGCAACCAATAGGAGGATGAATAAATATATGATATAATCATGCAATATAATATTTTACAGAAGTTACCAAAAATAAGCTAAAAATTTTTTAAACGAAAAAAAACAAGTTGCACAGTGATATGAGGGGTAGACACAAGCCAATCTATGTTCTCTATAACTACATGTACGATTTTTTAAAAAATGGATATATGTCAACTTTGCTTTATGACCAAGGTAGAGTAACAGGAAGCAGATTTACCCTTCTACCTGAAATAAGAACAAAAACCCCAAGTAAAATATATGAAACAAGAGTTTTTAAGACACTACACAACAGATAAAAAGTATCAATGATTTCTAAGAGCCAGGATATAAGCAAGATGATTCTTGTAATTGTCCCGGCTTACTGTCTTAAGGGAATTTCCCAGTTGCAGTGCAGAGAACAGGAACGCAGACAAATCCCTATGACTCCCTAATGTGAAGAGATATAGCTAGAAGTCACAGGACAGAATGCTGTAGAGACTTCACAAAAGGTTCCTCAGAGATCCATGGAATGTCCCTCTTGACTACTCAGCATAACATTTACTGATGGAGGCATTCATGTTGGAAATGACCCAGAGTTGGAGAAAGGATGATTAGAGGGACTATGTCAGAGAATTAGAGGGGACAATGAGTGGTGCTCACTCAGAGCCACGAATAGTGTTTAGTCCTACCAATGCGACTAGAAAAACCTTCTATTTCATGGGAATTTGGCAGAGTACACACAAGAGTCTTGCCTCAGTAATAGAGAAGAATTAGGAGAATAATTATCCCTGGGCTGATGGAGCGCTGCCCCATTTCCACCCAATAAATCTTTTTTTTTTAAGATTTTATTTATTTATTTGACAGAGAGAGATCACAAGTAGAGAGGCAGGCAGAGAGAGGGAGGGAAGCAGGCCCCCTGCCGAGCAGAGAGCCCAATGTGGGACTCGATCCCAGGACCCTGAGATCATGACCTGAGCCGAAGGCAGCGGCCTAAACCACTGAGCCACCCAGGTGCCCCAGACACCCAACAAATCTTAAAAGCAAGACCCAAAAGGATCAAACTCTTTCAAGTAACTTAGCTGCATCCTGAAAAGCTCAATAAACACAAATATAAAATATAGAAATACAAAAATATCCAATGCCCAACAAGGGACATGCACAGACTATGACATAAATATGAACGTAATAATTGATTTTTTAATCCATTTTACACAATTAACTGGTGGTTAGCATATTTGAAATGATTTGAGACTTTTCCTGTCTGAGATTATATACCAACCATTCCTTTGTGTTACACTGTTTTGATCTCTTTTAAAAGGCAAATAGTTTCATGCTATTGTCAATTATTTTTATCCAATCAGGTTTTCTCTGGGGAACTGGGGAGCATTAGGAAGAGAGGAAATAATGAAAAGGAGCAAGGAAGTGCACCGAGAGGGAAGGTAGAGGGCACCAAAGGCGAACACAAGTACAGAGGACCTGTGCTTGAGCCATCTCAAACCAACATCTGTTCCAGCAGTTTCAGGGGAAGAAACGTGTACTTTTTTTTTGTTTTAAGTTGAAAAGCCAATTTTGTTTCTATGATAGACAAAACATTATACATAACAGGATAATATAAGGCAAAAGCTGCCTTTTGAGAGTTCTGGTGACATTTATGTGTCTGAAACGTGTACTTTTTTATCACTAAGTTACAGCTGACACAATTAGCATGGAGAAAAATTTAATTCAGTTGAAACAGAAGGGGAAGCTTAAGTTGCACATTGTAGAATATAATTTCTCATAGATAAACAGAATTTAATTGACCTTCCTTTTGTGATTATTAAGAACTTGCATTTTAGAAATGCACATCACCAGCATTTCCATACAAGCTTTCTCAGTTTCAGGACTCCTTACTTCTTCTTCTTCTTTTTTTTTTTAAAGATTTTATTTATTTAGTTGACAGACAGAACACAAGTAGGCAGACAAGCAGAAGGAGAGGGAGAAACAGGCTCACCGCTGAGCAGAGAGCCTGACATGGGGCTCAATCCCAGTACCCTGGGATCATGACCTGAGCCGAAGGCAGTGGCTTAACTGACTGAGCCGCCCAGGAGCCCCAAGGACTCCTTACTATTCAGCTGAGAGAATGGGGTGTCACTTAACTTGTTTCAACAGGCAACTCCTTATGATACTCAGACATTTTCCATTTCAATCAGTGCAAAGATTTGGAAGTGTTGAAAGAGGACTAATCCTCACGTGTCTCCTCCCCCATCCTTCTTTCCCAACCAAAAGATCCAATCACATGAATATTATAGTCATTTTCTTAATAGATTTTGGGATTGGGGGTTTATAGATGTGAACTTGGATATAAAAAGAAAATAATCTAAAGAAGAATAATTTCAAGTGCGTGAAGATAATCATTTCAGCTGAAGTAACTAAGAAATAAAGGAAGAGTAGATGCACCTATGTGTTCAATAATAGAGTGGTTGAATTATGATACATTAATGATGATCACAAAAGTATACTAATACAACAATAAAATCATTATTTTGCTTTCAAATACTTAAAGCTTTATAATGGCCAACATGGAGCCTGAAAGTCATCCCCACTCCTCCCTGACAAGTAAAAAGCTCAACAAACTGGAAAGTCAACAGCCCTCCTTAGATCCATCAGGGAAGTGGGGTCACAGGGCAAAGCACTGCCTTCAACATTGGAGAAACCAACAGGCCCGTATAGAAGATTACAATCTACCAGAACAGAAAGCCACACACAGAAACCTTCACTGGATTTTGTAGGAAGGCAGGAAAACCTGAACTGTAATTGTTCAATTGCTGAAGGCTCAGTGTGGATTTCTGAGAAATAAAAACTCCAGGGGGTGGGGGGATGGGAAGCCACACATTTTTAGGAATTTTACCTCATAAGTTTGACCAGGTTCTCACAGTGACTATCAGTAGCAAGAAGAGAATTGGAATCATTTTGAAATACTAAGAGCATTCTGTTATTAAAAAGGCCTCCCCCTCAGAGGAACTATTTTACTAGAGTCTAAACTACTGGGGTTTTATCACAGCCTAACCAACCCAGAGGAAGGAAATGTCCAACCTCAGCTGGCTCTCACCTTCTACATGGGGGAAAGGAAAGACCCAACTCCAACCCACTCTAGCAATTTTGTCTCATCTCGGGGCGAGAGTGGACTGAGAGGCATTTGTGAGGTTCACAGTCCAGAGACACAGACTCACCAGAAGACTGAAACCAAATACTAGGACTACAGAATGCTTCCTCTCCCCAACACTCACCACATTACTAAAGGCTGGCGTATTGAAGGCCTATGTGCCGCAGTTCCTTTTGCCTGGTACATCATGTCTGGCTATTAAGAAAAAGTTACAAGGCATACTAAAAGGGCAACACAATTTGAAGAAACAGCAATGGCAAGATTGTTGGAATTATCAGCCAGAGAACTGAAAACTCTGATCAATATGGTATGGACTCTAATGGATAAAGTAGACATCAGGCAAGAGTGGATTGACAACTTAAGTAGGAAGAAGTAAATTCTCAAAAGAAAAATTTTTAAATGCTAGGGGAAAAAAAACACTGTAGCAGAAATAAAGAATGCCTCTGATGGGCTCATTAGCAGATGGGATATGGCTGAGGAGAAAAATTCAGAGCTTCAGGATAAGACAGTAGAAAATTCCAAAATGGAAGAGAAAAGGTAAAGAAGATAGAAAAAGAAACTAGAACAAAATATTCTGGAACTGAGACGTAGCTACAAAAGTTTTAACATACATGTAATGGGAATATCAGAAGAAGAGGGAAAGAAACAAAAGAAATATTTGAAGTGATAATGATTGAGAATTTTCCTAAATTAATATCAGAGACCAACCCACAGATCCAGGACTCTCAGAGAACACCAAGCAGGATAAATGACAAAAACCAAAACCAACCAAGACAAACAAAACTATACCGAAGCATAATATATTTAAACTTCAGAAAAGCAATGATAAAGGAAAAATAAGCCAGAGAATAAAAACACCTTACTATAGAGGAATAAAGGTAAGAATTACATCCAACTTCTGCTCAGGAACCAGGCAAACAAGAAGACAGTGAAGTGAAATATTTAGTGTTGAAAGGGGAAAAAAAAATGCCAACCTAGAATTCTGCACCCTGAAAACTTAACCTCCAAAAGTGAAAGAAAAGTAAATATTTTCTCAAATTAACAAGAATTGAGGGAATTAATTGCCAGTGGACCTGCCTTACAAGAAATGTTAAAAGAAGTTCTTTAGAAGGAAAAAATAGAGGTCAAAAACTCAGACCTACATAAGAAAGGAAGACCATCAGGGAAGCAATATGTCAAGGTAAAATAAAAGCTTTTCTTTTTCTTTTTTTTTTTTTTAAGATTTTATTTATTTATTTGAGAGAGAGAGAAAGTATGAGAAGGGGGAGGGTCAGAGGAAGAAGCAGACTCCCTGCCAAGCAGGGAGCCCGATGAGGGACTCGATCCCAGGACTCCAGGATCATGACCTGAGCCGAAGGCAGTCGCTTAACCAACTGAGCCACCCAGGCGCCCAAAGCTTTTATTTTTCTTACTTTTAGTTGATCTAACAATAATTTGTTCAAAATAATAATAGCAACAATGTACTTAATTATGTATGTTTATGTACATATATATGTTTAGTATGCTTATTGTATAAGTGAAATGAGTAACAGCAATGATACAAGGGATATATGGGAGGAATTAGGATTACTTATGTTATTATAAGGTACTTGCACTACCTGCACTATTTGAAAATGGCTTGTATTATTATATTGCACAAGTCTAGGACAGCCACTAAAAAAACGTTTTTTTTTTTTTTAAAGTAATATAACTGATATGCTACAAAGAAAAGAAAATGGAATCCCATAAAATGCTCAATTGAAACTACAAAAAGAAAAATAAAAATAAAAGAATAAAACTACAAAAGGTGGGGCTCAGTTGGCTAAGCATCTGCCTTCAGCTCAGGTCATGATCCCAGGGTCCTGGGATTGAGTCCCATATCAGGCTCCTTGCTGAGCAAGGAACCTGCTTCTCCCTCTGCCTGCTCTGCCTGCTGCTCCCCCTGCTTGTGCTGTCTCTCTGACAAATAAATAAATAAAATCTTAAAAAAAAAAAAACTACAAAAGGGAGAGAAAGATAAAAACAGGAACAAAGAACAAAGGCACTAAATGGAAAATAGTAACAACTATGGTAGGTATCAATCCAAAAATATCAATAATCACTTTAAATGTTAATTGTCTAAATATACCAACTAAAAGACAGAGATTATTAGAGTGGATCAAAAAACAAGATCTAACTATATTTTATCTATAAGAAACTTATTTTAGGGGTGCCTAGGTAGCTTAGTCGGTTAAGCATCTGCCTTCAGTTTGGGTCATGATCTTGGGGTAATGGAATTGAGCCCTGCATCAGGCTCCCTGCTCAGTGGGTGGTCTGCTTTTCCTTCTCCCTCAGCTCCTCCCCCACATTCATCTCTCTCTCAAATAAATAAAATCTTAAAAAAAGAAACTTATTTTAAATATAAAGACACATATAGAAATTAAAAGTAAAGGAATGGAGAGATATATACCATGTTAACACTAATAAAAAGAAAGCAGGAATAGCTATATTAATTTCTGACAGAGCAGACTCCAGAGCAAAGAAAGTTTTCAGAGATAAAGAGGGGCATTACATAATAATAAAGCAGTCAATTTTCCAAGAAGACTTAACAACTCTTAATATATACGTGTCTAACAACAGATGTCAAAATGCCTGAGGCAAAACTACTAGAACTACAGGGAGAAATAGATGAATTCATTATTACAGCTGAAGAATTCAACACCTTCTGTCAGAAATCGGCAGATCTGGGAGCCTGGATGGTTCAGTTGGTTAAGCAACTGCCTTCAGCTCAGGGCATGATCCTGGAGTCCCAGGATCAAGTCCCAGGATCGAGTCCCACATGGGGCTCCCTGCTCAGTAGGGAGTCTGCTTCTCCCTCTGACTTCTCCCTTCTCATTCTTTCTCTCAAATAAATAAATATAATAAAACAGAAAAAAAAAAAAAAGAAATGGGCAGAGCCAGTAGAAAACCAGTAAGGACATAGTTGAACACCATTAGTCAAGTGGACCTAGTCAACATTTATCAACTATTTCATTCAAACACAACAGAATACACATTATTGATAAAGAACATATACAAAAAAATCCCCCATAATTAACATTACACTTAAAGGTGAGAAACTATAAGTTTTCCTGCTAGATTAGGAACAAGACAAGAATGTCCCTTCTCAACACCATATTGGAGGTCTTAGGTAATGCAATAAGACAATAAAAGGAAATGATCGT
Source organism: Lutra lutra (assembly GCF_902655055.1). Lineage (NCBI taxonomy): Eukaryota > Metazoa > Chordata > Mammalia > Carnivora > Mustelidae > Lutra > Lutra lutra. The sequence continues at coordinate 32,000,023 of NC_062290.1, forward strand.
TTATGTAGGGAAGAAAACTGTCAAAAAAATTCCTGGAAATAATAAGCAATTATTGCAAGGTTCCAGTATACAGGGTTAATATACAAAAGTCAATCACTCTCTTGTATACTAGCAATGAAAAAATTGAATTTGAAATTAAAAACACAATACCATTTACATTAGCACCCCCTAAAATGAAATACTTAGTTATAAATCTAACAAAATATTTATAACTTCTATATGGGGAAAATTATAAAACCCAAAGGTAAGATGTCAGAACAACTAAATAAATGAAGAGATATTCCATGTTCATGGATAGGAAGACTCAATATTGTCACAATGTCAGTTATTCTCACCTTGATCTATAGACTCAACAGAATCCCAATAAAAGTTCCAAAAAGTTATTTTGTGGATATCAACAAACTGATTCTATATTTCATGTGGAGATGTCAAAGACTCAGAATAACCAACACAATACTGAAGAAGAGCAAAGTCTTACTGATAAAAATCAACTTCAAGACTTACTACAAAGCTACAGCAATCAAGACAGTACAATTGGCAAAAAATAGACAAGTAGATCAATGAAACAGAATAAACAGCCCATAAATATACCTACATAAATATAGTCATATAGTCAACTGATCTTTGACAAAGAAGCAAAAATATTCTTTTCAACAAATGGTGCTGGAACAACTGGATATCCACATATATTAAAAAAAAAAAAATCTAGGGATACCTTGGTGGCTCAGTGGGTTAAGCCTCTGCCTTCAGCTCAGGGTGCTACCACTTTGGAAGACAGTTGGTCAGTTTCTTACAGAACTAAACATATTCTTACCATATGATCCAGCAATCATGCTCCTTGGTACTCACCCAAAGAGCTGAAAACCTTGTGTACACAAAAACCTGCATACAGATGTTTATAACAGCTTTACTCATAAGTGCCAAAAGTTGGAAGTAACCAAGATGTCCTTCAGGAGGAGAATGGATAGATAAAATGTGGTCCATTGAGACAACGGGATATGATTCAGCGATAAAGAGAAATGGTTATCAAGCAATGAAAAGACATGGAACAAACTTAAAATTCATCATAATAAGTGAAAGAAGTCAATTTGAAAAAGCTTCATGTTGCAAGGTTCCAACTATATGACCTTCTAGAAAAGGCAGAACTATGCAAATGGTATAAAGGTCAGCGGTTTGTAGCAGTTAGGGGAGGAGGAGGATGAATAGGCAGAGCACAGAGGATTTTTAGGGCAGTGAAACTGTTCTGTATGATATGTATGATATTTTAGATATATATCGCTACATAGTTGTCAAAATGCATAAGGTACTATACCAAGAGTGAACTCTATGAGAACAGTTTTTTTTTTAAGATTTTATTTATTTATTTGACAGATCACAAGCAGGCAGAGAAAGCAGGGTCTGGGGGGAAAGCAGACTCCCTGCCGAGCAAAGAGTCTGATCTGGGGCTCGATCCCAGGACCATGAGATCATGACCTGAGCCGAAGGCAGAGACCTTAACCCACTGAGCCACCCAGGTGCCCCACCAAGAGTGAACTCTAATGTAAACTCTGGACTTTGGGGTGATAATGTGTCAGTGTAGGGTCAGTGAGGGTGACAAATTATCACCGTGGTACAGGATGTTGATAATGGGAAAGGCTGTGTGTATGTGGGGAAAGGGAATTTTACTTTGATCCCCAAACTACTCTAAAAAATGCAGTGTGGGGACACCTGGGTGGCTCAGTTGTTAAAAAATGCAGTGTGTTTAAAAAAAAAAAAACACCTTATAATGCAATACAATACAAAACAAGAATGCATATCAAGAGGGAAATAATGTTTAAAGGGAACGAAGAACTTGAGTAATATGTACCTAGGGATTTGGGTTGCACATTTGTAGGAAGTTCACATTGTCATTAGCAATTGTTTATCTATGAAGTAGAAGTAACATAGTGAGGAAAACTCAAAAACACAACATTAAAAAATGCCATCTATGGGCTCTTAAAAAATGGAACAAAATTATTTCCTATCCAATACTTCTTGGCTTTTTTTTTTTTTAAGATTTTATTTATTTATTTGTCAGAGAGAGAGAGAGGGAGAGAGAGCGAGCACAGGCAGACAGAATGGCAGGCAGAGGCAGAGGGGGAAGCACGCTCCCTGATGAGCAGAGAGCCCGATGTGGGACTTGATCCCAGGATGCCGGGATCATGACCTGAGCCGAAGGCAGCTGCTTAACCAACTGAGCCACCCAGGCGTCCCTACTTCTTGGCTTTTTAATCATTGTGGGGAATGAAAGGACAGAATTTAAATTCAGCTTTATGATTTTTAAAAGATTGGATATGTTTCTACAAAGAAGGCTCCTCTGAGTAACAAAGAAATGAACACGGTAGCAGAAAGTGGAAAACAGGCTACATCTCTTGTCAGCTCACGTTCTCTGAAGCCCTGTCACTTAGTGGAGACAGTAACTATTCGAAGAATAGCAAATGGTAGTCATTCAGATTCCCGAGATTTTCACTAAGGATCATGAATGGATTTTTAAAAAAAAATATGTAAAGAATGTCTACAGTGCAAGTAAGTGCAAATAACTGACATTTTGGAGAGAATATTTTAATCAGCAGAGAAGGTAAAAATGACAAAGTTCCAGGATCAGAGTAAACATATGAGATTAAAAAATTAAAAAAAAAAATTTTTTTTAAAAGGACTTTTTTTTTTTTTTAAAGAACTTTTAAAAAAAAGTCCTTTTAAGAGGACAGTTGGCTGTTTAAACCAAAAGTACAACTCACTGAGAGAATCACCACATTATTTATTTGGGTAGAAAGGACCTGGGGGCCCATTCTGCAGAGGAAGAAATAGAATCACTAACAGTCCTCATGCCTTGCACAGCCAGTGGCTAGAATCCCTCCCTCATGAGACCCTGTGCTAGAATGCCGCTAGAACCATCCAGAACTATGTTAGTCTTTCTTGGAAGCCAACAAGTGTTTGACCAGTTAAGAGCACAGTAACAGTAAGTCACGTTAAGTTATAATGATTATCAATATCTTTAAAAGCCTTGTAAAGTTCCTTTTTGAGTAACCCTCACCCCACCCTTAGAGAAATTTATCTGTGATTCACCTCTTTGAAATACCTCATTGTTGTCACACATTTACCATAGCAAAAAAAAAAAAAAAAAAAAAAAAAGCTTTTTATTAACAAAGTGTTCAGAAGGGGGCGCCACTGACAACAATGAGAGTTTCTGCAGGGACAATTTTGTTGCAGAAACAGCTGAAAGCAATCAGGTCAGACAGAGCCAAGGGCTGGAGGGATTTTTAAAATTACAAAAACCAAACCAAATCAAACCAAAACAAAAATCAAAACCAATGGCCAAGATTTCAAGTTTGCTACTAAAGGTATGACATTCTCCTAAGACATGCGAGTGACTTGATCAATATATTTATATATTTATATTTGAAGAAGAAGGAACTATTTGATGCAGCAAATCCACGTTGACTAAAAATTACTAGGTATGGGGGCGCCTGGGTGGCTCAGTGGTTTAGGCCTCTGCCTTCGGCTCAGGTCATGATCTCAGGATCCTGGGATCGAGCCCCACATGGGGCTCTCTGCTCAGCAGGGAGCCTGCTTCCCCCCCCCCCCCCCCCGCCGCCTGCCTCTCTGCCTACTGATGATCTGTCTGTCAAATGGGTAAATAAAATCTTAAAAAAAAAAAAAAATTGCTAGGTATGAAATACATTGAGGGTACGGGAAGGAAAATGCTTTCACCTGATCTGACTAGGAAGTGGTTGAAGCCTGAATTAAAGTGATAGAAAAAGAGTAAAGACCTGGGAAATGTATGGGAAAAAAAATCCCTAGAAAAACAGCAATAATAACCGGCTGCTATTTATAGATCCAGACCCTGTGGTAGGCAAAGAAGAGCTGGTTTCAGCCAGAGGATGATCTCCGTTTGTCTTCATGATCTGGCATTTCCTGCAAGCCAGGCATGGGGCTCTGCGCTAGAGCTGCAAATGCTCAGGGGCCCTCACTGCCCCTTTTCTCTTCTCAGGGGGACAACGGGCATGTCCGTGGTGCAGTGTGACAGGCTTTTACCACAGGGAGATAAAAGACTGCCAAGGGTAGGTTGGAGCTGGGAAAAGCCACTTAAGAACAGATTTTCAGGGGAGGTGATACACAAAGGCAAAGCAGAAGAATGAGGAGTGTGTCAAGTTTCAAAGTGCCAGGAGGCAGCACGGTGCATTTGGGAAACTACAGCAAGTTCATGACAACCGACAACTGATCTGGCAGCATCACCTGGAGATGGAGGCTGAGCCCCGGGGTTAACATTGGGGGTGAGATGGTTTGTATACTATGCCAAGGAGGTGAGATACTACACTGTGGGGGCACAGGGAGCCACCGGAGGATTTAAAATATCAGAATCGTAACCATAATAGAATATTTAATTGCATCCTAGATTTCATCAAGGGTAAGATGCACTATAGTTTATGTTCGACTAAGAAAGAGAAATGCTGTCAGTTAAACTAGGATATGTCGTCAAGTGCAAGGTGAGTGCCTCCTTAAGAGATATTAAAATTGGGGGGGGGGAGGACAAATCTTAGGACAAGTAAATTGTGGTACTAGAATAATTAAGAAAGGTCAAACACTTGGATCAACAAAAAAAGTGATTATTGCTTACCATGTGCCCCAAACTATATTAAGTCTTAGAACAAGAGATGTTCTCATCTTGACACCCCGCAGCTGTTAGACCCAAGGTACAGAGGGCAGTAGCCAACTACCAGCAGGCACCATGTGCCATGTGCAGACTCTAAGAGCAACTGCCTTTGAGAGAGGAAACAGTTGAGAGTGGGCTTTCTGAGGTAGAGAATTATTAGCTGGGAAAGTAGGAAAATCGACACAGAATTGGAGTTGATGCCACTACATGACAGAGTTGGTGAAATTTCCCTTCTCAGAGATCTTGAGGCTCCTCAGAAATGTATTTTTCATTTTGGACAGAACATTCAGGATAAATATGATCTGTTCGAGTTCCTGGTTCTCTCATCAGGAATGTTTCTTAGGCTTCACTGGCACAAGAAAAGGGTTTTGATAGTCCAGGGTAAATCCTGACAAAAGCAAAGCACGGTATCTATGACAAACTAACCACTCAGAAGAGAACAACAGATAAAAAGCCAGGCCGACCTGACCCTGCAGGATAGGTTAGGTTGGTCCAGCAACAGGGGTAGATGGGAAGTGCCCATCTCCTGCTAGAAGAGCTAAAGAAGACCCCTTCTGGAGAGACCACCAGGAGAGGAGAGCAGTAGGTGCTGAGAGGCACTAAGGACTTCGCGTGAAGGACCTGTGCCTGAAGCTGGCACCAGGGAGTTGCAAGGGAGCTGAGCAACCTTTAGCTCTTGAGAACTGGGCTGGAGGGAGAATTCCTTGAAGGAGGAAGATCCAAAACTTGTGTAGGGGCTACAAGAAAAGTAGCTGGGACAGTGGTGAAACCTGGCATCTTACAGTAAGGAGTTCCTTCCCTGTTTGAAGCTTGACAGACCAGTGAGGAACCATCGCCAGGCATTCCACCTCCAGAATGACCTTGTTATTGTTTCCCATCAAAGGCAGTGAATCTTCTTCGGGAGTGAGGAACCATGATGGATTTTTGGTATCACCTGAGTAGCTGTTAGACTCATTAGCTCACACTCAGTGGGAGAGAGCTTTTTTTTTTTTTCCTTAACAATATGTTTTAGTAATACAAAAGTAACCTGAACTTGTAGTGAAAGATTATTGATGTGAAGAACAGGATTTTAAAAAGAAAATAACATCTTAGTATATTTAATTTTAAAACCATATGGACCATCAATTTTTAAGGGAAGGAGTCTTAACTCTTTTGTTTTCTCCATTTTTCTACCAGAATCAGTAAATGTGTAGTTAGTGTCTGAGCAGGCCTCTTCCTATGAATTATTAAATATTAAGCCTAAGAATCACAATCCAATCGTCCCAGTACGGGGTTTGAAAAATATTGCTACCATGTGTATGTAGAATTCTGTATAATGCACAAAATTAGATGTTACCAGCCCCAATGCCAAAAATATAGCGAACAATTAAACGGATCATTTCATCAGCAGGCACCAGGTATGAAATCTGGTGCATTCTTTGGAATCCTGATCTGTTGGTTTCATATTACGTTTAAGATAGTATCCAAAAAAAAGCCACCCTTACTTTCTGCTTCCAGCAAAGTTACAGTAACATGGACTCAATTCATTGTCTAGCCTGAAATATGCCCCAAAACAGACAAGAGAGATGAAACAATGGTTTTCAAGTAACTCTACACCAAAGAACAATGATCTGAGACAAAAAACAAACAAACAAAAAACCCAAAAGCAAAATAAAGCAAAAACCCCAAAGCTGTTGAGTCCTAGACTGTTCACCGCACTACCTGGAGAAAGTTCTCAGGCCCCTGGAGGCGTGGCTGGTAAGTGCCTGGGAGGTAGGAGGTCAAGGGCAACCGGCAGGAGGAGAGCTCTACTTCTGGGCGCTCTGAGCCGAATCCTGGCCGGCTGTGCAGGTGCGGGGCAGAAAGGCTGAGTTCTGATGAAGTTCTAGACCTATGTGAGGTTTGGTGGGCTGAGGTCCAGAGCCGATGACCAAGAAAGAATTCTTGAGACATCTTTGGTGCAAACTGGTGGTTTATTAAAGCACGGGGACAGGACCCATGGGCAGGAAGAGCTGCTGCCCCAGGTTGTGAGGGATGGCAGATTGTGTACCCTGCGGTTGGGGGAAGGTGAGGGAAACGGAGGTTTCAGCGGAGTTTTCATATGCTAAAGAGGGCCTACACGGTGCCCGGAGACCTGTGTTGTCTTTTAGCAAGCCATTAACATCAAGATAGTTGGGAGATTCCTGTCTTGCAGGATTGTGATCTCTGCAAGTTAACTATTTGTTTCTCATTTATGGCGGTCAGGGATGCCTGAGGAATGTTACACATATTACCAAGGGGAACAGGTGGAGAAGGGGTGCAAGGTGCCAGCTTTTGCTTTGTCCTCAGTCAGCCTCCTGCTCCCTCATCAAGTTCCAAACCTGAGAGGGGGCTCACGGGAGTGAGGGAGTGCGAGAGAGCGGGAGGGCGGGAAGGGTGGCGGGCCTAGGGGAAGGCACCCGGCCCGCTCCTTCTCTTGTTTTGGAGACTCACGTGGTCCTGTCTAATTGGCCGCCATAGAGCCAGAGTTCCCGGTGAGGCAGAGGCGTCCTCCGAAGCTGTAGTTCCCGGGTTCTTCCAGCTGCCAGCCCCGCCTTCCTGCACTAGGCTCGAGGCTGCACAGGGACCACAACTCCCACAAGGCCCCGCGCTCTAACAGAGCGTGGCCAATAAAGGGGCGGGGTCTGCGTGGAGGGGAGGGACCATCATGAAGGGGCCTTGGGCTCAGCGTCCCCATGCTGCTTCCTGGAGCTCAGGAGCTTTCTCATCACTGGATTGGCATCTGGCGGCTGGACTCATTCGAGTCCTGGGGCATTGCCTTGGACCGGCTCTTGACGGGTAGAGTGTAACGAAGTGTTAGCTTAGGAGGAGCAGTGTTAGGGACTGGGTACCGCTGAAGCTGCTGGTGGTCCTGGGCTTCCTGAGGAGCCTGTCTGAAGAAGTCACAGGTGCTGGTAGGGGAATCCTGGGGGAAAACTGGGGCCCAAACCAGCACTTTGAGACTCAGAGCCGGAAGCCAACAATAACTGGGGAAAAGTCCAATGGCACTGAGGTGCTCTACCTTTGGCTGAGAAGATAAGCAGGAAAGTTGACGAACCAATGGGATGTCTGTAGACCTCTACTGGAACTTTTAGGTCTGTCTTCTATAATTCCTTACCTGTCACTCAGAGCTTTTATCTTTTTCTTCCTTGGGTTGCCTTCTTAAAGAATTCCTTAGCTTCATATTCCATTTCTCTGGTTTGGTTTTAAGCAGTGCTCATTCTGCTATTCAGCCCATCTCTTTGAAAGGTTTCTTTTTACTGCAGTTGCTATTTGTATTTCCAAGATCTCGGTTAATTATTTTCATAACTGCCTGCTCTCATTTCATGATAAGATATTCTGGCTTATCCCTATGATTAATTTAATTACATTGATGTTTAATGTCTAGCACTTTTTTTTTTTTTCCTTAGGTGCATATTCTCTCTTGAAAGAAAGGATAAAACATATTAAAGCTGTTCTTTTTTTCCTTGGCTTGATTTTTCTGAAACGCTTGTGATTGTTGGTTTATGTCTCACGCGTTTTTATGTACCTCGAGAGTCACTGTTTTTTACTCTCTTTGCAGGAGGGAGGGGGATGAAGAGGATGAACTGCAGCGTATTTTTTTTTCTTTTTAACAAAAATGGGTAGAATCAGGGTTTGTAACCCAGTGGTCACCTGGGTATCCCACCCCATTCCTCCAGAGCCTCGTAATCATCGGGATTTTGCTTGTTTCTTTTACCCAAGCTCCCATACTCTCCAAGCTGGAAGCAAACATCCCATTTTCTAGTTCCTGGAAGGCTATACTTTGGTGAAGCTTCAGTTCTAGTCTCTCAGCCAGTTCCCCTTTCATTTTCTTTCTTTCTTTCATTTTTTTTCATTTTCATTCTGGCCTCCTCCCTCCAGGTTTGCACCGCCTTTCCTTATGTACAAATGGGGATAGTAGGAAAGAGTGACTGAGGAGCCCTTCCAATTTTTAAAAAAGATTCTATTTATTTATTTGACAGAGAGAGCACAAGTAGGCAGAGCTTCAGGCAAAGGGAGAGGGATAAGCAGTCTCTCTGCTGAGCAGAGAGACTGAAGATGGACTCGATCCCAGGATCCTGGGATCATGACCTGAGCTGAAGGCAGCCACTCAACCGACTGAACAACCCAGTCACCCCCAAATATTTTTTAGTATCTTCTTTTCAGTACTTCAAGGGGAACCGAACATCTTCACCAGGACTCTCAAAGATGAATGAAAAACCAGTAATAATTTGCTACAAAAATGACAAATATCTATTTTTTGTACTGCATCTAAACAAGTAAATTTTGAAAATTAACATTATGGTAAACATAAGAACTTGCTGGAGGTAATCCTTTGAAAGTTGATGCTTGTGTACTTTTATATCTCGGTCAAGCAAGGCACTATAGAATCATGGTGACCATCCATATTCTATATAAAAACTCTCAGTTCTGTTAAGAACATGAAACAAGGGGTACCTGAGTGGCTCAGTTGTTAAGCATCTGTCTTAGGCTCAGGTTATGATCCCATGGTCCTGGGATTGAGACCCACATTGGGCTCCCTGTTTGGTGGGAAGCCTGCTTCTCCCTCTCCCACTCTTCCTGCTTCTGTTCCCTCTCTTGCAGTGTCTCTCTGTCAAATATATAAATAAAATCTTAAAAAAAAAAAAAAAAAGAAAAGGACATGAAAGAAATTCTCCAGGGAGAGGGAAGAGAATAAAGTTCAAAATTAGAATAAGTTCAAATTTAAATTTGTACATCAAAAGCTCTTTCTAACTGCCTCTCTTACACATAATTCTACTAAAATAGCAAACCCAATAGAGGACAAAATTGTTTGTTTCAAAATACATAGCCTTGGACTTTTGTTATATAGGTAGAAAATTACCCAGTTGCCTCCATTAATTGGTTAGAATTTTGAGAGGAAGCTTGTGTATAGAAAAGGGGATTTTTAGCACCAAGGGGCCAACAAACTGGAGGACACTAACACTGCAGCAACTCTCTGAGGTCACACGCTGATTTTGGATGGTCGTCTTTTCCCTCGAGGAGGGTACGACTGTTCAAAGTGAATGTGTATATTTGAAGAGAGGACCTCAAGACCTCTGGAAGTCTGCATGCCTCATTCACTGGGCAGGGGACTTCCTGCTTCAGGTATTTGCACAATAGACTCTAGTTAAAGTCCACCTTCAGCTATGACTCAAAGCCATGATTGTTAAAAACACAGAATAGGGTCCTACGTAGCATATACGATGTGACCAATAGGCATTAACGGTCACTCAAGGGTTCTGGTACATTGTTATCCTCCAGTAGATTGTAGAGGTAAAAAACATCTGAAAGAAGGATGAATACCCAACTTTTGTAGCAACATGGACGGGATTGGAAGAGATTATGTTGAGTGAAATAAGTCAAGCAGAGAGAGTCAATTATCATATGGTTTCACTTATTTGTGGAGCATAACAAATAGCATGGAGGACAAGGGGAGATGGAGAGGAGAAGGGAGTTGAGGGAAATTGGAAGGGGAGGTGAACCATGAGAGACTATGGACTCTGAAAAACAATCTGAGGGTTTTGAAGGGCCGGGGGGGGGGGGGTTGGGGCATGAGAGAGGGCACGGATTGCATGGAGCACTGGGTGCGGTGCAAAAACAATGAATACTGTTATGCTGAAAAGAAATAAAAATTTAAAATTAAAAAAAAAAAAAAACATCTGAAAGGTTCCCAGGAAGCAGTGGGTTTTGTTTTGTTTTGTTTTGGTTTTTGGAAAGAAGAGAAGGATGGGGTCGCTAGACTTTAAGAAGTCATGAATAAAGCAGGAGAGGTAGGAACTGAATCATAAACTTTCGTTGTTAGCTTGGCAGGAGTTGAGGTATAAGGTCCTGGGTCTGTATGGAGGTGGGTAGGTCACAGGGAGATAGTGAGTTTAGTACTCCGAAGGGGGGCTGGCATTTGGGCTTGGGTATCAAGAAATCACCAATGTAATTAAGTGGGATAACCATGTTTGTAGTGTGTGTGTGTGTGTGTGTATGTGTGTGTGTGTGTTAATTCTTCATAGCTGAGGATACTGAGTTATATGGTTATTTTTTTTTTAAAGATTTTTTATTTATTTATTTGACAGACAGAGATCACAAGTAGGCAGAGAGGCAGGCAGAGAGAGAGGAAGGGAAGCAGGCTCCCCGCTGAGCAGAGAGCCCGATGCGGGACTCGATCCCAGGACCCTGAGATCATGACCTGAGCCGAAGGCAGCGGCCCAACCCACTGAGCCACCCAGGTGCCCCGAGTTATATGGTTATTGATCCCCTATCCAATTCCAACATTCCTAGTATTTATGACTTCTCTGGCTCAAATATTAGCAACGGCTATGGAGAGAAGGGTTAGACGCAAAAGCATGGAGCACAGTGTATAGAAAGTTTCTCCAAAGCTTGAAAGAAGGCTTTATCAGTATATTTTTGTCTACTCAGGCTGCTATACCAAACACAGGCTGGGGGGCTTAAATGACAGAAATGTATTTTCTCACAGATCTGGAGGCCAGAAGTTCCAGATCAAGGTGCCAGCAAGGTTGGTTTCCAGTGAGCCTTTTCTTGTTGGCCTGTAGATCGCTATCTTGTCAACTGTGCCCTCAGATGACCTCTTCTCTGTGGGCCCCCAGAGGGGAGGTAGGGAGAGTGCTTTCATGTGTTTCCCCCTTATGAGGACACCAGTCCTAGCAGATTAGGACTCCCGTGACCTCATCAAACCTTCAGTACCTCCTTCTACACCCTATCTCCAGATGCAGTCACACTGGAGATTAGGAATTCTACATATGACTTTTGTGGGGACACAATTCAGTCCATAACAATCAGTACAGGAGAAAAACCATGGAGTGAATTCTAGAGGAGTCACACGGTGATGTTATAAGGTAAGTGGGTATAAAAGAGACCTCTGAAGTCCAATAGGACATTAGAGCTAGAGGCCGACAGGAAAGTCCCGTACGTGCCACAGTTTTGAGTTTGATGCAAGCGCAACTCTGAAGGGAAGATATTTGGGAGGCCTTGGCCAACCACTACTTCCAGCCAGGGGTGATTCTGGAGGGAATATCTCTCAGAGTGCTGCCTAGAATCAAGACTTTGGGGTTGGAAAAGTGCCACTCCCAAAGCTGGAGAAGGATGGTGCTGTAAGTTACTTGAAGAGTACTGTTCTGGGCGATAGGAGATCTGGGGTGTCCTCTTTGTTCTGCTGCTGACCAGATGTGAAAATGCAGACGGTTAGTCTCAGTTCTACCACCACGTGCTGCTGTCACGTGTCCCAAGCCCCAGAGTTAGTTTTATCCATAACCAGAAGCAGGTCTTTTAGTTCCCAATCTCTTAATAGGGCTGATCGTCACAATATATAGTGGACACGTGACAGCCACTGGGGAGAAGTAAGGGTTCTCTTCCCCTCAGGGAGAGTGGGAAAGGCTCTAGGAGAGGGCAGACCCACTAGGCCTAAGGCAGCCAGTGCCTGGGAGTGGAGGCACGGGGAAGAGTGTGCTGATGACAGCCTTGTGGAGGGAGGGCAGAAAGAGCCACCACCGTGACACTTGAGTTATAGATTGAGCTTGGGGACAGAGAAGGGGTCAGGGAACGATAGAGCAGCAGCTGGCAAAGTGATTCTGTTGAGCTTAAGCTCATAGTGCTTTAGCAAATTAGAATGGGAAATACCTTGCTATTGTCTGTGACTCTGTGATTGTGCAAGTATGAGTGACAGAGTGGGGACAGAGAGAGAGGGAGAGAGAATGCATTAAATTTTAAAGAAGGACAATAAGGGATGCCTGGGTAGCTTACTTAGTTAAGCATCTACCTTTGGTTCAGGTCATGATCCCAGGGTCCTGGGATTGGATCCCATACCAGGTTTCTAGTGGGGGGCCTGCCTTCCCTCTGCCTGCTGCTCCCCTTGCTTGTGATTTCTCTCTCTTCCTCTGTAACAAATAATAGTAAAAAATAAACAAGGGAGATAAGTAATGTTTACTTTTGTTTCTGATGCCAGACATAGGTTCAGAGGATTGAAGAGGGAGATCCAAGGAGCTAGCCTCTTAAGAGGAGTAATACCTAGTCACTGGTAAGACCCCTGGTCCTGCAATACAATATGGCTCCTATGATCTGGGTCCTGTTAAACGCCTCTCACCATCTTTAATCCGATAGTTTGATTCTACATTGCGCTCAGTGTGGGGAACTGGGAGAAGCTATGGCACTTGGCCCTTTGTGGGGGAATTTTAGTAGTATAAATAGCAATAGTTATCAGTTCTGGAGCACTTCCATGACTCTGCTGCAGGCACTGTGCTGTGACCTGGGTTTATAGCAGTGAGATAAACATAGAAATAGATGTGGGCTCTGTTTCCAAGAAGCTGAAACCCACTGTTTCTCCTTGTCCCCTTCCCATTCTGTCTTCTCCAGCCCCTGTGCAATCCCACCAAGAAGGGAGCTTGCTTCTCCCCCTCCCTTTGCTGCTCCCCCTGCTTGTGCTCTCTCTCTGTGTGTGTCAAGTAAATAAATAAAATGTTTTAAATTTTAAAAAAAAAGCAAAACAAATAACCCTGTTCTGTAGAGTGATTTTCTGAATGCAGTTATGGGCAGGGCTGGGTACTGAAGAAGACGCTCTGCAGAACAGAGGAATGGGGAAATTACAGAACAAATTCCACAGGTCATTGAATGTATCACTTTCATCACCCCACCCATAGCACTCATTAATCTCTAGCCCAGCCAATCTGTTGGTTATAAAAATGAGCTTTCTCCAAACTGACAGTTCTCATTTTAGCAATATAAATCATTCTGATTTTTATCACTAATGCGATCAATCCTGTCTAGTAAAGAAAGCTTGAGAGTTCTATAGCTCTATAACATTTAAGAAAAACAATGGACTCAACTCTAGTTACTTTTTAACTAATTTGACTTGCCAAGGGAAGGAGAAAGTAAATATCAGAAATCTTATCACTAAGGACAAATTGCAAGTTATACCTGCCAAGATGTGGTTCAAAATATAAATAATCAGTCTCCTTAGAAGCCTTTTACCTTCTTATATCTGTTATGTTGGGTAAATGAGTAGTTACTAGAACACAGCTGGCTCAGTGATCACAATTCAGCTACCCTCAGAAGTACAAATAAATACATGTTTAGCCTGGTAACTGGACACTGATATAGAATTATTCACTAGCTGATTCCCTAGATCAGAAACCACAAAATTTTTCTTTTTTATGGAAGTATGGCTGTTACAATAGTCTCACCTGTACCACATAGTGATTGATTTAACTACTATATACGTTACGGTCTAGATATAACATTTTAATAGAACAACAATATCCTTGATGGTATCATGGAAATGTTAAGTGCCTTGTGCACTTTTCTTAATGTGTATAATTACTTAAACGTCATAGTAAATGAAGGCCATTGTCAAGCTTCCGTCAAGGAGAGTCCTTAACTAGAGGGATTTCCCATTGCTCTCAGGATGATAACCTCTGAGTGACAGGTTCCATTAGTTGGCCACACACATTTGGAGCCTTGTGGACTTTCTGACAGCTGAGCAGTGTATCTGTTTCAAGCATTGTGATCCCTGTTCTTAATGCAAGAGTGACAGTTGTCACTTTTCCTGTTACCCCTGTCTTTAGGAAAGCGTCTGACTCAGAAAGTCAAATCAGTCCCCCACAAAGGGATTTTCAGGAGAACCATCTCAAAGATGATCACCTGAGATATCGTCAAAAAAAAACCCTGAAATTCTAAGCAACATCCATAATAAGTCTTTTCATGTTGATAAGGAAAGATTTTCCCCTAAATACCAGATAGGCTCCATGAAAGTGAGATCTTTACCTGTTTTGTTCACCGTGTCACCAGTCCCTAGAAGAGCGCCTAAGACATCACTCAAGATTAGGTTGTTTTGAATGAATCAAATGAATGAATGAACTGTGGCCTTTGATAGTGAGGTAGTTTATGGTCCTTAGGCAAGAGATGGGATTTGTGTTGGGATTTCAAGAATGGGAGGAGCCAAAGAGAAAATTGAGAAGCTAAATGTGAAGTATGCAATTTACTGATGGAGTAGGTCTGAATACATTTCAAACATAATTAAACTATGGCTGTGGGTCTATACGCATTTCCATAATTTTCCCTTGAAAATGTGAGGCATACAGATGTCATCGCCAGTGAATTCTCTTTGTCCGTATACAGAATCACCAAAAAAAAGAAAAAAAAAAAGGCATTCTGACTGTCCCTCAGCTCATCCGCTCCAGGATTGTAACTCTTTCTTCCCCGTGTTCTTTCTGACATCATGGACTTTCAGGTTGACCTCTCCCATCTTGGGTCCCACTCTCATTAGCTGTAGAAGTCATGCGATGTTTGCGATGTGAGGGTGGCAATACTCTCTGACCTTTGGTTACAATATGTCTTTAAAAGCCAGTGTTTATTCTGCTTTTACAGCATTTCTCCATTTGAACTGGCCACCTTTTAAGTGGTCATTAGCCACATGTAGCTGCTAGCTATGGGACTTAGACAGCAGAGGTGTGGAAAGTCCACACATTCTTCCACTCAAAGGATATTGTGAGTTATGCTACATCTTTTTTTTAAGTGTCTTTTTTTAGGTATTTAAATTCAATTAGCCATTAGATAGTACATCATTGGTTTCAGACAGACTTTAGTAACTCATCAGTTGTGGATAACGCCTGGTGCTCATCACATCACGTGTCCTCCTTAATGCCCATCACCCAGTTACTCCATGTCTCCCGCTCCCCTCCCCCCCCAGCAACCCTCAGTTTGTTTCCTATAGTTAAAGGTGCCTCATGGTTTGTCTCCCTCTCTGATGACTCCATTCAGTTTTCCCTCCCTTCCCTCTGATCCTCTGCACTACATCTTAATCTCAACAGTGAAGTCAAGCAGTGGTAGTAACTCGGTCATGGAGTCATGTATATTCTAAATCTGATGAGGTGGATTCCTATACTGCCTTTGTCTCTGCTAGACACTTACATTTGTTATTATTATTGCTGCTGTTTTCATGTTTCTCGTTCACTGAATGTCTGATAAAGAATTAGTGAAATGTGTGACTGCAGAAAATACAATGAGTCATGGAGATGAAGACTTTCTCCTTGACCAGAATTGAGTCAGTTCCTCTGAGTCCTCTTTCTGTCCTCCTTGGACCTCAGGCTCTGCCCACTTAGCCCAGTTTTAGCAAGAAACCTGCTTAGTCAATTTTTCAGCAATCTCCTATCCTACTCTTGATATCTGATCAAATTCCTTATCTCCACCCCTCGTATCTTACCACTCTTTTTTTTTAAAAGATTTATTTATTTTGACAGAGAGAGGAGAGAGAGCATGAGCAGGGGGGGGGGAGCAGAGGGAGAGAGAGAACCAGACTCCCCACTGAGCAGGAAGCCCAATGCCAGGCTTGATCCTAGGATCAGATCATAACCTAAGCCAAAGCCAGAGGTTAACCAACTGAGCCACCCAGGTGCTTCAGTATCTTACAGTGCTTAATATCTGATCAAATCCCTTATTCCTGGGGCACCTGGTTGGTGCAGTTGGTTGAATGTTTGACTCTTGGTTTCTGCTCCAGTCATGATCTCACGGTCCTGAGATCAAGCCTCACCTCAGGCTCTATGCTCAGTGAAGAGTCTGCTTAAAATTCTCCTTCCCTCTCCCTCTACCCCTACCCCTGCTCCCTCTCTCTAAAATATATTAATAAATCTTTTAAAAAATTCCTTATCCCCTGCTCTCAATAGTTTATGACCCTAGCCTTCCTTCAACAATATTACTGTCCAGATGGTTTAGCCAGAATCCCTTCATCCTTACCCTTGATGTTCCATCTTAATTTTATATCCAGTGACCCCCCACCATGCTCTTTAGCTATAAATCTCCATTTGTCTGAGCTGAGCCAGATCTCTCTCCCATACTATAAAATAAAATCCCATCGTAGTAGCATCCCTTGAATAAAATCTTCCTTACTGTCTTTAACAGTGTCACAAAAAATTTTTTCTTTAACGGTCAAGAGGTGCTAATGGAGTACCATGACAAAAGGCCTAACTTCCTATAATGGACATTTCCTGGGTTTACCTAACAAATACTCTTTTCCTCTTCTAAGGAAAATTTCCAGTTCTTAGTATAACTGCCAACTGGCCCAGGGGTGGACAAGTGAGTCAGATGAGACCAAAATGAAAATTCTGTTGAGACACTGGACCTTGAGGATTCAAGCCAAGGATGAAAAAGTGTTGGTACTCTATTATTCTGATGGTCCATTAATTCTTGCTTTTTTGGTTCCTGTGTCTATCACAGTCCCTGCCTTTTTGAAGATAATGACCACTCATCTGAGTACACAGTTTGCAGAATCCCTTTGCAGTGGCCCATGTGGGCCAAGGTAGTAGAGCATAATAGATCTCTGTAAGTTTTTTAAAATGCCTTTGTCCCTGTTGCCCATGGCCATTAAAAACAAAGGTCGGGGTGGGGGGATATTGGAAAAGGTGAAGTTATAGCTACTCACTGATTTTGTGATTGGTAGGGAGAAAGCAATACCTACATACAGGGCCAGTGGGTGAGTGGAGGAAACATCCTTGACTCTAGGAGGAATGGGGGAAGGAGAAATATTAATAATCTTTGTCTTTGGAACTGCCCTGAAGACTTCCCCACACAGGAAAATGACCTAGTGTGACTCTCCTAAACTTTGGCAAGCCCCTTAAATTTAACTGACTGCTAGATCTGATACTCCCTGCTGGATAGCTCTGATCATTATTTGATTGTTATTTATTTTATTTTTAAATTATTTTTAAAGAAATTTTAATTTAAATACAATTAATTAACATATAATACTAGTTTCAGACTACAGGTTAGTGAATCATCAGTCTTTTTAACACCCAGTGCTCATTGTATCACATGCCCTCCTTAATGTCCATCACCCAGTTACCCCTCCACCCATCGCCCTCCCCTCCAAGAACCCTCAGTTTGTTTCCTGTGATTAAGAGTCTCTTCTGAGGGCACCTGGGTGGCTTAGTGGTTAAAGCCTCTGCCTTCAGCTCAGGTCATGATCTCTGGGTCCTGGGTCGAGCCCCGCATCCGCTCTCTGCTCCCGGGAGCCTACATCCTCCTCTCTCTCTCTTCCTGCCTCTCTGCCTACTTGTGATCTCTGTTTGTCAAATAAGTAAATAAAAATCTTTTTTTTAAAAGTCTCTTCTGGTTTGTCTCCCTCTTTGATTTCATCTTGTTTTTTTTTTTTTCTTTCTTCCCCTATGATTCTCTGTTTTGTTTCTTAATCTCCACATATGGGTGAGATCATATGATAATTGTCTTTCTCTGACTGACTTATTTCGATTGGCATAATACCCTCTACTTTCATCCATGTCGTTGCAAATAATTGCCATTTATTTTAACTCGACAGAGAAGGCCACTAGAAACAGCAGGTGATGGCCCCAGCTCCTGTCCCTCCATGCAGAACATCTGTCAACACCTATGGACATCTTTTCTTCCCCCATTCCTATGAATGTTGCTCAGTTGTTACATGGTGTGGACAAATGCTGCTGGCTGGTGGCCTGGACACACTGGACAAGCTTGGCCTTCGGTAAAACAAAGACTAGATTCAATTACTCAAACTGAAACGGGAATGCTTGGACGAACAAGCCTGCCAGGAAGTCCCATTGGAGGTACTCAACCTGTGCCCCTTCCCTCTTTGGACCAAGAGCCTGAACCTGAGAGATGAACGGCTTATCCAAGGTTATGGCAAGGTTATGGCAAGGTTATGCAGAGATGAAACTAGACACAGGCGTACATGTTTATTGGTCAAGGCTGGCTGTGAAGTCGAACTGCCTCAAATCTTGATTCTTTTCGCCACTTCTTATTCTCTGACCCTGTTTTTCATAGTTTAGGATGTAGGATAATAACAATATCAGCTAATGTGGTATCCTGACTTTTTGATGTTTTAGTTCTTGTCAGACATTTACCATAATGCTTAGCACATGGATGTGTGTGTGCACACACATGCACACGCTTGACACTCAAAAAGTTTTTTCCCTGATATTAACTTTATCAGTGCACTTTGCATCCACCACCAATTGGCTGTTTTGTCACAAACTGATTAAAGCAGAACTGTCAAGTGAGGAACTTCAAAGCCAAAGCATTAAGTGCTGTGAGAAACCAGCACCTGGGAGGTTTTGTCTCAGCATCTGTGATTAGAAGGCAGCAAAAAGAGACTTTGGGGACACAGTTCGCCCCTTCATGAAGCAGCCATTCAGAACTTTCTCAGAAGGGCTAATGCCTAATCTTCCAAAGAACAACAAGAACAAGCTTATGGTCTGTTAAAATCAGATTTTTAAAAGATTTTTATTTGAGAGAGAGAGTGAGAGAGAGAGCATGAGAGGGAGAAGGTCAGAGGGAGAAGCGGACTCCCCATGAAGCTGGGAGCCTGATGCAGGACTTGATCCCAGGACTCCAGGATCAAATCAGATTTATTGACTCAATACAGTCAGGGAGGACATTCCTCAGGAGTCATAGAATGCTGGTTGCCATGAGGAGGAGGGAAGCATCTTTTACAAAGTCTGGGCTCTCACAGGAGTCTGAAGCAGGTGTATGGAAAGCAGAGGTCAGTTCTGGATTAGAAGCTCTTTCTGAGGGAAATGAGTAGAAGCAGGGGTTAACCAGAAATTGGGCTCTGCCTTATTCAGTTCAGGCTGCTGCAACAAATGATGACAGACTGGGTGGCTGAAACAGCAAAACATTTACTATTCTTTGCAGTTCTAGAGGCTGAGAAGTCCAAAAGCAAGATCCTGGGATCTGATATCTAGCAAGAGACTGCTTCATTATCTATAGATGCCCATATTCCTGTTGTAGCCTTGCATGGCTGACAGCTGGCTGAATAAGCTCTCAGGTCTTTTCCCAGAAGTGCTTTTATCTCATTCACAAGGGTTCCAATCTCATGACCTCTTCACCTCTCAAAGCCTATACCTCCTGATGGCACTCCTTGAGGGTTAGTACTTCAACATCTGAATTGGGACAGACACAACATTCAGTCCATTAACAAGTGTTGTCATGAGGACAGCGTAGCTTAGCAACTGGGTATCCCCAGGATCCATGGGACTAGCAAAGCAGAATCTGGGGGCGTCACTGGTAGGAAAGCAGGAGTTCCCCAAGAGAGAGTCCTCATAGCATTTTACAGAGACAGCATGACCCTTGAAAACAATAGTTTCCGTGACTCATACACAGCCTTTATCTATGCCTGTCCTCCCTGCTGGATTCACAGCAAGTCTGCTTCTTTCTTTTCTAGTACAAATGGATTTCCACTCTCTGAATCCTGATGAATTTTTGCTCTTTTGCAGTTAGCAGGTTGTCCCTCAGGATTCTGCATGTCTGGATTTGCAATCGTGGAAACTGCCAAGGTCCAGGTTCTGGGTGGCAGAACCTGGCCTCTGCCACTATTGCCCAAGTAGGGACTCTGTCCCTTCACGTCCTGTGCTGCTGTCAAAGGTTGTGTGCATTGGCTTGTTTTTTTTTTTGTTTTGTTTTTTTAAATGTAATTGCTTACACGTGGTTTGATCATGCTCAAGTGGCCTTTCTGTGGAAACAGCGCCAAGCTACACCTAGAAGTCACTGAAGAATTCTAAAAGAACTCCTGGTTGGTATGAGGCTAGAGAGAGAGAGAAAGAGAAAAAGAAATCTGCCTCTCGATTCGCAGACCTGTACCCCTGGATAAAAATATATGTTTATAAAGCTGTAAAAAAAAAAAAAAAGAAAAGAAAAGAAAGGATGAATACCCAAGTTTTGTAGCAACATGGACGGGACTGGAAGAGATTATGCTGAGTGAAATAAGTCAAGAAGAGAGTCAATTATCATATGGTTCACTTATTTGTGGAGCATAACAAATAGCATGGAGACAAGGGGAATGGAAGGAAAGGGAGTTGAGGGAAATTGGAAGGGAGGTGAACCATGATAGACTATGGACTCTGAAAAACGATCTGAGAATTTTGAAGGGGTGGGGGGTGAGGTTGGGGGCACCAGGTGGTGGGTATTGTAGAGGGCACGGATTGCATGGAGCACTGGGTGTGGTGCAAATAATGAACTTGTTATGCTGAAAAATTAAAAATTAAAAAAAAAAAAGAATCTGCCTCTCTGCATTTTGCAAGTCCCTGGGCAAATCCGTGGCTGTGACTCCCCACATAGAGATTCCAGGCAGGGAGGGCCCCTGAGCCTCATCTCCCTGGGCTCCTCCTCCAGGAGCAATCCCTATTTGAGACCAGGGTTAGGGAGGGAAGATCAGCAAAGCAGGCTCCAGAAGGAAGGACTGCCACAGACCATGGAGCACCAGAGGCCAGGCTGGTACCTGCTCACTGTTGGGTACAAATGGGCAGCTCAGCAGGTGCAGGGTCTCTTGGCCCCTCTGGTGGCTTTGCAGTGCCCCAAACTCAGGAAGAAAATGGCTGGCTCAGGTGACTTATTTTGGCTGGAAGGAGCTGACAGCAATGGAAATAAATGAGTAGGGAATGATGTTGGAAAGTTGGAGGGTTGTCCTTTATATCTCAGCTTTCTCTCCTATCTTCCCTTGCTCTGTATTGTGTTCTCAAAGAAGTTTTTCGGCATGATATTCCTGTTCACTGGTTTTACTCCTGAGCTGTGTCTTTTCTGCTGTTCAGCCCATCTGGTGAATTCTTTTACTGTAAAAAGTATCTTGCCCTTGCAAGGTCTTGTCTCACCCTCTCCCTGGTGAGACCTGAGAAATCCCAGAGAAACTCAGCTTGCCACCCAGAAGGAAACCATCTATTTGGAACGCTAGAAAGGATTCAGAGTAGGGGAAATCTGCTTGACATCTGAGACCACCCCCACATTCAGCGATCCCCTGGACACAAACCCAGACCTTGATACTGATCCTGAACCATGCTCTCAACTCAGACCCCTGTGATCCTCACCACAGTGCTTTCAGATCAGTGCAGCCATGCCCATAGGCACAAACTCTAAGCCTAGATTCTGTCCTGAGAGGTCTGTCCCCAACGGCCTGGCTCCAAAGCCCCAGAGATTGGGGACAGTGAGGAAGACCATAGGACTCACCCTGCCACCCCGAAAAAACCATGCCATTTTGGAACTCCAAAAGGATTCAGACGAACTGAAATCTGCATTCCCCACCTCTGGACACCCCCATAGTCAGCAGGCTCCTGGATGCAAACCTGAGCTTGACACTCACCCTGACCAATCCCTCGACTCCACCAGAAAGATGACAGAGTGCTGGCTGATCGGGCCTGCCATGTGGTGGGCCCTAACCATAACCTTTGGTTTCGTTCTCAGGGTTCTGATCCCAGAGGCCTTGCAGTAGACACCCTACAATTTGGGGACACCTGGGCAATACCAGAGGACTCAGCCTGCCACCCGAAAGGAAACATGCCATGTAGAACTCCGAAAGGATGAACAGCAGAAAAATCTGCATGTGCACCTGATGCCATGCCCACAGTGAGTGGACCTCCGTCCAAAAAATCCAGAGCCAGACACTCACCCTGACCCACATCCTCACTCAGCAGTCTGGGAAGCTCTCCACAGAGCCTTCAGATGGTCCTCCATGCCCCTAGGCCCCAACCCTAACCACAGTTAGGTTCTGAGAGGTCCATTCCCAGGGCCTGTCCTCAGAGCACAGGGATAGTGGACCCTGACAATCCCAGAGGACTCAGCCTGCCACCCAGAAGAAACTGTGCCATTTGGAACTCTGGAAAGGATTCAGAGGAACAGAAATCTGCATACCCAGCTGAGACACACCCACACTGAGCTGACTCCTGGACACAAGCCAGAGCCAGAAACTCACCCTCCCTACATTGTCAACTCAGTCACCCAGACAGCTCTCCATGGGGTCTTCAGTCAGTCCTGCCATGTCCCTAGTCCCTAACGCTAACCCTTGATGGGTTCTGTAATGATCTCCTCATTTCAGGTTATGTGGTGGTTCTGCATGACATTGTCCTGGTGTGGGTCAAACACACTGAAGCATCCCCTGTGAAGTGGAAAACGTGGTAAAGAATGACCGCCTGGTGAATCTGAGTGTGGAGACAGCACGTATTTTTTGCTGCTATAACAAGCTGACTGCACTTTGAAATCACCGCAGAGGAAATGACTCTTCCAAACATCCATGTTAGTACGATGACACAGAAGCAGAGGGACATCAGACTTGGAATGGAGGCCAAGCCCTCCCAGATCCAGGTCACCCAATGTGGAGAGGCCACATGATAGCAAAGACTCATGGAGGATTAAATCAGGGGCCCCCGTGTCTCGGGTGCAGTAGAAGCAGTGGATTTTGGAATTCCAGTTTTCCACAAGCTGGTTAGAACTGTGCAAAAGCAGGAAGGGAAGCCCCAGTAAAGTGGACTGGGGACGCCAGAAGGGGACTGAAAGGGGGTGCCTGGTGCTCAGTGCCCATTACAGACCCCACATTGCAACCCCACAGGAGAGATTCACCCATTCCAGGCCCCACAGGGAAGCTGGAAGTTCATCTCCTGACTTTTTGTAGGAGCTTGCAGCTCAGCTGGTGAGAATTCTGCATCACCCCAACCCCAGGGGACCTTCCTTCCAAGGACCCCTCCCAACTTCTTCCTCCTTCTCCATGACGTTCCTCTCCTTGTTTCTCTCACTCCCTGTGATGGGACTGTACTTGCTCAGCCCAGACTGCCATCTCTGCTCTTCCCAAATAAACCCATGCTGCTGGTCAAATACTGGCAGTTTGAGTTTAAGGCAAATCGAACTAATAAATTCAAGAAACTTGCAAGGAACAAAATCATAGCACAAATCTGGCATTTCTATGTGCTCAAAAGGAACCATCAG